>NW_017806220.1:1618620-1640168 GCF_001891065.2 Hippocampus comes | reverse complement strand
TTTTTATGATCGTAGGTGGTGACATTTACAGTCAACATGGAGAAAAGAACAAAAAGGTGAAGCAGCGCTAAACAGGCTCTCGTGCCAAGTCCGCATGTCATGTTTCGAGGCGAATCAGCAAAGTTTGCCACAAGGGTCCGCCCCCCCGCACCCAACAATAGAACACTCACAACTTTGGCAATTAAGCGTTGCCCATCTGTCTGGCATCGAGTTATTTCCCATCGGTTGATTTGGGTCAGGTAGGACCCCTGGTCATGACCCAGATCCCTGAAAAACAGAACCTTCAAACCGAAAAGTTTTGTTTTGTTTTTTTAATCAGTGTACACGTGCTCATGCGCCGATGACGACTTTTGAGAGGTTGGACGAATGCTTGCACTGAGTGTGCCAGTGGCTTTTATTACGTTACTCAACTCCCAGAGAGGCACGCAGTCTTGAACAGGCACATTTTGATCTATGCTTGTGCCATTCGAAATGACACAAATATTCAGGAATGTGCATAACAAATGTATTATTTTAACTAAAGGTTTCTCAACATGTCCCAGGCACAAAAAACAAAAAAAAACACAAACCTTACCGCAAGGTTTCAGCCACAACCAGTCAGGCAACATTTGCCATTACGGAATTTCAGGAATCCTGGACAGATGATGACGCGGCAACCGTGGCACACTTATAAGGAGCCATTTTGAGTTTAGTGCTTAAAGAGCGCATTTACAGTCATCATCCTCATGCAATTCAATTAAACAGCGCCAGGATTGTGGGCCTGTACTTTGCAGCTGGCCTCCATGGCAACAAGATTCCAAAGCAATCACTTAAGCTCAGACTTGCTTAAGAGCCACAAGTTTTTCAGATTAGTTTCAGGTCTGACGGGAAGAGTGGAAAGCGGTGCCGTCCTCCCACATCGTGCAGACCACATCGCAAAAAAAAAAAAAAGAACAGCAGCTATTATCAGGCGTGAAGGGTCAAAAGGGCTGTAATAGAACACCTGCCAATCATTTTGACACCCCAAATAGGAGGCAATCAAGATACAGTTGTGTTGAAATAAAATCTGAAAATATTTATCGTCAATGCACTTGTATTAAAAAATAAAATACAAATACTATAAACTAAGCGTGTGTTACTGGACCGAATGAAGATATTCCACAGATCTAATTTAGATTTCCTCCAAGCGAGCCGTGACACTTTTTGGCCCGACAAAACCCTACGACACGGACCACGCCGGGCATGTTTTTAGACTCGGCCGGACCAGGTTACAAGCCACAGAGGTTAAAGTGGCACATAGTGAAAGGGTGACGAGCCAGCGTCAGCATTCTTACAGCATGCCATAATCTGCCATTTCACGATTGCCTAATAAAACCCAATCTCCATCAGAAAATGGATCCCCTTTAAATCAAATTCGATAGTGCGCTCGCCACCTTTGGTTGATCCGGTTCGAAAACGACTGACAGCTCAACAGCCATCAATGATCACTTTCTCTCCACCGCAACATTTCCCACGAGCACGGATCGAGAGCAGTCTACGAATTACGTAATAAACAGGAAACCATTGATCCCAGTGTGGAAATTGGGTCACTGCATAAGCTGGATCAGAACCCCCGCCCCCCCCCCCAAAAAAAAGAATGAAATAAATCAGGCTAACACCAAGTCTAAACGAGTTTAAAAAGTATGTTCAACTTTTTAAAAGACATTTTGTCGACACTTGGGTCCGTGTCCACCGTTAACAGAAGAGATTCGATGCTACAACCAAAAGCGAATCGCCATCGAAGGAATACTTGAGCAGTTTTATAAGCAAATATGATTTATTTTGTTTGCTTTAAGACAGTACAGGAAGTCCGGAAGTCTGCAAATAAAATGTTTCACTCAGAAGTGTCAAATAAAAAAAGTCCAGAGCTTCTTTCTCCTGCGGTCATTTAGAAAATGCACGAGCTAGCACCTCGGAGCAATCAACCCGGAGAGACGAATCAGCAAGTCCGGATGGGGCCGAGGGAGTTGACGGTTTGGCGTCAAGTCATCGGCATTTGATTGACTGATGGACGAGCTCATTAGCAACGCCTACATTTGCACAGGAGGCTGGAATTCCCGATGACTCGATCCAAATCGGATCTATTTCATGGCGCGCGGATGGACAAAATTCCCTCTGCGAATATTCTCAACGACCATTCAGGTGCCTAAATGTGCTTTCTCAGAAACAAGCCTTGCTTCCCGGCAGAATGAGTGTGGTTGTGGTTGTCAAGCCTTTTCGGACAACAATGCCACATTCGGGCCGGCAAAACGAAACGGATCACCCGTGGGGTGCTGACTCACCCGCTATTCCTCACTGTTGTCCGGCAGAGGAAAGACTACATCAAAAAGAAAAGCACATGTTCCAGGATCCAAGACTTCTTCCCACTGCAGCAACAACACAAACAAGAGCAGAACTTTGCTTTCCATTTCACTTCATAAGAAATACATGTCATTCAAGTTAAACGTGGAAATTAAATGGTAACCAAGTCATAACTTTGTCAAACAATCCCCCTAAAAATAAATATTTACTTGAGAATTAGATGAATTCTCCAATGCAAAATACGAATTAAGGATGACTCATTTGAGCAAAATATTCAACTTAACCTGTACACAAACCTCAATCAATCCACAGGTGAATAATAAGTAAGAAATTCAAATAACTCAATAGGCCTGCTTTGGATTTCTCCTGAACCCAGAAAAAAAACAAAAAAAACAACAAAACTGGAAACTGCATCGGGCCTGAAAAGCAGTTGTGAGTTGTGTAGCTACAAATGCCGGGCATCATCCGCACATTACCACTGCTTTCCATGTCAACAATTCCAGCATGCCCGTGGCCACATTTAGTTCTGAAGTGTGTCACTTCAACGGCTACCTTCTTGACCAAAGGCAACCCTTAATTTTGTGCTGTTTCAGCGACATGATTACAGACTTTTCACGCACTTAGAAAGGTCTCGCAGGTCAAACAAAATTAAAAAAAGGAGAGATGAAACTGGTTATTCAGCATGCCTCCAACTCGCTAAAGGAGGACAGAAATCGACCACAGTCACATCATTCGGAATGAGTCGTACAGTTCAGATAATGGAAATGCTTTGGGTGAAAAAGGCAATTAAGATTTAGAGCTATTTTGACGACAAAAAGTACTGCATCATGAAGGCTATGGTAGGTGGTCTGCCATCCATTTTCTGTTCACTCAGCCATCGATCTTCTGTTCCAGGGTACACCATGGACTGATCACCAGTCAATTGCAGCCTTCATACTCCAATTTTTTTATTCAATAGAAATAACATGTTTTTGGACTGTGGGAGGAAGAAGCCATGAAGACCACATCAACTCTTGAGATTTGAACTCCATAACCTCAGGACTGTGCTGCACACATGCTCACCACTAAGTGATACATACCATTGACAGATTCTAGTTAAATCGCTGTTCCTTTCAAATTGCCAATATGACAACATTTTTGGGGGCTTTCGGCATCCACTTGTGACTTTAATACTTCACACGTCGACACTTGCTGCAACACACCATGTTAAGAGTGGAGCATCGTTGAAGAATCACTTGAGGTTATTGACAAATGATACATTTGGTCGAGTATTGGTCGAATATTCATTTGTTCAATTTATAAATAAGGCCGCGGTGAAGCCTGTTTACTTCAAAGCGTACACCTGGTGTTTTGTTAGAATTCTATTTTAATCACAGTTAATTGTTCATTCTAATCAATTACGCGAATAGAGAAGTACATTTTTGTTTTTGTTTATTTTTAAAACCTCCGACTGGCTGTATTAGAGCCACACCAGTGTACGCTTAACTTGGCTGGTCGTCTACGTACGAACGAGACTAGTGTACACGACAAACTTTTTTTTTTCGCGAGATGAACGTTGACGCCGTTTTATTTGGCATATGTTTTATGGTTTTTAGAGCTACTCTGTTTCATAAACAAGTCGCCCTGACTTCCTGATTCTTGCGCTTACCTGGATTGCGACCAGGTATATTTCCACAACGCAGAAGTAGGATAAAGAAAATAAAAAATAATAAAATAAAAGACTGAAAAAAAACACAAGTACTTACCTTGGGTATCGTGCGAAATTGTTCCCCATGTGCTGCAATATCTTCAAAAGCAGGAGTTGCGAAATTGAAAAGTGGGAGGAGACGTGAGAAAATGCCGCAAACTTCCGTCCTTGTTTTCAACTCCAAACGTCGCCCTTCTTGTGACAAATAATCCCCTTTGCGGTGAATTTTCAAGCGGATTTGTTTTGAAGGCTGGGTTAGGGCAGAGGGAGAAGGGGCAGTGACGGTAGTCCCGGATGAGGCGCTACAAACGGACACGTCTACTTTTGTTGCTTTCGGCACCTGAACTGGATCAGAGATGTTTTTTCGAGGAGAGATGTCCAAGTCAAGTCACGCCCCTTCCTCCCGGACTCTCTGACTGCGGCTCTCTACGCACACGCACGCGCCCGCGCGCACATGCACGTACACACATGCAGAAGTTGCACGTTGCGTTCACGTTTGCTATTTGTACACTGGTAGTACAGTATGTCAGGAAATGATTAAACGGGGATGGGGGCGGGGCGTCGTTAAATATTGACTGGCCATGGCATAGTTGCATATTTGTTGTTTATCTTTTTTTTTTTTTCAAAAGAGCAGAGCAGATGCAAAAGTGACGTCTGCAGGCTCTCGTTAGGCAAACGCCATCTGCGTTATGAGCTCGTGTTACATAAAAGAAAGCACATCAAATGTAGTCATTTTTTTCAGCTGTTTTTGTGGTATTCTTGTATATGCACGATTTACCGGTTGTTGCAGTGTTTTACCGGTTGCTGCAGTGTTGTACAGCCCAACACAGCATGCATTCAATATTGTACTTTAACGTGTGTGTGTGTGTGTGTGTGTGTGTGTGTGTGTGTGTGTGTATAGATAGATAGATAGATAGATAGATAGATAGATAGATAGATAGATAGATAAAGTAAATAATTCTTGTTTTGATTTACTTTTAATATACTTCTGTTTTGATATACTTGAATAACTTATTTTTGCACTGCTTACATCTCTACACTGTGGCCCTGCAACGACTGATGCTGCAATCCTTGTTTGAAATGTGCTATGTAAATAATTTTTTATTATTATTATTAGTAGTAGTAGTAGTTGTTGTTGTTTTATTGTTACTATTCAGTTTTACACATTTCAGGCATGCTAATTTATGCACAACAACTACCACGTAAGCACACACAATATTTATTTATTCATGCACAAGTATTGTTCTTTGTTTTTCAGAATAACTTTAAACACACTTTTAAAGTTCACCAAATGTCATACACACACACATATATATATACTGTTTTTTTTTTTTTTTCATAATTCTCCAGCGGGTGTGCTGGAGCCTTTCCCAGCCGATTTCGGGCAGCAGGCGGGCTATGGCAGAATGCGCCGCACAGTGCTTGTATTGGATCCCACTGCATTTACGAGTGGTGTAAATCTACTTTCAAGTAAATCAAGGCAAAGGGAAACAGCATGCGATGATTTAGCATGTGTGCGGTGAGGGGGTCACAATGTATCAGCACAGTCCAGTCTTTCCCCAGGAAGTACTTGAAAGGACTCCATTGAAGAGACAGAGCCATTTCCTTCCACGCATTTCCCTGAGGGACATATAACACTTCCTTTCGAAATAATTTAAAGTTTCGGAGCGTGGCGATAAGGCGTTTAAATGCCTAAAACACTCTTGTGACATAGAGAAATATTCTTTGAAAGTCTGTATTTGGACATACATTATGGATTTCAAAGCACATGTTATGTAATTCACAGTATTAATTTTTTATTTTTCTCACAATTGTAGGTGTCAACAGTTCTTGATTTTCAAGTAAAATTTCCACGAGACTCCCTATTATATGGGGATAAATAGCTGATTCCAGCGGTTCATTCCCGGTTAGTGCGTTGACCGCACGGTGCAGAAGTACCGGGTTCAATTCCAGCTCTGGCCTCCCTCGGTGGAGTTTGCAAGTTTTCCCCGGGCCTGCGTGGGTTTTCTCCGGGTACTCCGGTTTCCTCCCACATTCCAAAAAACATGCATGACAGGCTGATTGAACACTCCAAATTGTCCCTAGGTTTGAGTGTGAGTGCGGATGGTTGTTCGTCTCTGTGTGCCCTGCGATGGGCTGGTAACCAGTTTGGGGTGTCCCCCGCCTACTGCCCGAGGACAGCTGGGATGGGCTCCGACGCCCCCCTTGTGAGGATAAAACGAATCGGAAAATGAATGAATGAATAGTTGATTCCATTTCCTCCTCACCACTAGGGTGCACTTCAGAGCACAAGGTGTGTTCACAGGAGTCCCCAAATTGCATAGAAGAAGTGTTACCTGGGCACCAGTGCATTTAACTGTCAAGAACTCTTCTGCTGCATTATCCAAATATTTAAAAATATATATGCAACACTGGTTGCCAAACCTCCTCCTCACCACTAAAGGATCTCCGGAGAATAAATGGTGCACTTCAGAGCACAAGGTGTGTTCACAGGAGTGCCCAAATTGCATAGAAGAAGTGTTACCTGGGCACAAGAACTCTTCTGCTGCATTATCCAAATATTTAAAAATATATATGCAACACTGGTTGCCAGACCTCCTCCTCACCTCTCCATCTCCGGAGAATAAACTAGAATCTCAATAAAACATTGAAATAAAAACACTTGGCTTGCATTTTGCTTTTCCAATGCAGAGATCCAGCAAAAAACATAATTTCTACAACAGTAAAATAAAAATACACTGATGTTGTATTATAAACTTTTTCGAATCTGTCTTTCTCAAATTCGAAAATAATGATAATATTTGTTGTGCTGAAACATTTCACTTTGTTGCATCTGAGGGCAAGCTGTTACAGTATATTAGATGACAGAAGTCTTTTTGTTTTTAAAGAACAACATTTTCGCTGCTTCCAGTTGCGGGCACTTTATGACAAAACAAAGCTGCCATTTGTGTCCTGCCGTGATGACTTTGTGGCTCGTTATTTCCTGACTCACGGAGAGCACGCTGATGATGTGATGATGTGCTTTTTCTTCCTTTTGTGGTTCTACTGCAGAAAAATGGATGGCATAAGCATCACTTCCTTGTTGGCACTTGACCGCCTTCCTCTGGTGCTGGAGTGCTGCCAAAGGGGAGACTGCCGTTAGCTGCGCTGTCTGTCTCTGCAATGCTAAGTCTTCTCATCAAGTCGTATCCGTGCAAGACTGCATGTTCTTTGTTCATACACGTTAATGGCACCTCATTGGCCTCTGAAGACTTACAGTAAGTCCCATAGTTTTTAATAAGCATTGTTAATGTCCAGCAAATGCGTTCCCAGACAGTCACGTGCCTTGCCAAGTCAACAGGTGGCGCTAGAACCTCCACCCCAAAACTCCATCGGCCAATTGGAACCGTAAAACCAGCCAGGGAAAGAAAAGCACGTTGATGTCAAGTAGGAAATGCAGGCTTCTACTGTTCACGTATTGTTGAAATAAACCAAAACGGTTGGGGTGAAATGCAGACTTTTGGTAAGCTTCATGCAAAGTATTGTACTTAAAAGTGAAGTACAACTAAAGTGTACTTACAGTAACAAATACACTGTACTGGATTTAAAAAAAAAAAAAAAAAAAAAAGATGAATCTAAAATGCAGTTTGAATATTTAATTCAGTGATTATTTTCCATACCACTAGAGGGAGCCCATGTAAACACTAATGGTAATACTGTAATACAAGTTGGGGTGAAATGCAGACTTTTGGTAAGCTTCATGCAAAGTATTGTACTTAAAAGTGAAGTACAACTGAAGTGTACTTACAGTAACAAATGCACTGCACTGGATGAAAAAAAAAAGATGAGGCTAAGATGCAGTTTGAACATTTAATTCAGTGATTCTTTTCCATACCACTAGAGGGAGCCCATGTAACCACTAATGATAATACTGTAATACAACACTTGGAGAATCACTGCTATATAGCGACCACAATTACTTCTAATGGGAGGTGAATTTTCAGGTGTGTCAAGAAATCCCTTGGCTGCAGCTTGCGGTCGTAGCACACCTCTAATTGGTCCCCCGAGTATCCTGACGAACAGTCCTATGACAACGATTAAGCACAACCTGATGGGCAACACACTCCGGACAGTTGTGCCTTTATTACCTTATTTCAGGAACTAGCAAAGTCACCAAACACCACTCCGGCTGACCCGAAGGGTCTGCGTTATGTATTTTTAGATATCCCATACGGCGTTGCACCCTCCCGTGAAAACCGACACCTGCTGCGACCGTCCGTCAGCCGAAGCCCGTTAACCGATGTTGAAGGGGCTCAAACCACCATCCGGACATGCTAGCTGTGTGCCCTTGCGGTTTTTACGCCGCTTAACTCACATACACTTGGGGATGGTGTCGTTTAGCCGCCGTCAGCACGCTCGCTTGACACTGAGCTGCTGAGTGGTACCCGAAGGAGCCGAGACAACAAGGGGGAAACTGCTGATGGAGCTGTAGGGAAGGGCAGCCACCAGATGCTCAACAATCCTTACCCGCGACACCTCCATCACATCCACAACCAAACATGACTCCAATTAAAGTGGTACCTCTACTTACGAACGTCTCTTCATTACGAAATTTTGAAGTTACGTAACGTCTCAACAGGAAAATATTGCCTCTTGTTACGAAAGAAATTTCAAGATACGATAAAATACAGTAAGACCTGCTAATCGCAGCTCCGAGTTTCCTGAACGCAACATACTGATAGCTGCTCTGCCATTGGCTATTACCGAGCATCATTCTGGCATCCCATTGGCTAAGAGGGACTTCTACCGAATGTGTCTATATGCGTACACATATAGATATGAAAACCACTTCTGAGAGAGAACATGGACTAAAGAGGGCAAAAAACGATGAGGACGCAGTTGAAAGTGAAATGACCGTCATTTTTATTCTTTACTCTATTCTTTGTTTTGCATTACAACTCTCATGTATTGTGCAATAATCCAATTGTAATGCATTTTTATGCTTTAGGAAACATTTATGTTTGAATTGGGGGGGGGGGCTTGGAACGAATTAGGGCATTTACATGGAAAACGCGTCTCTACTTACAAAATTTTCTATTTAAGAAATTTCTTCCAGAACCAATTAATTTCATAAGTAGAGGTACCACTGTATATTCAAAATGAAACAACAACAAAAAAAAAAATTCCACAAAAATGGATTAATCTGCCCTACACTTTCATATAGTTTTACTTGTACGGACAAGTAACCGAAAAGTTGAGTTCAGAAATAAATCCACCTTTCTTTTCACTGTCTCAAACAAATGAAATGAACTCAGACTATATAGCTGAGCATCCAGGGTGTGATGGTGCCTGCGCTGCCTCATGCCAAGTCAAATGCGCCTGAGGGGAAAGCAGTCAGACACTAATAATCGAATTGTCTGGCTTCCCTCCACCCTTCTTGACCGGTGGAACTACACCGCACGTTGGCTGTGCCAACATTATTTCCTGTTTGGGCCTTCTGACAAACGCTAAAAATCCTGGTTCAAATGGAGTTGACGCATCTGTTTTAATGCGGAGGGGCATTCAATCTATTCAGAAGGCGAGACTTGCAGCATCGCTATCTTCCTGGAAGAGAGCAGTGAGACGGATTCACGAGAGGAATGGGTGGGAAAGGGAGTGGCTGCATTCCAGGTCGTTTCTCAATGACGTTTGGAATGCGAGATGCACATTTCTGGCACAAGAATAAACATTTTAATGAAGAGAAGTAATGCATAGTTTTTAACTATAGTTTTTATCTACCGTCGTCCCTCACTATATCGTAGCTCACTTGTTGCGGCTTCATCGTACGGCAGATTTTTAAATCGATGAGTGAAACGATTCCCTGCTGCGAGGCAGCACAGTTTCATGTCCGGCAGAGCAAAGCCTCGTGGGAGTTGAGGTTAATTTTAGTCCCCATGACAGCGATTGTAAGTGAAATGGAAACAGTTCGCACTTGACCGGCACAGGCGGGCCTCCGCCTAATTTGGATCAACGCGTTCCTTGAGTGCAATCCCACCACTTTTTTGAGGCGCATTTGGGTGTTTGCACTGCAGGAACAGTTGTCTAAATTTAGTTCTTGGGCCAAAAGAAGACCCTGTTAGGCACAATATCTCAACAGGTCCAGGAAACTTTGGAGCCTTGGAGGTCCAGGAATTACAAAGAAGTTCGGTATGTTTAGGTGAAATCTTTGGATATTTATCTCCTGTCTAACATGCTGAGATTTTGTGCGTGATACGCATGCATTATTTACAGAGAAATGAAAGAAAATGTTTTCACTTGGTGCTGATGAAAGGAAAATTAAAATCAGTTTTGAACGCATGCATTATTTACAGAGAAATGAAAGAAAATGTGTCATTTGGTGCTGATGAAATGAAAATTAAAATCAGTTTTGAAAAAAAAAATCCCTGAATTCCCCTGATGCAGACTTGCACCAAATTTTATTGAGTTGCCCGTTTTGAGAAAATTAACAAACCAGAGCTTAAAAAAAGTGAGTCTCCACTTGCCACCAATCTACTGTGATGTTACGTAATTCTTCTCCCAAACCACAAACTGAAAAGATAAATGTTAACTCATGTTTTCCACGCAATTTTATTGAGCAAAAACATCTCATCATAGTATTATACATTTAATATCTATGTAAGCTTATTTGTGACTAACTAACAGGGTGTTTTATCTCACTCTGATTGGAGCAGTACATTTTCCTTGACTTGGAATTCTCCTCAAGTAAGTCGCTTCACATATCACTAAACCAGACATTTCTTGTAAGGGGTCAATCTTCAAAATCTTCTTGTCTAGCAATACAGGGCCAAGACATTGTGTTGAATCAATTAAACATCAAAACCGAGGAAACATTTTTTTAGCCATCCATATTTTGTCACTCAAAATTCTTCAGAAAGGGGCTTTTTGAAAAGTTGATTCAAGAGAGAAGATGTGAAAAATGAAATCATCATTGAAATTTAGCGTGTGTTTCGAACCGCGTCAAAGGTCATCTGACTCGGGGGCGAGCGCGGCCTGCGGGATCACGGCGTGTAGGGGGACCGAAGCACCCCTATCATGCCACCCCCGAGCGGCCCTGTTGAAGCAGGGGCGACCTCTGAGCTCGGGGAAGTCGGGCAGGGCGAGCTCCGCCTTCAAGTTCTGGTCGGCCGCGAGCGCGGGCGCCTCGGCGAAGCCGCCGAACGGGATGGCCACTCTGGAGACGGCAGTGTGTCAGCAAAGGGGACCCTTGTTGCCATTCTGCCCGAGCCTTTGCCGTTCTCACCTATTGAAGCTTTTGTAGCCTGGCAGGTCCGCTGATGGTTCCAGTTGGGACAGGCAGGAGACGAGTGTGTCAACCAGGGCTGGTTCCCTGACAAGGGCTAGGTGCCAGGGCGAGTGGTAGGACTTGGGGATAGCCGTTCTGTTGAACTTCTCCGGTGGGATGTCTTTCAGGGGACCCTCGTAGCCTGCGGGGTTGCACAGCACAAAGTCAACCCTTTTAAATGTTGCATTTTTAAGAATGTGAAGCACATTGAATTACCTTGTGAATGAAATATGTTCTGCACAGCTGCCTTGCCATGTGCGCAAGTGTTGGAAAGAGAGGGAGAGTCGGGCCTATCCCGAGTACTGTCCTTCAAAGCCAGTGCTTCACTCAGGAAAGTGTATGTGTGTGTGTGTGGGGGGGGGGGGGGGTTATATAACGTAGGGGAGACTTTGTGTCACGTCCGAAGTGCTCACAATGAACAATCCTCCTTCCTGAGTTTATGTTTTGCCCTCAGGGGGGAAGCAGCACAGACCAAACAGACCTGTGGGGAAGTCTGCAGCATTTTAGGAAGGAGAGGATCTGAGCTCAATACACTTCATGTGGTGGCGGCAGCGGCAGAAGGGAGTCGAGGGTTGGGGTAGGGGGGCGGGGGCAGAGGGTGTGTTATCAAACAGGAAATGTTAAGCACGGGCATCACATGCCCACGGAAGACGGTCCAAGCCGATTGTGGTATCAAAAAAAAAAAAGATGAGACAATCACAGTTCAGATGAAATAAATGTGAGTGGATTTTGTGGCAAAACCATTTGTTAGATTAGGCCGTTTTGTCGCTGTGCCCTTTCCAAAGATGATTTATCCAGTTCAATCCAGTGCAGTCCTCACAATTTTCAATTTCAATTTAGTTCATTATTTTTTAGCAACCTGACAACATTTCAAAGACATGTTCAATTTTAAAACACGTTTGGGATATGGCTACTTTTTTTGTGAGGCTACACTGAAGAAAAAAAAAAATGGTGTGTTGAATTTAATCCATATTATTTTGTTAAGTGGTTGCACAAAATAAAATCATCTGGGTCCGGATATATTTTTTTAATCATATACAGTATATATTCTCCTTTTAAAAAAATGTATCCATTAACAAAATAAAACTGAGCAAATTCAACAAGAACTTTTTTCGGTGGACATATAATAGGCATGCCTACCAAATTACTGTTGTGAAAATTGTTCCAGGGACTCAATTTTGAAACTAGTTTAGTTTTGTGCTAGTTTACTATTGGTAATAATGCGACAAAAATATGCTTAGAATATCACAACGTTATTATTCATTACATATGACAATTTGAACTGTTGGTATAGATTTTAGCAAACATCATGGAAGTTGACATGCTTAATTTGAATTTGCAGGCCACATAAAATGATGTGGCAGGCCAGATCAGGCACCCGGGCCTTACGTTGAACATCTGTGGTCTGTACACGTAATGCAAAGTTGATAGCAGTTGGGAAATCATCCAATTTCACTTTTGATGTCCAAAATTCTAAATGTATTCGATGATTAAAATAAGTGAAACTGACCTTGGCGGCACAATTCTTTCGAGATACATGATGAAAGGTCAACGACTATACCAACGAGCAAAATAGCACTGCATTTACGTCATTACGTTTGATCACTGGTGTGGCCTTACCAGGGGCGATGCTGTGCGGATCTGGCACTGTTACGGTTTCTGGTGCGCAGGGCCGGTCCGCACCCGATTCTTCCTCAGCAGAGTTGCGCTCTTCAGTGGAATTGACGTTATCAGCTCGCGAGTCCGTCTTTCTCTAGAAGGACATTAAAACAAATTGTTTTTCCCACGCTGCGGCTCAGTCATCCCTGTCAAGAATATTTATGATGATTTGCTCCAGAACTTCCTGAGGAAATGTTGACAACTTGAAACTAAATCCCTCCATTTGCCCCCGAGCAGTAAACAAAGCAGATGCAAGTGCTTCTCACTTCTAAGATAAGAGGGAGTGCAGCGCAGGGGAGGTGCGAGGACTTCCTTCCACTGAAATCCAAGTGAAAATGGACACACACACACACACACACACACACACACACACACACACGGGCACACTCAAAAAACAAATATGGAACACTCACAAAAAATGCGTGTATACAATGCCTAGATATTATGGTGCAGTAAGGCGGCCCAGTGGTCCAGTGATTTCTGTGTGTAGTTTGCATGTTCTCCCCATGCCTGCGTGGGTTTTCTCCGGGTACTCCGGTTTCCTCTCACATTCCAAAAACATGCATAGCAGGCTAATTGAACACTCTGAATTGTCCTTAAGTGTGAGTGTGAGCGCAGATGGTTGTTCGTCTCTGTGTGCCCTGCGATTGGCTGGCAACCGGTTCAGGGTGTCCTCCGCCTACTGCCTGAAGACAGCTGGGATAGGCTCCAGCACGCCCCGCTACCCTTGTGAGGATAAAGTGGATTGGAAAATGGATGAATGGATTATGGTGCAGTATTGATCAGTGTGCTGTGAACACCCATAGATGGCAGTGCTGCATGCAAACTGAATGTTACATAAAATTACCAGCAGTCAATCAAAGTACAAGAGAATGAAAATCCTGATGACTCTATTTTGTTGACATACTGACTTTTTACTGCATTTTAATAAAGTTATGTAGGTAGTGCTGTACAGTACAGTACAGTGATGCCAGTGGCGATATGAGTTTTATTCATTCCGTGGCCACGCTCGAAACTCAAAGCATTCACACCTAAAATCATCTATTCCCATAGAAATCAATGGAAGTGCCATTAATCAGTTCCAAAAACATGTGTGACATGTGTTTTCAATCAGAAAAACATGACTCTCTGACATTTTATATAATGTCATGACATAATTATACAGAATCTAAAAAAAAAACTTCATTTCAATGAGCATTTTGGTCACTTGTGGGCAGATAATAGACACACACTGTATATGGGGGTGTTTTGTCCTCACAGTCCTCAGTAAGTTGCTTTGTTATTGATCAGTGTGCTCTGAACACCCATAGATGGCAGTGCTGCATGCAAACTGAATGTTACATAAAATTACCAGCAGTCAATCAAAGTACAAGAGAATGAAAATCCTGATGACTCTATTTTGTTGACATACTGACTTTTTACTGCATTTTAATAAAGTTATGTAGGTAGTGCTGTACAGTACAGTACAGTGATGCCAGTGGCGATATGAGTTTTATTCATTCTGTGGCCACGCTCAAAACTCAAAGCATTCACACTTAAAATCATCTATTCCCATAGAAATCAATGGAAGTGCCATTAATCAGTTCCAAAAACATGTGTGACATGTGTTTTCAATCAGAAAAACATGACTCTCTGATATTTTATATAATGTCATGACATAACTACACAGAATCTAAAAAAAAAAAAAAACTTCAATTCAATGAGCATTTGGTCACTCGTGGGCAGTATAATAGACACACACTGTATATGGGGGTGTTTTGTCCTCACAGTCCTCAGTAAGTTGCTTTATAAAGAAAATATGCCTGCGGGTATTGTTCTGTTATCTGTCGACCTGTGTTGCTTCACTGTTAGTGTTTAAACACCTCATTGCTTAAAGGGTTAGAAGACTGTAAAACAGATGCTATTTGTTTGCTATCTAGAGTCTTTCCTTATATGTGTTTGTGTTAAACTAGTGCGGGAATACACAAAACAAAGTTGCACATGTAAACGGTTTGTTTTCCGTTTAGTTTTTCAGTAAACTTCAACTGGGAGCGGCATTAAACAGCTTGAAGTCTCTCTTTTGAGAAAAAAAAAAGGGTTAGCGTTAATGATGGCTCAGACTGTAAAAAAAGTTGGGTCACTCATAATGCAAAGGTAAAATGTTAATTTTGGGGTACATAGTGAGATGCAATCCATGCCTACGTTGAGATGCGAGTTGATGTCATCTTGGACATTTTCAAAGGTGTACTTTTCAGAGCGTTTCTGCCGTCTCTTGAAGAGCTGCGAGCCCCGATTGGATGCCAGGGCCAGCTCCTCTACCATGATGTCCTGGGGAACGCTCACTTTCTTGCCAAGGTCCACCTCCACGTCTGCGCACAAAAGCCAGAGCGGGTTAGAGCGAGCGACACGAAAATGTCTTTCGGTCTCTCAGCTGTCGGTGGCATTCAGGGCCTCCTCGTTCCAGACAGCAGTTGTCCTCGCCTCAAATAGCATTTTTGAGTCCACGACAAAGGGGTGGGTGGATTACACCGAGCCATAAAAGTATTCATTTTCTTATTTATAGACGGGTTCTGGTCGGTAAACTTAATACGGTGTGACTGTGTGAATGAGTATGGAAACGACAGTTACATTGGAATCGAGCAATTGCACCCGACGAGTTATATTATTTCAACTTGACGATTGATGCCAATCGTACCCTTGGCTTGTACCGCCCAAGAATAATTGTCCCGTTGACAGACATCATTAGTACATGTGGAAACCTCATTGGATGATTAAAAAAAAAATCCCACTTGTGACAGCAAAGGTACACCGTTGCATGTTAAGAGCCATGTGTCCTCAAAGCACAGTTGAATAATAATTGATTTTAACCAGTGGCGGAGCTATGTGGTGGCCGGGGGTGGCCCTGGCCACCCCACATCTGGAAGAAAATTTGGTTACCTGTGACTTAACTGCTAGTATCATTAGATGCCTTGATACTCTGCCACAATTCATTTATACCAACTATTTTTAGAACAAACCTACAATTGATTTTAATGAGAGCTTTGAAACGATCTGTCTTTACAAAAGAACAATTGATCATGACAGTCAACTTCGATCAAAATTATTATACACACACACACACACACACACACACACACACACACACACACACGCACACACACACACACACACACACACACGGGCACACTCAAAAAACAAATATGGAACACTCACAAAAAATGCGTGTATACAATGCCTAGATATTATGGTGCAGTAAGGCGGCCCAGTGGTCCAGTGATTTCTGTGTGTAGTTTGCATGTTCTCCCCATGCCTGCGTGGGTTTTCTCCGGGTACTCCGGTTTCCTCTCACATTCCAAAAACATGCATAGCAGGCTAATTGAACACTCTGAATTGTCCTTAAGTGTGAGTGTGAGCGCAGATGGTTGTTCGTCTCTGTGTGCCCTGCGATTGGCTGGCAACCGGTTCAGGGTGTCCTCCGCCTACTGCCTGAAGACAGCTGGGATAGGCTCCAGCACGCCCCGCTACCCTTGTGAGGATAAAGTGGATTGGAAAATGGATGAATGGATTATGGTGCAGTATTGATCAGTGTGCTGTGAACACCCATAGATGGCAGTGCTGCATGCAAACTGAATGTTACATAAAATTACCAGCAGTCAATCAAAGTACAAGAGAATGAAAATCCTGATGACTCTACTTTGTTGACATAATAAAGTTATGTAGGTAGTGCTGTACAGTACAGTACAGTGATGCCAGTGGCGATATGAGTTTTATTCATTCCGTGGCCACGCTCGAAACTCAAAGCATTCACACCTAAAATCATCTATTCCCATAGAAATCAATGGAAGTGCCATTAATCAGTTCCAAAAACATGTGTGACATGTGTTTTCAATCAGAAAAACATGACTCTCTGATATTTTATATAATGTCATGACATAACTACACAGAATCTAAAAAAAAAAAAAAAACTTCAATTCAATGAGCATTTGGTCACTCGTGGGCAGTATAATAGACACACACTGTATATGGGGGTGTTTTGTCCTCACAGTCCTCAGTAAGTTGCTTTATAAAGAAAATATGCCTGCGGGTATTGTTCTGTTATCTGTCGACCTGTGTTGCTTCACTGTTAGTGTTTAAACACCTCATTGCTTAAAGGGTTAGAAGACTGTAAAACAGATGCTATTTGTTTGCTATCTAGAGTCTTTCCTTATATGTGTTTGTGTTAAACTAGTGCGGGAATACACAAAACAAAGTTGCACATGTAAACGGTTTGTTTTCCGTTTAGTTTTTCAGTAAACTTCAACTGGGAGCGGCATGAAACAGCTTGAAGTCTCTCTTTAGAGAAAAAAAAAAGTGTTAGCGTTAATGATGGCTCAGACTGTAAAAAAAGTTGGGTCACTCATAATGCAAAGGTAAAATGTTAATTTTGGGGTACATAGTGAGATGCAATCCATGCCTACGTTGAGATGCGAGTTGATGTCATCTTGGACATTTTCAAAGGTGTACTTTTCAGAGCGTTTCTGCCGTCTCTTGAAGAGCTGCGAGCCCCGATTGGATGCCAGGGCCAGCTCCTCTACCATGATGTCCTGGGGAACGCTCACTTTCTTGCCAAGGTCCACCTCCACGTCTGCGCACAAAAGCCAGAGCGGGTTAGAGCGAGCGACACGAAAATGTCTTTCGGTCTCTCAGCTGTCGGTGGCATTCAGGGCCTCCTCGTTCCAGACAGCAGTTGTCCTCGCCTCAAATAGCATTTTTGAGTCCACGACAAAGGGGTGGGTGGATTACACCGAGCCATAAAAGTATTCATTTTCTTATTTATAGACGGGTTCCGGTCGGTAAACTTAATACGGTGTGACTGTGTGAATGAGTATGGAAACGACAGTTACATTGGAATCGAGCAATTGCACCCGACGAGTTATATTATTTCAACTTGACGATTGATGCCAATCGTACCCTTGGCTTGTACCGCCCAAGAATAATTGTCCCGTTGACAGACATCATTAGTACATGTGGAAACCTCATTGGATGATTAAAAAAAAAATCCCACTTGTGACAGCAAAGGTACACCGTTGCATGTTAAGAGCCATGTGTCCTCAAAGCACAGTTGAATAATAATTGATTTTAACCAGTGGCGGAGCTATGTGGTGGCCGGGGGTGGCCCTGGCCACCCCACATCTGGAAGAAAATTTGGTTACCTGTGACTTAACTGCTAGTATCATTAGATGCCTTGATACTCTGCCACAATTCATTTATACCAACTATTTTTAGAACAAACCTACAATTGATTTTAATGAGAGCTCTGAAACGATCTGTCTTTACAAAAGAACAATTGATCATGACAGTCAACTTTGATCAAAATTATTATTTTCCCACAATGGCAAGCGAAGAAAATGGCTGAAAAGTCACTGTTTGGAGATTTGCGTGTTATGATCAAAGCACAGTTGAATAATAATTGATTTTAACCAGTGGCGGAGCTATGTGGTGGCCGGGGGTGGCCCTGGCCACCCCACATCTGGAAGAAAATTTGGTTACCTGTGACTTAACTGCTAGTATCATTAGATGCCTTGATACTCTGCCACAATTCATTTATACCAACTATTTTTAGAACAAACCTACAATTGATTTTAATGAGAGCTTTGAAACGATCTGTCTTTACAAAAGAACAATTGATCATGACAGTCAACTTCGATCAAAATTATTATTTTCCCACCATGGCAAGCGAAGAAAATGGCTGAGAAGTCACTGTTAAAGAGATTTGCGTGCCATGGTGCTTTTTTGATATGATTTCAATGAATGGGCCATCAATCGTGGTATGCAAAACGCATTGATCTGATTGGCTGTTAGCTAGCAAGTCCAAATTCGTACAAGAGATAGAAGTAAACTACAAGCATGTAACAGTAAATAAAATAGGACTGTCTCGAAAGTTAACCCTTTCAGGGACAGCGGTTACTAGAGTGGACAGCCTATCACGTTATCAGGTCACAGGTTATCATCATTGGTGCATGAAAGGGTTAAGGTCAGCAAAATGATGCTTTTTACTTTGACTTGATTTTGCTGTTTAGCCAATTTCTGGGTATGTGTGCATTTTATTTCATGCAACCCTGACTGTGGATGGCATGATAAACAATGACTTTTTAGTTACACCCGCATATTTCAGGCCACACCGTGGCTATGGCCAGTGAGATCTTGCATTGGCCACTCCGATGAAAATGTCTTTACCTTCCAGTGCTTGAATCTCCCTGCAGACTGCTGCAGCCTGAGCTTTCCTCTCCCCGGTCGTCATGGTGGAGAAAAGCGACATGGCTGCCCCTGGGAATTAGAGAGGACACATTAGTATGACCTCGACATCAAGCTGACTTATCAGGGCAAAGAAAAGAGCAAAGTGAGCACATCTCTTTAAATAACCCCGGGCCGTTAAACTGCAAGCACATGCTCGTCAAACAGTGCGAAGCAGCCGTGTCGGGCCCGCCAATCGATAGATGTAGAGATTAGCCAAGCGAGTGCAAAGAACTCTTCAATTGCCACATTGCGCGTGGTACAGCTGCTGTCCCAACACTTTTTGTCCATACCCATTTTGGCAATGAAGGCAAGCGGTGTGAATGACAGGAAACTGTGCACAATGAAGCATTACCTGAGCAAGCGGTCACTTACCTGCCCTGAAGAACCCTGCTGGTGTGGGGGAATTCTCTGGAACTGCAGAAAAAAAGCTGGACAGTGTCAGCCAAGCGGGCACGCTCACTCCACGGGGACCAGGGGAAAGGTCAGGGGGGGGTCTGTGGCTCAACCTCACAGAACAACTGAATGAGTGGGTGGCTGGGTCTGTGGGTGTCAGTGTGTTGTCATTGCTATGTCGCTCATCGGTGAAAAGGGGCCTAAATTTAGAGCAGTACAGTCTATTGGTCAGCAGGGTGGGCTACATGCTGCTCATTCAAAATCAGTCGTGCGCAACTGCCACTCCTTGTGTAATGAGGCGTATTTTTAAAGCAGAGGTTCCCAACCATTACCATTTTATTTTGGAAAAATCTCATGGCCCGCCACCAAAAATTAACGGTCACAAACCGTTAATGAAATCATGATGATCAAGTTAGTCACAAATTACTTGACGTGAAATGGGGCCTGTTTCGTTGAACACATTTTTAAAGCAGAGGTTCCCAACCATTACCATTTTCTTTCGGAAAAATCTCATGGCACGCCACCAAAAATAAAGGTCACAAACGTATAATGAAATAATGATGATCAAGTTAGTCACAAATTACTCGACGTGAAATGGGGCCAGTTTCGTTGAACATGGGTGTGCTTGGATCGCCACTTCCAAATTTGAAAAGTGTTTTCTTTTTTGGGGGCTTGTTGTTGTTCTTTTTATTAGAACGCGGCGTTGGAATGAACATTTGGAAAAATGAATGTTCGTGTGAGCTAGCATTGGTGGAATGAATCTTGTAAATTTGGGACTGAAGGCATACATTTAAATTTAATTTCAGTTATTTTTTCATGGTAAGACTTATTATTGTTGAGCTGCAGAACATTTGGAAAAATGAATGTTCGTGTGAGCTAGCAGTGATGGAATGAATCTTGGAGAGTTGGGACGGAAGGCATGCATCTAGTTTAATTTCAGTTGTTATTTTTTCATGGGAAGAATTCTTATTATTGTTGAGCTGCAGTTTTTTTCTCATTGAAGGTGCGACATTTATTTTGATTCAGTTTAATTGTTGGAAAAACTCTCTTGTTCATTTTATTTTTAACTTAACACGGAACGCGTTGCCTCATGCAACAACTATTCAATAAGCTCTTTAAAAATAGAATCGATGGTAAAAGCTGTTGTTTGTTAACGACCCAAATGTTTCAAATGACTACATTTTGCAATTGCAACATCGCAATAATGTGAAACCGTGATATTTTTGCTCAGCCTAATGTTCTGAATGTGATGCCAGTCACATGAAGCTGTACTATGAATGACAACAGGTGGATACAATACACGTAATCGTATCTTCTGCCATCTAGTGGAAGAGCACATTTATTTTTCTGCATGTCAATACAAATCGCTAGTATCAATAGACCTGTTTTTGTTGTTGTACATCATTTAAATTTTATCTAATTTTCAGACCAGTTATTTAACTGGTCTGAAAGTTGGATCATTTTCTGCATTGTTGCATAATAGTTGGGAAAGTCTGCTTTCAACAAAAAAGCATGGGTGCGAAAGTTGTCTTTATTTTTGGAAATTTGGAGGCTAGTCATCAGCATGCTAAATAGGAATTATCACTGCAAAAATGAACAGAAACTAAAACCAAAAGTGATAAAAGAAGGGGGACGCAAACGAATAGAATAAGTAAAAACAAATGCTTGCCACAGTCATGAAATCAATTACTTCAAATTCTCCATGTGATGAAAATAAAATTACGGCATGCAAAGTTTCTGGAGTCTTTGCGTCTTACTGCTGCCAATTGCACTTGGGGCCAGTCCCACGGGGGCCTTTTCCCCGTCAGCCGGGAGCCCCGAGTGGCTCGCAGACCGTTGAGGCTGCCACTTTCTGGGCAGAGAACCGTAACCAACACGCTCACCAGTGCTGGATACACCCCCCTGACCTGGACCCCAGCCCCATTGGCCGCCCGC
>NW_017806220.1:1611541-1615237 GCF_001891065.2 Hippocampus comes | reverse complement strand
GTGGTGGCTCCTGTGGTTGCATCTGCATCGTATAACAGGTAATTGTAGATTGCTGCTGGGCTGCTTGTGCAGAATCCCAAATTCCTCCAGCATTGGTCTCGGGCTGTGGAGAAGAGCTGACATAACCGTTTCCCTCTTGCACGGCTACTTGCTGTTGTTGGGTTTCTGGCACTGAAGGAGGCCATGTTTGTTGTTGCTCTGCGGAGGCAATGGCAGGGGCTTCCAGTTGGGCTTGAGGGGGAGTTGGCCCAGGGGCAGTCACATTAGAGGTTGGCTCTTGGTCACTTAAAGGGGTGGTCACTGCGGTGGGGGCGACAGCAGGTGTGGGTGCACTATTTTCGGCATGCTGAGGCATGTCCTGGTTGGTTACTTCCATCTGTGGAGACCAGGGGGCAGAGCTGGGATCTATCACAGGCTTTGGGGCCACCGGCGGAGGGGTCTTGTGTTTCGACCGTGAGGACTGGAGGAAATTACAAGCCTCAGCGCCAAGGCTGAGGTAGTCTTCCTCGGGTCCTGACTCGAAACCCATCTTCTTGGAACTCATGTTGAGTAGGTTCAGCAGATCAGGATTCGGTGACATCTTTGGTGTCTCTTTAAACGTGAACATGGGCTTGGCAACATTTCTCCTCTTTGAATCCAGAAGGCCCGACCTGATCGCCGGGGTGGCAATGCGCTCATCACGGGAGGCGATCTGCTCTCCTTGGCCTTGATTAGTCCCAGTCATTGCAGGAGAGTACGGTGTCGCCGCCATGTTCTGAACCAAAAAGGGCTTTGCGGTGCGATTGCCGAGAGAACGCTGCGCTTCGTGGCTTTGATGTTGCACGGGGCCGTGCTGACCTTGGTGATACGTTTGCTGTTGCTCGTACGACTGCTGCTGATACTGTTGGTAATGCTGTTGTTGTTGGTACTGCTGCTGCTGCTGCTGGTATTGCTGGTATTGCTGCTGCTGGTTCACATCCATGTACGCGTGGTTCTCCACGGCGGGCTGCGTGTAAGCCGCTTCCACTTTCTGTGCCCCTTCCACGGGCATCCCCTGGCGCCGCAGCTCTTCGTGCTCGGCCGCAATCTCGTCCATTCGCTGGCGCCTCTGGGCGAACATGAGGGCGCCTTTGCCCTTGGTTTCGGGCAAACACTCCATCGGACTTTGCTTCTGCTCAACGTCAAGTAGGCTTTTATCCAAGCAGATCGTCAGTACGCCTTTGCCACTGCGGGCATTCGTGAGGAAATGCGTCTCTAAATCCGACCGGTCTTGATCAGCGAGCGTGAACTCTAGAACATGAACTCCACCCTGGGTGCTGTCGTCGTCCTCCTCCTCTGTGCTGTCGTCTCGCTTGTCCTCTCCCGTGCCGTAGCTCACCAAGGTGTACTTTTTCGCTCTCTGACGGTGTTTCTTGAACATCAACAGGCCCTTGTTGTTCGGGTTGGGCTGCGCGGCACTAAGGAGAAGGGCGATCCGCTTACATTTGGACTTGGCCTCCTTCACCTGCTTCTCGGAGAGACTCTCGCTGCGCCTGAACCCTGCGGGGAGACACATTGATTGACAGGTTGTCTGGTCAAGGAAAGTCAACGATTAAAAAAAACAACCACAACATCAATCGATCACCTCTGAGTTTGCTTTACAAAATGGACCGTCAACATAAATAAAGCACAACAAATACCAATCAAATATTGAGCTGCTTTGTCCAAAATACTATCACGCCATCCACTCGCCCTCATTTGCAAGTCATAAAGCCGCAAAGCAATTACAAGTCTTTGACCCGTGTCAAAGCCGCGGAGAGCACATTGCATTATATCACCATTCCCATAAAGTGGTTGCAAATTTACTCCGATTCACGTCTTCCGAGTCTGCACCGCATTGACGATGAACTTTCAATCATTTAACAATAAGAGGACAAGTATTCGCTTGAATTTTCGGCAAGACTAACCTGAAGGTGGTGAGGGCAGCGCGAGTGAGGATCCAACTCACTCTTTTAGCACAGTTAAAGCACCCTGTCGGAGGGGAGGATCAGGTAACAGTTTTCGGGGTGCACATGTTGGTGTCTGTCAAAAACTTGGTTGAGAGGTTAGTTCATGTGCTTCAACCGCAGATTCAATTCTAATTTTGTGTTTTATATCGAACACAAAAGATCGAAGAAACCCAAAATGCATACAGAACAGAAAAAAAGAAAAAAAGACAAAGGAGGATAGGAGTTTGCTTTAATGGCACTGCAGTGAATGGTACAGAAAGTGCACTGTGTCAAGAAGGAAACACAGAGGAAAAAAAGATGGGAAAAGAAGAACAAAACATGTAAAACATAGCAGCTGAGGAGCAAACATAAAATAAATATGGAAGAACATCTTTTATCTATTCACGGAACAGCATTGTTTGAATATATACTAGAGTTTATATTTTAATGTGGGTCAAAGTGGCTCAAGTTGAAATTCAAGCCGGCTATCCGCGCATCTCCGTTTATTTATAACAGCCAGCATGACGCAACAGCTGACACAAAAAAAAAAAACCCCTCTTAAAATAAATTGACTTGACCGAGGCAAATAGACTCATGACTCAAATGGTCATTTATTTTTCACCTTTGAGCTCTGAGTTGGACGGTGGCATTCGTATTGAATTGCAACCTGAGATTCACGACATCATCCTTACGTCACTGTCCATCGTCAACTTTTCTCATCTACTTCCAGAAAAAAATGTATTCCCTCATTTAATATTCGTTCAACTCACCTTCATTCCTAATTAACCACCACAACGGAGCTTTAACTTTTCAAATACGAACTCTTCCAATAAACATAAAATATACACACAGACTATTGGGCAAGAATCACTCGCTCTCAGCGACCGTGGGCTTCCACACCTGAGCGCAGCTTTTTTTGGCCGTAAACTTTGGTTTTGGCGCCACGCCAGTGTTGCCGCTGGTTGTAGAGCCAGGCGGTGAAACTACAGGGAAACTCGGCGCTACGCTAGCAGGAAGGGGCTGCTGGAAGGCGATTGTTGTGGGTGAAAGGTACGGAGGACTACCAGCTCCTTGATAGGGGACTTGTTGGGGCGGGTACTGGGGACTGGGCAATTGAGGGGTTTGTTGGTTATATGGTTGCCAATAAACACCACCTGGTGATTGCTGGTGAGGATCAGAAGGGGTATAAGCGTTAGAGGTTGGCTGGTAGTTGCCATCGTAGGCTTGCTGGGGGTACGGCGCACTAAATGAGCCAGGTGACTGAACTGGGGCCATTTGCTCATAAGGTTTCTGGTTTTGGGGTGAACAGCTGGGCTTCGGAGCAGGCTCCTTCGCACCTTCTCCTGCAGACCCGTATGTAAAGAGCGAGGCACTAAGTTGGTAGGGTTGATGCTTCATGACATCAACGACATCAAGTGGTTTCGGGGCAGGTCCTTGTTTGCCTTTTTTCTTGGCTTTGGACATAGGGCCGCTAGAAGGGGGCTGCTTCGACGCGGCCGGCGGATAAGAGGGGGACTGGATGGGATTGAAACCCCGTGACGGCGGAGCACGTACGTTAGGGGTGTATTTCCACTCGTTTGGCAAGGAGGCAGTCGGCGACGTGGATCGACTCGCCATATGGGCCTGCACGGTCTCCGAGTCCACCACGTACTTCTCCATGCGGGACTGCCTCTTCGCAAACATGTCAGCTCCTTTCCCTCGGACGGCCGGCATCTCGTAAGCTGAACTGGCAGACGATGGGTTCAAGGCG
>NW_017806220.1:1574136-1610468 GCF_001891065.2 Hippocampus comes | reverse complement strand
GTGGTGGCTCCTGTGGTTGCATCTGCATCGTATAACAGGTAATTGTAGATTGCTGCTGGGCTGCTTGTGCAGAATCCCAAATTCCTCCAGCATTGGTCTCGGGCTGTGGAGAAGAGCTGACATAACCGTTTCCCTCTTGCACGGCTACTTGCTGTTGTTGGGTTTCTGGCACTGAAGGAGGCCATGTTTGTTGTTGCTCTGCGGAGGCAATGGCAGGGGCTTCCAGTTGGGCTTGAGGGGGAGTTGGCCCAGGGGCAGTCACATTAGAGGTTGGCTCTTGGTCACTTAAAGGGGTGGTCACTGCGGTGGGGGCGACAGCAGGTGTGGGTGCACTATTTTCGGCATGCTGAGGCATGTCCTGGTTGGTTACTTCCATCTGTGGAGACCAGGGGGCAGAGCTGGGATCTATCACAGGCTTTGGGGCCACCGGCGGAGGGGTCTTGTGTTTCGACCGTGAGGACTGGAGGAAATTACAAGCCTCAGCGCCAAGGCTGAGGTAGTCTTCCTCGGGTCCTGACTCGAAACCCATCTTCTTGGAACTCATGTTGAGTAGGTTCAGCAGATCAGGATTCGGTGACATCTTTGGTGTCTCTTTAAACGTGAACATGGGCTTGGCAACATTTCTCCTCTTTGAATCCAGAAGGCCCGACCTGATCGCCGGGGTGGCAATGCGCTCATCACGGGAGGCGATCTGCTCTCCTTGGCCTTGATTAGTCCCAGTCATTGCAGGAGAGTACGGTGTCGCCGCCATGTTCTGAACCAAAAAGGGCTTTGCGGTGCGATTGCCGAGAGAACGCTGCGCTTCGTGGCTTTGATGTTGCACGGGGCCGTGCTGACCTTGGTGATACGTTTGCTGTTGCTCGTACGACTGCTGCTGATACTGTTGGTAATGCTGTTGTTGTTGGTACTGCTGCTGCTGCTGCTGGTATTGCTGGTATTGCTGCTGCTGGTTCACATCCATGTACGCGTGGTTCTCCACGGCGGGCTGCGTGTAAGCCGCTTCCACTTTCTGTGCCCCTTCCACGGGCATCCCCTGGCGCCGCAGCTCTTCGTGCTCGGCCGCAATCTCGTCCATTCGCTGGCGCCTCTGGGCGAACATGAGGGCGCCTTTGCCCTTGGTTTCGGGCAAACACTCCATCGGACTTTGCTTCTGCTCAACGTCAAGTAGGCTTTTATCCAAGCAGATCGTCAGTACGCCTTTGCCACTGCGGGCATTCGTGAGGAAATGCGTCTCTAAATCCGACCGGTCTTGATCAGCGAGCGTGAACTCTAGAACATGAACTCCACCCTGGGTGCTGTCGTCGTCCTCCTCCTCTGTGCTGTCGTCTCGCTTGTCCTCTCCCGTGCCGTAGCTCACCAAGGTGTACTTTTTCGCTCTCTGACGGTGTTTCTTGAACATCAACAGGCCCTTGTTGTTCGGGTTGGGCTGCGCGGCACTAAGGAGAAGGGCGATCCGCTTACATTTGGACTTGGCCTCCTTCACCTGCTTCTCGGAGAGACTCTCGCTGCGCCTGAACCCTGCGGGGAGACACATTGATTGACAGGTTGTCTGGTCAAGGAAAGTCAACGATTAAAAAAAACAACCACAACATCAATCGATCACCTCTGAGTTTGCTTTACAAAATGGACCGTCAACATAAATAAAGCACAACAAATACCAATCAAATATTGAGCTGCTTTGTCCAAAATACTATCACGCCATCCACTCGCCCTCATTTGCAAGTCATAAAGCCGCAAAGCAATTACAAGTCTTTGACCCGTGTCAAAGCCGCGGAGAGCACGTTGCATTATATCACCATTCCCATAAAGTGGTTGCAAATTTACTCCGATTCACGTCTTCCGAGTCTGCACCGCATTGACGATGAACTTTCAATCATTTAACAATAAGAGGACAAGTATTCGCTTGAATTTTCGGCAAGACTAACCTGAAGGTGGTGAGGGCAGCGCGAGTGAGGATCCAACTCACTCTTTTAGCACAGTTAAAGCACCCTGTCGGAGGGGAGGATCAGGTAACAGTTTTCGGGGTGCACATGTTGGTGTCTGTCAAAGGGGCCGCACTACTGGAGCCATCATCAACGCGTTGCGGGTATATTTATGGCCTCCGCAACAGCTCTAAAAAAAATACGCCTAGGTAACTCTCATCAAACCTTTTCGGGGCTGTGATCTATTATATCTATTTTATTTTTTGACGCCACTCGGACTGGATTCATATTTGGACAGTTCATTCAAAGCAACGGGTGCCATCTGCCAGCTGCAGTGGGCGACGTGCTATTTTCGGGAACGCCGGACATCATGCTTTGGAATGCAAGTATGATGTTGTCAAATAAACTTTTAACACACGCACAGACGCGCAGACACTCTCAAGAAGCAACACATTCCAATAACTGTACTCACTGGCGTGCCTTGCTCGGTGCTTGTTGGGTTTTTCTTGATCGGAATCGGTATCCTGCTCCTCGCCGGGCGTTCCCTCATCTGAGGGGATTTGGAAAGCGACACTAAAAGAGCCGGGAAGTTCACAGGGCCCTCCTCCCACGTCTCGGGATCCGGTGCTCGCCCCGGGGCCTCCCACCCCGCCGCTCAGGATGCCCCTCCCTGGTGATGCTGATGCTGCCGGCTCCTTCCCTTGCACCACTCCGTGATGGCTGAGCGGCTTTCGGTCGGAGGACGGAGGTGCCTCCTGTGTGCCGCTGGTGATGGTATGCTGCTCTCCCTCCATACCGTGCGCGCTGCCCAGAGAGGTACAGCTCATGTTGTCCAAGGTCTGCTGGGAAAGGGACAGCAAAGGCGTATCACCGGGATCCCTGTGCGGTTCTTCATCAGAAATTTCCTCCTGGGACTCGGATATGTAGAGCTCTCTCAGCTTTAAAGGTTCCTCGTCGCCTCTCGATCTGGAGGGGGAAATGAGATGCTGCTATTAAATGGTGCTGAACAAATTTCATTCCGTACACACATTTTCGATGGCGCTTGTTCTCATTAGGGTCGTATGTATACTGGAGCTACATCCTGAACTGGTCACGTACGGATAACCAAGTTGTCATATTCACACCAATGGACAATTTAGGTCCCTAACATCTGCAATTGGCAGACAACTGGTTCAGGGTGTCCCCCGCCTACTGCCCGAAGACAGCTGGGATCGGCTGCAGCACGCCCGCGACCCTTGTAGAAAATGGATGGATATTTCATGATTCATAGTTTTTGTGACATTTTTGTTTGGTGGTGTGTCATGAAACATTTCCAACACTTGTCCACCGTGCTGCCTCTGAGGGTGTTTTAAAAAGCTCATCGAAAAACTTAAATCAAGGCAAATTTTGCTTGGTAATGGCCTGCAAAGATGTTTGTTTTTACCTTTAAGCACTGGTGGGAGTTTTGGAGACTAGGTATATATGTTTACTTTTTCAAAGAAATATTACCAAGTCATTTTTTCTATTTTATCTTCAGATAAATTTGCTTTATTTTGATGATATATTCCTCTTGGTTTCATTTTTCTTTTTTGCTGTGTAGCCTTGTAGCTATTAAAAATGTTTTGGCGCTGGGTTGTTGAGTGTGGCTGTCAGTCGGTCTGACAAAAACAAAGCGAAATGAGGTACCTCTTGAGTAGTAGCCTGAGGCAGCCTCCTGACGCGTTGATGAGGGCCCGGGCCTGCCAAAGGGGCAATCCCGCACACGGTTTTCCGTTCAGGGACACCACCTCGTCGCCGTCTCGTACGCCGGCCTGGAAAGCATTGCCGCCTTCCTCCAGCTGCAAACGACAACATGTTCAAGTCACATTACTCACCACCTCCCAGAGTCTCTGAATATATTGTTCATCTTCTAAAAATTAAAAATGAAATGTGCAAGTCTTAAAGTGATGCATTTGAAATGGCAGTTATCGCAGTGAAGGATGTTTTTACTCCCTTGTAATTGCTTCCCACAGCCCATAAAACGCCTCATTAATAGGACAACTTAAATAAGCGGAAATGTGCCATAAATCTTACAAGGCTGGAGGGGGCTGTAAGAAATGACTTGGGCAGGAAAGCAGAGTGAATTAAAAACAATGTAAAAAAAAACCCCTCTTAAAATAAATTGACTTGACCGAGGCAAATAGAATCATGTCTCAAATGGTCATTTATTTTTCACCTTTGAGCTCTGAGTTGGACGGTGGCATTCGTATTGAATTGCAACCTGAGATTCACGACATCATCCTTACGTCACTGTCCATCGTCAACTTTTCTCATCTACTTCCAGAAAAAAATGTATTCCCTCATTTAATATTCGTTCAACTCACCTTCATTCCTAATTAACCACCACAACGGAGCTTTAACTTCTCAAATACGAACTCTTTCAATAAACATAAAATATACACTCAGACTATTGGGCAAGAATCACTCGCTCTCAGCGACCGTGGGCTTCCACACCTGAGCGCAGCTTTTTTTGGCCGTAAACTTTGGTTTTGGCGCCACGCCAGTGTTGCCGCTGGTTGTAGAGCCAGGCGGTGAAACTACAGGGAAACTCGGCGCTACGCTAGCAGGAAGGGGCTGCTGGAAGGCGATTGTTGTGGGTGAAAGGTACGGAGGACTACCAGCTCCTTGATAGGGGACTTGTTGGGGCGGGTACTGGGGACTGGGCAATTGAGGGGTTTGTTGGTTATATGGTTGCCAATAAACACCACCTGGTGATTGCTGGTGAGGATCAGAAGGGGTATAAGCGTTAGAGGTTGGCTGGTAGTTGCCATCGTAGGCTTGCTGGGGGTACGGCGCACTAAATGAGCCAGGTGACTGAACTGGGGCCATTTGCTCATAAGGTTTCTGGTTTTGGGGTGAACAGCTGGGCTTCGGAGCAGGCTCCTTCGCACCTTCTCCTGCAGACCCGTATGTAAAGAGCGAGGCACTAAGTTGGTAGGGTTGATGCTTCATGACATCAACGACATCAAGTGGTTTCGGGGCAGGTCCTTGTTTGCCTTTTTTCTTGGCTTTGGACATAGGGCCGCTAGAAGGGGGCTGCTTCGACGCGGCCGGCGGATAAGAGGGGGACTGGATGGGATTGAAACCCCGTGACGGCGGAGCACGTACGTTAGGGGTGTATTTCCACTCGTTTGGCAAGGAGGCAGTCGGCGACGTGGATCGACTCGCCATATGGGCCTGCACGGTCTCTGAGTCCACCACGTACTTCTCCATGCGGGACTGCCTCTTCGCAAACATGTCAGCTCCTTTCCCTCGGACGGCCGGCATCTCGTAAGCTGAACTGGCAGACGATGGGTTCAAGACGGTAGCCAAGGGGTTGATGACAGGGGGTGAACCTTTCTGACCAGAGGGGAAAGCGTTACTTCTCTGTGGGCCCCTGCTTTGTTGGGTTTGCCATGGTTTGGGTAAAGGTTGAGTGTTGGCCGCAGGCGTTTGCTGGGACTGTGGTACCCAGGCAGGTGTTTGAGGTTGAGCCGGCGGCCACGCGTTTATCAGAGGCTGCTGCGGCGCTGTCTTCAAAGGTGCTTGTTGCCAGTTCGGCTGTGTCTGTGGCTGAACGGACTGGTCCCAGGACTGCTGATGTTGGGCCGGACCTTGCTCGGCCTCCCAGGCATTAGTGGGACGCTGGACCTGTTCCGGAGGTTGCTGGGCCCAAGATGGCTGGAGCTGAGGCTGGGCAGGAACCGGCGGCCATGGACTCAAACCGGCTGGAGGCTGCATCTGTGGTTGCGCTTGGGCTGTTTGGGTCCAAGATGGTTGTGCAGGAGGCCAGGTATTAACTGGAGGTTGTGCTTGAGGCTGAGCTGGAGCCCAATGTTTATCTGGTGCTTGGGTTTGCGGCCAGGCTTTTTGCTCTATGGGTTGACCCCATGCCGGCTGGGATTCAGGCTGAATCCAAGGACCTTGTGATTGGGATTTGGCCAGTGCCCATGTACGTTGAGAGTCTACTTGCGGAGCTTGGTGCTGTTGCGGCTTCAGCATCGGTTCTTGTGATCGACCCCAGGTCGGCTGCATTTGCTGGACTTGCGGCTCCGGTGTGTGCGTCCAGTTTTGTTGTGGTTGAGACTGGGGTGGATCTTGGGGTTGACACGGTTGAACGTGTGGCTGCGCTTGCTCTGTTTGACTCCAGGAGGCCTGATTTTGTGGTGTCCAGGTATCGGCAGGGGGCTGAGACTGCACTTGACTGTGAGTGGATTGGGGTGTCGCCCACTGATGTTGTAGAGAGGATTGACTTGGTTGTGGCTCCTGTGGTTGCATCTGCATCGTATAACAGGTAATTGTAGATTGCTGCTGGGCTGCTTGTGCAGAATCCCAAATTCCTCCAGTATTGGTCTCGGGCTGTGGAGAAGAGCTGACATAACCGTTTCCCTCTTGCACGGCTACTTGCTGTTGTTGGGTTTCTGGCACTGAAGGAGGCCATGTTTGTTGTTGCTCTGTGGAGGCAATGGCAGGGGCTTCTAGTTGGGCTTGAGGGGGAGTTGGCCCAGGAGCAGTCACATTAGAGGTTGGCTCTTGGTCACTAAAAGGGGTGGTCACTGCGGTGGGGGCGACAGCAGGTGTGGGTGCACTATTTTCGGCATGCTGAGGCATGTCCTGGTTGGTTACTTCCATCTGTGGAGACCAGGGGGCAGAGCTGGGATCTATCACAGGCTTTGGGGCCACCGGCGGAGGAGTCTTGTGTTTCGACCGTGAGGACTGGAGGAAATTACAAGCCTCAGCGCCAAGGCTGAGGTAGTCTTCCTCGGGTCCTGACTCGAAACCCATCTTCTTGGAACTCATGTTGAGTAGGTTCAGCAGATCAGGATTCGGTGACATCTTTGGTGTCTCTTTAAACGTGAACATGGGCTTGGCAACATTTCTCCTCTTTGAATCCAGAAGGCCCGACCTGATCGCCGGGGTGGCAATGCGCTCATCACGGGAGGCGATCTGCTCTCCTTGGCCTTGATTAGTCCCAGTCATTGCAGGAGAGTACGGTGTCGCCGCCATGTTCTGAACCAAAAAGGGCTTTGCGGTGCGATTGCCGAGAGAACGCTGCGCTTCGTGGCTTTGATGTTGCACGGGGCCGTGCTGACCTTGGTGATACGTTTGCTGTTGCTCGTACGACTGCTGCTGATACTGTTGGTAATGCTGTTGTTGTTGGTACTGCTGCTGCTGCTGCTGGTATTGCTGGTATTGCTGCTGCTGGTTCACATCCATGTACGCGTGGTTCTCCACGGCGGGCTGCGTGTAAGCCGCTTCCACTTTCTGTGCCCCTTCCACGGGCATCCCCTGGCGCCGCAGCTCTTCGTGCTCGGCCGCAATCTCGTCCATTCGCTGGCGCCTCTGGGCGAACATGAGGGCGCCTTTGCCCTTGGTTTCGGGCAAACACTCCATCGGACTTTGCTTCTGCTCAACGTCAAGTAGGCTTTTATCCAAGCAGATCGTCAGTACGCCTTTGCCACTGCGGGCATTCGTGAGGAAATGCGTCTCTAAATCCGACCGGTCTTGATCAGCGAGCGTGAACTCTAGAACATGAACTCCACCCTGGGTGCTGTCGTCGTCCTCCTCCTCTGTGCTGTCGTCTCGCTTGTCCTCTCCCGTGCCGTAGCTCACCAAGGTGTACTTTTTCGCTCTCTGACGGTGTTTCTTGAACATCAACAGGCCCTTGTTGTTCGGGTTGGGCTGCGCGGCACTAAGGAGAAGGGCGATCCGCTTACATTTGGACTTGGCCTCCTTCACCTGCTTCTCGGAGAGACTCTCGCTGCGCCTGAACCCTGCGGGGAGACACATTGATTGACAGGTTGTCTGGTCAAGGAAAGTCAACGATTAAAAAAAAAAAACAACCACAACATCAATCGATCACCTCTGAGTTTGCTTTACAAAATGGACCGTCAACATAAATAAAGCACAACAAATACCAATCAAATATTGAGCTGCTTTGTCCAAAATACTATCACGCCATCCACTCGCCCTCATTTGCAAGTCATAAAGCCGCAAAGCAATTACAAGTCTTTGACCCGTGTCAAAGCCGCGGAGAGCACATTGCATTATATCACCATTCCCATAAAGTGGTTGCAAATTTACTCCGATTCACGTCTTCCGAGTCTGCACCGCATTGACGATGAACTTTCAATCATTTAACAATAAGAGGACAAGTATTCGCTTGAATTTTCGGCAAGACTAACCTGAAGGTGGTGAGGGCAGCGCGAGTGAGGATCCAACTCACTCTTTTAGCACAGTTAAAGCACCCTGTCGGAGGGGAGGATCAGGTAACAGTTTTCGGGGTGCACATGTTGGTGTCTGTCAAAGGGGCCGCACTACTGGAGCCATCATCAACGCGTTGCGGGTATATTTATGGCCTCCGCAACAGCTCTAAAAAAAATACGCCTAGGTAACTCTCATCAAACCTTTTCGGGGCTGTGATCTATTATATCTATTTTATTTTTTGACGCCACTCGGACTGGATTCATATTTGGACAGTTCATTCAAAGCAACGGGTGCCATCTGCCAGCTGCAGTGGGCGACGTGCTATTTTCGGGAACGCCGGACATCATGCTTTGGAATGCAAGTATGATGTTGTCAAATAAACTTTTAACACACGCACAGACGCGCAGACACTCTCAAGAAGCAACACATTCCAATAACTGTACTCACTGGCGTGCCTTGCTCGGTGCTTGTTGGGTTTTTCTTGATCGGAATCGGTATCCTGCTCCTCGCCGGGCGTTCCCTCATCTGAGGGGATTTGGAAAGCGACACTAAAAGAGCCGGGAAGTTCACAGGGCCCTCCTCCCACGTCTCGGGATCCGGCGCTCGCCCCGGGGCCTCCCACCCCGCCGCTCAGGATGCCCCTCCCTGGTGATGCTGATGCTGCCGGCTCCTTCCCTTGCACCACTCCGTGATGGCTGAGCGGCTTTCGGTCGGAGGACGGAGGTGCCTCCTGTGTGCCGCTGGTGATGGTATGCTGCTCTCCCTCCATACCGTGCGCGCTGCCCAGAGAGGTACAGCTCATGTTGTCCAAGGTCTGCTGGGAAAGGGACAGCAAAGGCGTATCACCGGGATCCCTGTGCGGTTCTTCATCAGAAATTTCCTCCTGGGACTCGGATATGTAGAGCTCTCTCAGCTTTAAAGGTTCCTCGTCACCTCTCGATCTGGAGGGGGAAATGAGATGCTGCTATTAAATGGTGCTGAACAAATTTCATTCCATACACACATTTTCGATGGCGCTTGTTCTCATTAGGGTCGTATGTATACTGGAGCTACATCCTGAACTGGTCACGTACGGATAACCAAGTTGTCATATTCACACCAATGGACAATTTAGGTCCCTAACATCTGCAATTGGCAGACAACTGGTTCAGGGTGTCCCCCGCCTACTGCCCGAAGACAGCTGGGATCGGCTGCAGAACGCCCGCGACCCTTGTAGAAAATGGATGGATATTTCATGATTCATAGTTTTTGTGACATTTTTGTTTGGTGGTGTGTCATGAAACATTTCCAACACTTGTCCACCGTGCTGCCTCTGAGGGTGTTTTAAAAAGCTCATCGAAAAACTTAAATCAAGGCAAATTTTGCTTGGTAATGGCCTGCAAAGATGTTTGTTTTTACCTTTAAGCACTGGTGGGAGTTTTGGAGACTAGGTATATATGTTTACTTTTTTAAAGAAATTTTACCAAGTCATTTTTTCTGTTTTATCTTCAGATAAATTTGCTTTATTTTGATGATATATTCCTCTTGGTTGAATTTTTCTTTTTTGCTGTGTAGCCTTGTCGCTATTAAAAATGTTTTGGGGCTGGGTTGTTGAATGTGGCTGCCAGTCGGTCTGACAAAATCCAAGCGAAATGAGGTACCTCTTGAGTAGTAGCCTGAGGCAGCCTCCTGACGCGTTGATGAGGGCCCGGGCCTGCCAAAGGGGCAATCCCGCACACGGTTTTCCGTTCAGGGACACCACCTCGTCGCCGTCTCGTACGCCGGCCTGGAAAGCATTGCCGCCTTCCTCCAGCTGCAAACGACAACATGTTCAAGTCACATTACTCACCACCTCCCAGAGTCTCTGAATATATTGTTCATCTTCTAAAAATTAAAAATGAAATGTGCAAGTCTTAAAGTGATGCATTTGAAATGGCAGTTATCGCAGTGAAGGATGTTTTTACTCCCTTGTAATTGCTTCCCACAGCCCATAAAACGCCTCATTAATAGGACAACTTAAATAAGCGGAAATGTGCCATAAATCTTACAAGGCTGGAGGGGGCTGTAAGAAATGACTTGGGCAGGAAAGCAGAGTGAATTAAAAACAATGTTGCTTGGTTATATATTCAACATCTATTCTGGCTGTTGGTAACCAATAATAAACAACAATGTCAGAGAGACCATATATTAAAACAGAATAAAATGTATATTATTGTTATGTGCGTGTTTTTTAATTTTTTTTATTAACATTTTTATTGTTTGTTTTTGTTGTTTAAAAATATATCATTTTCTGCCTGTGCAGTGAGGTGCCGTGTAGCTGGAGCCCAATGTTTATCTGGTGCTTGGGTTTGCGGCCAGGCTTTTTGCTCTATGGGTTGACCCCATGCCGGCTGGGATTCAGGCTGAATCCAAGGACCTTGTGATTGGGATTTGGCCAGTGCCCATGTACGTTGAGAGTCTACTTGCGGAGCTTGGCCCCAGGAAGCCTGTGATTGCTGCTGTTGCTGCTGCAGCATCGGTTCTTGTGATCGACCCCAGGTCGGCTGCATTTGCTGGACTTGCGGCTCCGGTGTGTGCGTCCAGTTTTGTTGTGGTTGAGACTGGGGTGGATCTTGGGGTTGACACGGTTGAACGTGTGGCTGCGCTTGCTCTGTTTGACTCCAGGAGGCCTGATTTTGTGGTGTCCAGGTATCGGCAGGGGGCTGAGACTGCACTTGACTGTGAGTGGATTGGGGTGTCGCCCACTGATGTTGTAGAGAGGATTGACTTGGTTGTGGCTCCTGTGGTTGCATCTGCATCGTATAACAGGTAATTGTAGATTGCTGCTGGGCTGCTTGTGCAGAATCCCAAATTCCTCCAGCATTGGTCTCGGGCTGTGGAGAAGAGCTGACATAACCGTTTCCCTCTTGCACGGCTACTTGCTGTTGTTGGGTTTCTGGCACTGAAGGAGGCCATGTTTGTTGTTGCTCTGTGGAGGCAATGGCAGGGGCTTCTAGTTGGGCTTGAGGGGGAGTTGGCCCAGGAGCAGTCACATTAGAGGTTGGCTCTTGGTCACTAAAAGGGGTGGTCACTGCGGTGGGGGCGACAGCAGGTGTGGGTGCACTATTTTCGGCATGCTGAGGCATGTCCTGGTTGGTTACTTCCATCTGTGGAGACCAGGGGGCAGAGCTGTGCTGAGGCATGTCGTGGTTGGTTACTTCCATCTGTGGAGACCAGGGGGCAGAGCTGGGATCTATCACAGGCTTTGGGGCCACCGGCGGAGGAGTCTTGTGTTTCGACCGTGAGGACTGGAGGAAATTACAAGCCTCAGCGCCAAGGCTGAGGTAGTCTTCCTCTTGTTAAAGCCAGTACAGGGGTGGTAAATTTCCCAAGGCCTTTTAGGCCATTGTTTCCCAAACTTCATTGATCCAAGGCACCCAATTTGCACACAACCATCAGACCAAAATATTTAAAAAATATGAAAACTAAAATAATACTCAAAAATGTACTTGACTATTGTAAAATCTTGTCTGTTTAGTTGAATACACTGATTTACTTGCAAGAAGACTGGCGGTTGAGAAAGTGGTATTACTGGTTTTGTGAATGAACCATTTGGATCTCATCCAAGAAAATTACGTGGCAGAAACTACAATGTCATTTCTACAATGTCATTTCTACAGTCCACCTCTGTCTGTAAATATATGTTTCAAAATGTCTGAATGATGTAGCGAAATGTGAATCTAATCAAGGTAACCCACCATATAAAATCAAGATGTTTTAAAGGGAATTGAAATGTAGTTTAGTTGTCTGAGGGGACTCTTCTGCCAACACAGGCCTATGTTACACAATTTAGTTTAATATTTTATGGTGTTCGGTGGGTTCAATACATTGCCAGCAGATTGCGTAATTAATGCGGAATGAATAATTGAGAAGCTTCTAAACCCAAGATGAATAAGTTGATATTTTACTCATGTATTTAAAAAAAGATTATTCCATATGCAGTAGTTCATTTAAAAAAAAAAAAGCGTCATAGCAACTCAGGGTAATATTGTTGTTCCCTCCTTGAAACACAATGAATGAATGAATGAATTGCCTTTATTGTCATTACACGTTTGTGCAACAAGATTTCACTTAACAGACACGCTCTGCACAAGAAACATGAAAACAATGACGAACATGGGATACAGTGCAAAGGGCCTGTCGGTACTCGCTAAGTGCCAATATGTTTTATTTAGGACGGTGGTTCTCATACCTTTTACAACACGTACCACCCCAAAAAATACTTGGCTCTCGAAGTACCTCTATGATGACCGATAATGAAGTACAGTCACATAGTAGGCCCACGTGTTCATAAAAACAAAACAAAACGAACAAACAAAAAACTAAAACTAGCCACTGTAATACCATGCATGGTTTGAATACAGTATTAACGTGTTACATGTTAATATTAGCATAAAATGACAATTCAAATAAAGTGTATTGCATACCAAAGTTAGATGAAAAAACTACTCCTATAAATGTAAATGATATAAAATAAAATGAAAAAATATTTTTCATAAATGACTAATTTCAAACTTAAATGCAACAGAAATGCATTACTGTACATCAAATGTATTGTACTGGATTTTAAAAGCAAATTGAAGTCACTGGAATATTATGCACAGTGAATCTTTTGCGTACGATGACATGGCACCCATAATAAAATTTGAGGATCACTGACAAGACATATTGTGCTGATGGTTTGTTTGCGTGGTCGGCTTGTTGTATGGTGAAAATGGATCCGGTGGAACCTCTAATAAATATTTTCCTCATTAACCACTTAAATGCCTTAAAATTCCAATCGAATGTGGTGTTAAAACCATCATCATGTGGCACATGAGATTTCAGTGAGAATCTAAAAGACACATTCTGTGCCTGTTCCTGCTTTTCTGTGGGGCAGGGGTAGTGGTTTTTTTTTGTCATTCCACTCAGGTATGGTGTCAGTGATGTGAAAGAAAACTGTTATCATAACTATCAACGGAAATGTAATTTACTGCAGCATTTGAAAGACTGCTCAGTGCAATGTGGACAATGCAAACAATTATACAGCGATCATACTCAATACATTGCCTGTAGAGTTAATTTCATTTTTATGATGGCGACAGTTTTAATTGACATATTTTCTAAGTTTTGAAATGAGAACAAGCCGACTGGTTAGCACTCGGAATTGTCTGACGTGTCAGTGTGAGTGTGGCTGAGTGTTTGCCTATTTGTGCCCTGCGATTGCTGGCAAACAGGTCAGGGTGTGTACCCAGACTTTCATGCAAAGACAGCTGGGATTGGGTAAGGTTAACAACAATAAGCAGATCAGAGAATTGATGAGTGGATGAGAGTCTTGCATTTTGGAAAAAAAAAAAATATAGAGCCCAGAGTTGCTGAGAGTATAGTGGGACACATGCCGAACTTGTGTGTGGGCAGCGTGGGATCGGTTCCTACTCAGTGGTGGTGTGAATGTGGGTGTGAATGTTTGTTTGTCTCTATATGTACCCTGCGACTGATTGGCGACCAGTTCAGGGTGTAATCTGCCTTCCGCCCGAAGTCAGCTGCTATAGGCTCCAGCAACTGAGGGCCTGTCCTCCGAGACAAGGTTCTCCTATGGGAGACCTAATAAAAAGTCAAATCAAATCAAATCAAACTCCCCATGACCCTGTTCAGGTTACCGGTGTTTTTGATAATGGATGGATGGCTAGATGTATAGACCACCCCATGATATTTGTGAACAATATAGGCTCTAAGATGATTTTGGCTGTGATTGGCTGGCATCCAGTTCAAGGTCTACTACGCCCACTGCCCGAAGACAGCTGGGATCGGCTGCAGCACGCCCGCGACCCTTGTAGAAAATGGATGGATATTTCATGATTCATAGTTTTTGTGACATTTTTGTTTGGTGGTGTGTCATGAAACATTTCCAACACTTGTCCACCGTGCTGCCTCTGAGGGTGTTTTAAAAAGCTCATCGAAAAACTTAAATCAAGGCAAATTTTGCTTGGCAATGGCCTGCAAAGATGTTTGTTTTTACCTTTAAGCACTGGTGGGAGTTTTGGAGACTAGGTATATATGTTTACTTTTTTAAAGAAATTTTACCAAGTCATTTTTTCTGTTTTATCTTCAGATAAATTTGCTTTATTTTGATGATATATTCCTCTTGGTTTCATTTTTCTTTTTTGCTGTGTAGCCTTGTAGCTATTAAAAATGTTTTGGCGCTGGGTTGTTGAGTGTGGCTGTCAGTCGGTCTGACAAAAACAAAGCGAAATGAGGTACCTCTTGAGTAGTAGCCTGAGGCAGCCTCCTGACGCGTTGATGAGGGCCCGGGCCTGCCAAAGGGGCAATCCCGCACACGGTTTTCCGTTCAGGGACACCACCTCGTCGCCGTCTCGTACGCCGGCCTGGAAAGCATTGCCGCCTTCCTCCAGCTGCAAACGACAACATGTTCAAGTCACATTACTCACCACCTCCCAGAGTCTCTGAATATATTGTTCATCTTCTAAAAATTAAAAATGAAATGTGCAAGTCTTAAAGTGATGCATTTGAAATGGCAGTTATCGCAGTGAAGGATGTTTTTACTCCCTTGTAATTGCTTCCCACAGCCCATAAAACGCCTCATTAATAGGACAACTTAAATAAGCGGAAATGTGCCATAAATCTTACAAGGCTGGAGGGGGCTGTAAGAAATGACTTGGGCAGGAAAGCAGAGTGAATTAAAAACAATGTTGCTTGGTTATATATTCAACATCTATTCTGGCTGTTGGTAACCAATAATAAACAACAATGTCAGAGAGACCATATATTAAAACAGAATAAAATGTATATTATTGTTATGTGCGTGTTTTTTAATTTTTTTTATTAACATTTTTATTGTTTGTTTTTGTTGTTTAAAAATATATCATTTTCTGCCTGTGCAGTGAGGTGCCGTGTGGGGCGAGCAAAATATGCAGTAAATCCTTTGTGCCACTAGATGTCGTTCTTTGACCACAGTAACATTAAGAGGAGGCCTTGAGTTCAACAGGTCAAATTAATTCAGTACAGTTCCGCGCTATACCAACTGTTCGCTCTGCTGTCTTAACCATCACAGGCCCCACAAGAGCAAGTCGTAAAATGAGACAACCCTCTGCAAGAAATTGATTTTATGGGCAACTTTATAGAGCTGATAAAACCCCCTGTGTGCATCCAGGCCCTACAAGGCGTCTTGTGTGCCTTCCATTGCGACTCACCTCCAAAAAAGGAGGGGAAATCTTTATTGTTGGCCCTCTCTTCAAACAGTACAGCCTAAAGTATACCCAGAAACCTACTTTGAATTCATTTCTAGCTCCCGGCAGTGCATGGCCACCGCAGCTTTAAACAATTAAACTTTTGTATTGCAGCAAAACATTTCCCAGCACAGCATTGGTGTTCAAAAACCAGGCCCACCGCTCTGTCTACACTTTATTTTATTAACCATTTGCTCGTAGTCATAATTGCCATTTTGTTGATTGCCCTGGTGCTGAAAAAAAAATTCTCACAGTGTACTATTAGACAAGAGTCTAAGAGAGTGTTTGTGTGATAAACAACAATTGCCTGCCTCCGTTTCCATTTACTTGGCAGTCATTTAAACCCTGTCTCTGTTGCTTTAAAACTAAAGTGACCTCATCAATTTTGTACACAGGTCAGAAGAGGGGAAAACACAAGTTCCCTTATATGGACAGAGCATTTCACAGTGGATCCATCAAGCTCCTAAGATGTAATGCTGTGTGTGCACTGTGTGCATTACGTGTTAGAATGTCGGAATTGGAGTTGAAAGTGTTGCAAAGGAGGTAACGGTCAGGAATGTACAGTGGAAGTTGATGAGAAACATGTTTTGCTTGTTTGTTTTTTTCATATTTCAAAACAACCCAACACCATTTTTTGCGCATGACTCATGAGTTAAAACTTAAGGATGCACACATGAATGTCCTTTTTTTTTTTGCGCTGGCATCCCTGCATAACTGGCATACCTTTCACCCTGTAGCCGACCGTTTTGGTTTGAAGTCTTTGGGAGTGACAACAGATCATCACACACTCTCCTGTCCGTAGTCTTGACCATATAAGGGGGTGCTGAGGAATCTCACGCACCCAAAACGTGGCCCAAAAAGCCACTCTCCCACTACATTGCATTCCACTTTGCAGAATATGATGATGTTCTCAAATAATACGTAAAAAAGGAGAGTTACCTGAGAAACCAGCAGAGGCGTATCGGTGTCCCCCACACCTTCTTCCAGGGTGAAGCCCCAGGGTCCATCACCATGCAAAGTGATGCAGATGTAATCCCCAGTTCCCATGCTGTGTGTGCATACAGCTCCTCATCCGGACCACAGAGCAATCGGTCAGGGAAGCAGGTTTTTAGAAGAACACCCCCACTTGCCCCACTCCCACCATCCTGTACTGTACTCTTCTGAGCTGAGTCCGGCCCGCTAGGTGACATCATCATGGCATCATGGCTCACAGGATGTAGAGAAAGGGGTGTGTGGTTATGGGAATTGCAGACACTTCTTCTGGATATATATATATATATATATATATATATTCTTTATGTATATATATATATATATATATATATATATACACAGAATATATACATTTTTTTTAACTTGAACGTGAACATTGAAGTCAGCCAAAGAACATGTTTTTTGTCATTGAGCTTGAAAAATTCGTTGAACACAGCCACATGCACGATATTAAAGTCCTTCAGAGTGAATGGCTCCTTGCTCATGGCTCTTAGCTTCAAATGCCTGTTTTACCTTCCTTTACAGAAAATTCTCGATGAAACTGAAGGACAAAACAGAACGCATTAGTTTATCATGAAACTTCAACGTGTTTTTGTGTTTACTGCGTTGACGTCACACGTATGGGATCTCTGTGGATGTGCGCAAGCGCACTCGTTATTGTCAAGTTCACAGAAAACGACCGAGGCAAGCTTCCACGTGACGCTGACAGAGTCAATGAAAATTATTTTCTTCACCAGTAAATTTAGATAGAGACACGCAATGTAAGAACACATATTGTTGGTCATTTTTCTTCTATTTCTTTGCCAAATATCTATCGTGTTATTTTGTTTTTGTGTGTCTGTTCAACGCCGACTTGCTGTTATTTTGAAACCGGAAGTGGATTGTTCTCGCTCCCCACCTCACTGGGCTGGTCCAGCCTGACGTCACGTAGACCGCCCGGCGCTTTTGGAGTTTGACGTGGCACTCGGCATTCCGCTAAGCAACCAGACGAGGCCAACTGAAGCCCATCTTACAGGTAAATCGAAGCAACGCCACCTTTACACGCGTGGCCAGCACGTAGGCCCGACATCGCACGCGTGACGGAGCGAGTTTTGTTCGTGTCACAAACGAGCGCGCGTTGCTTTTTCATGGCAAACTTTACGCTCAAAGGGGCGCAAAACAGCTAGCAGGATGCGCTCTATGAAAAAAACAAAACTAAACAATGTCATTGAAATTGAATAAATAAACACATCTATCTAATTGTGTCATTGGAGAGGAAAGCGTGAAGCTTCATTTTTTGCGAGTGAGGAATAATTTGGAACGGTAGTGTTTGACGTGGCATGTGTCCGTCCGTCTGTGTGTGGATGAACCTAAAGGGCGTTTAGCAACAAGGACCGCACTCCTTCGCTTTTTCATGTAACTGTCATGCGTTTTGGTTTCTGTTTTGGGGGGGCATCGAGGGCTGTCAGTCAGCGGGTGCTTTTATCGAGTTGCGCTGCACTCCCTGGCCACTTCATTAGGCACAGCTTCAGCCTGCGATCCACTTACACTGTCTGTGGTCAAACATTCAGTCTAGGCAGAGACGACCCCGACTTTGGGGCCCATCATCCTGATTGTCGATCGATTGTTGATTCATTGTTGAATTTTCTTTCGTAAAGAGCTAACTGTGTTGTATACAGAGTGATTCCACTTACTCCGGATATCATGAAAAAAAACAAGAAGAGGAAGAATGACGTGTAACAACAAATACAATCACGCAGGTATAAACAAAGATGTACCGACAAAAAAAAAAAGCAAGCAACGAGAACAAACAACTGCTTCAATCTTACTGTAACTGAGCAGAGGAAGTTGAAACAAAAATAAAAGTGAACAAAAAGATGGACAAAGCTCAATGATAATACTAAAAAAAAGAACGACAATAATAACAATAATAAGAAGAATAATAAAAATACGACCCTTGTGAGGATAAAGCGGATCGGAAAATGAATGAATGAATAAAATTCAAAAATACGAATTTAATTCAAACATTTTTGTGACTACTATACGACACTTTGATCCTCTCCTCGTTCATCTATAACTGCTTCAAACAACAAATAGGATGCAGAAGATTGTATAACTGACTGTCTTTGTCTTATGTGTTGTGTTGTATTATTTTGTTATTATGTTATTATGACTTCAAGATGGCGCCGCCAGAGTGGCTGCCTTTACAGCAGCTCCTATACAGTATTTTGTTCTACTACTTTCTTCCTTTCACAACTTTACTGCTGTAAATTGGAAATTTCTCCATTGTGAGACGATTAAAAGTTTTTCTGATTACTGCTTCTGATTACTGCTACTTAATGACTACTCCAAACACTGCTTTTCGTGGCCCCTAGTGGTCGCAGGATCCTGAATCGGTTTATGCCTTAAATCCAATGTATACAATTCTGAACGGACCAACGTATTTGTTGTTATTGTGCATTTCTACAAAACGGGTGTGTTTCTATTGTGTAACTCCTTTCAACGTTAAAAAACAAAAGAAAAAAGAAAAGGAAAGATCATTTTCTTGGAGACGCACCGCCCGCCCTTTTTATCTCCAAACGAGAAATCTCAAAGGTTGCACATGCATGCACGTGTAAAGAAGCAGATATTGTTGTTGTTGACAAAATGGATATGAACTCATTGGTAATAGACTTTAACCCTTTTACTGCCTTCTCTGTAATTGTGGAGCACATAAAGAAAGCAAACAATCAGCTTTAAGGGCTATATGTGCCACCTGAACTGTTTGAACTAAACTTTATCTACAGAGCACTTTAAGTAATGATTTAACATTTTGAGCATTTTGTTATTTTGGATTTCGAATGAAGGTGCGCTGTTGCACCCTATAAAAAAAAGCAAAAAAAAAGATGGAAATAGGCACTCTGGTACCATTTCATATTTTCAGCAATATTTTCATGTCGTGAAAAAAACAGAACCGAGTGACACATGTCATATTTTAAAGACAATTGATTCTTGTTGGAACTGTGCTCTTACGTCCTCGCAGACTGTAGGAGACCAATTGTTGGCATGAGAAGAGCGTTGAAATGAGTCAGCAGGGTTATGTTGCCACACCCCCGTATTCCCAGGCCCAGCCGGGCTTGGGGGGCTACCAAGGTGGATTCGGCTCCGCTCCTGCGCAGCCCCACTACGGACACTATGGAGGAGCGCCGCAGGCGTTTGCGGCGCCTCCCACGGGTGAGCAAATCTCGTGTGTAGCAGATCAAAGCAGAGATGGCAAAAATACCCACTTTCTGTCCTTAAGTTAAAAAAAAAAAGTACAGGTACATGGAAAAAATACTTTTAAAGAAGCCTGTGTACTTGAGACTGGACTTCCTGTGTGTACTTAGCTGTGCTGAAACCGCCGGCGTCCTCGGGCCCTGGTCTGCCTCCACATCCCGGGTCCGGTCCGTACAATCCAAACAGCCAGCAGAACGGGGCTCATATGCAAAGGTCTGCACGTTTCCTTTGTGAAGAAATTGGAAATTGTGACTCCTTTCACATCGTAGTGACCCCCCCCCCCTTTTTTTTTTAAATAATTTTAAATCAACATGGTCAGGTATCCCCCAGCCACTTACGGTCAACCTCCACAGCCGTCATACAACAGCATGGCCTCTCCAGCACCGCCTCCACCAGTGCAGCTCACCAATCAGATGGGCGCCATGAACTTAGGCAACTATGGTAGGTGGTCCTCAACATTTCATCATTTTGCCTCAGGAGTGAATTAACGTGGCGCCGCATTCTTCTTCCAGGGCCCGTTCAGAGTGTCCCATCTGCAACGAGCCCCGTTGCCCAGCAGCCTTTCCGGGGACCCCCGCCTCCAGCTACGGCGCAGCCCCCCATGCAACCTCAGATGGCCCCGGCGCAGCCTCCCATGCAACATCAGATGGCCCCACCGACGAGCATGTCCATGGGTCGACCCTTCCCCGGACCGCCGCCTCCTGCAGCTCCCGGAGGGTTCCATCAGCCTGGACTTGGGCCTGCTGGTCCACCTGGATACCCGCAACAAGCAGGTACACAAATGGTAACCCTTTCCGATTGCCAGTTACTGTTGAATGAAAACGACATCACAGCGCCAAAGGGCTCAGGTAATGACCGTCCGTCATGGCTGACCTGTTTTCAGGGTTTGGTCATGCGACGTCGGCAAGCTGAGCGCTTCGGCACTGTGATGTCATTTTCAGTAAACAGCAAGTGGCAAAATGGCTACCCCCTGAGATGGGAAAAAAATCGGGTGGATTTTTCTGTTTCTAGTGAAGTATAAGGACAATATTTGAATGGTTTGAATCATTTAAGAAATGTGAAAGAAAGGAGGAGGTCAATCTGTAAAACGTCTGCGTTGATTTGGGAATCTTGTGGGGAACTGAAAAAAATGTGGGAATTTTTTGAATGTGAAATAATGCTTCCGGGCGGCCTAACCCTTTCCGATTGCCAGTTACTGTTGAATGAAAATGACATCACAGCGCCTAAGGGTTCAATTCCAGCTCCGGCCTCCCTGTGAGGAGTTTGCATGTTCTCCCCAGGCCTGCGTGGGTTTTCTCCGGGTACTCCGGTCTCCTCTCAGGACAAAACAAATGCCGTCTTGAGAATTTTAGTGCAGGATAACCTACGTCACGCTTTGTGAGCAGGTCCGTTTACGGGAGGCCACATGGCAGGACCTCAGCCAGGGGGCTTCCCAGGAGGACTTGGCCCACAAGCTGGTCCGCCCCAGAAGAAACTGGATCTGGACTCCATCCCCGGCACCGTGAGCGAACTATCCTTGCACCAATCGCGGAGCGGTCGTGGCTGTGAGTCAAATCAATCGATTACTTGTTTGATTTCAGACCCAAGTGATTGAGGACGACCAAGCCAGACACGGAGGGCAAGTCTACAGCACCAACATCCGAGGACAAGTCCCACCTCTGGTAACCACCAACTTCACGGTGCAAGACCAAGGTATTACCCCCTTTCCCTCCCGCCTGGAAGAAACGTGATCCTGTTCTCATCCTCACTTTTGATTCGACCCACTTTAGGCCACGCCAGTCCCAGGTTCATCCGTTGCACCACCTACTCCTTACCGTGTACTGCCGAGCTGGCCAAACAGTGCCAGGTGCCCCTGGCATGCATTGTCAAACCCTTTGCTCGTTTGCCCAACAATGAGGTAGGTGTCATGTCACATACACTCATAAAAATGTTGCATTTAAGACCCGAGGCACATTCCTAACCGTGATGTGTTGTGCATGTTTGTGGTTCGCCGTTTATACATCCACCTATTTGTCTTTATTTGTGAAATATCCTAAGATGAGCTGTATTAAGAGGAAAGTAGCACCGTTTGGATGTCAAGGATGTTGACGTGCTTCATCTTGAGTGAGCGAGGAGCTTTGTATGTCAGGGAGGCGCCAAGTTAAGCTGCTGTTGTTAGTTGTTTGTGGAGTCTTTGCCAAATGTGCATGTCAGGCACAAACAATTTATTTTGAATTGTAGTGATGTAAGATGAGTTTAAAATGATCGTAAGTTGTTTTAGGATCATAATGTAGTGATATATTTACATTTTGTAAACTATTAAGATGGGCAATTAGAACAATTTTTAGTGGCACGTAAAATACAACACATTTTTCCAAATTTTTTTAAGTCAGAGAATAAAAATGTTTATCGATTACATTTTTTTTACGCTGATTCATAATAATAATAATAATAATGATAAAATACAATAATAACCGCACTACAGTCATTTATTATATTTAGGAATCAAGTGTTTGGTTTAGCAACAGGTGTAAATTTTTTTTCTGAAAAGTCATAGCGATAGAATACAATGCAAGTAAAAAAAAAAATCATCATCGCACGATCCTTTTGTGGGTCAAACTTGAAAAAATTGAAAATACCCCAAAACGCTGATGTGTTCGAAAAAAGTTATTAAAAAAAAATCTGTGTCAAAAATACGTTTAGGGACGACTCTACTACATAGTTAAATGACTACTGGGATAAAGCTCTTGTGTTGTTTCTTATTTGACATTGGAACCTCTTTTTGGATCCTGTGTGGTCAAAATGTTCTGGAGTAAACTGACCCCACACAAAGCCCCCCCCCCACCTCCTCCGTGTCCCTGTCGAGCTGGCCTTATTCCATAAGCCTTTTTAGGAAATGTTAGTGCGACCGCAAGAGATGAAACTGACATACAGAGTGCGTCACCTGCTTTATCGCCAGACTCCGTTGTACCTGGTGAACCATGGCGAAAGCGGTCCCATCCGCTGCAACCGCTGCAAGGCCTACATGTGTCCGTACATGCAGTTCATCGACGGCGGCCGCCGCTACCAGTGCGCTTTCTGCAGCTGCATCAATGAAGGTGCCACAATTTTTAAAAAAAAGGAAAAAAAAGGCAAAACAATAAGTGTTGTTTAGACGGATTCAAACCGATTCTGTGGCTCTCTCCAGTGCCCGTCTTCTACTTCCAACATCTGGATCACATGGGCCGGCGGGTGGACTTTTACGAGCGAGCCGAGCTGTCGCTGGGATCTTACGAGATGGTCGCCACGCTGGACTACTGCAAGGTATTTCAAACGTCGAGGACGATGACGAGCGGAGCGGACATCCTGTGACGCGTACACACGTTCCTGGCCCTCCACAGAACAACAAGCCTCCAAAACCGCCCGCCTACATCTTCATGATCGACGTGTCCTACAACAACATCAAGAGCGGGCTGGTCAGGCTCATTTGTGACGAGTTGAAGACGCTCCTGGACAAGCTGCCCAGGTAAAGACTGGCGACGACACCAAAAAAAAAAAGTTCTTTCCCAACCTGCCCACTAGATGGCACTATTCCGCTCTAATGCTACGTGCACATGTTCATGATTTCAAAAGGCGTTTTGATCATTTAAATACCCAAGGATTACTCATTTAATGAAGCTCGACAGACGCTGCAGAGTTAGGTCGTTGCGACTATGCGAGCAGGTTAGACTTGCGGAAGCAAAAGTCGAATGTATGGGGAAGAAAAAAAAAACAAAACACCCTTAAAGAGAAATGCATTTTCACTTAGGGAGGCAGCGTTTCATACACTTATTGGACTTGAGGAGGACTCTGAAAAGTCCGACATAAATCAAACCTATTGATTTACTTTCCGCTCTAGGGAGGACGGTGCTGAGAGCTCAGCCATTCAGGTCGGCTTTGCCACTTACAACAAGACACTCCACTTCTACAACGTCAAGAGCTCCCTGTCGCAGCCGCAGATGATGGTGGTGTCCGACATGACCGAGATGTACGTGCCGCTTCCCGACGGCTTTCTGGTCAACTTCCAGGAGTCCAGGGCGCTCGTCTGCAAGTGAGGAAGACCTCGACTCGTACTTATATTCAAGCCGTAAGAATTCATAAAAGACAAAACTTTGGGATGAACGGCAGATTTGCTTTGTGCACCTCGCAGCCTCCTGAGCCAGATCCCCGACATGTTTACGGACACCAACGAGAGCGAAACAGTCTTTGCTCCCATCATCCAAGCTGGTGTGGAGGCGTTCAAGGTCAGTTTTTTTTTTAAAGGGGTAAGAAATTCTTGGAGCAGCTGTGGAACATCTTTCTAAATTGGATGCGGCGGGGACACTCGGTCCATTTTCTTCGCGACAGGAAGCGGACTGCAGCGGCAAGCTGTTTGTCTTCCACTCGTCCATGCCCACTGCCGAGGCTCCTGGCAAGCTGAAGAACAGGGACGACAAAAAGCTGGTGAACACAGACAAAGAGAAGACGCTGTTCCAGCCGCTGAAGGGCACGTACGAGCAACTCTCCAAGGACTGTGTGGCTCAGGGCTGCTGCGTGGACCTCTTCCTTTTCCCCAACCAGTACGTAGACGTGGCCACCATGGCCGACGTGCCGTCGCACACGGGAGGCTCGGTCTTCAAGTACAACAACTTCCAGGTGAGCTTCCTATATTCTCTTACAATCCGCGAGCCTGCCACCCGGCTGCTTTTGTTAACTGCGATGTCGCAGGTGGACACGGACGGAGAGCACTTCCTGCGAGACCTGAGGAAGGAAGTGCAGAAGAGCATTGGGTTTGACGCCGTCATGCGAGTTCGTACCAGTACAGGTCAGATATGACTTTGACGGTGAGAGAGAGAGAGAGAAAGAGATCAGATGCAGGGAATTTTGAAAGGTGGAGGCACAGTCTGGAAAGTCAAGGAATGAACATTAGGCGAACTAAGGGAATACCGTATTGGCCCGAATATAAGACGGTGTTTTTTGCATTGAAATAAGACTGAAAAAGTAGGGGTCGTCTTATATTCGGGGTCAAGACGTTATACCCATTCGCGACGCTAGATGGCGCCAGATATCATTGAAGTGAATGCTGAACTTAACTCCCCAGGCCAAAGTGAACCCGTGTCACGAATAATAAAAATAAAAATAGCGGTAGCACAAAGAAGAAAAATAAAAAATAGCGGTAAGAAAGAAAAGAGAAGAAAATAATAGAAGAGATAACAGAAAATGGAGAAACGTAGCGACAATCTGGAGAAAGGTGGGTAATTAATATTTTTAATATTTTATAATAAATATTAATAATAAATAATATTAACCGGCAGCTGAGGAGAAGTTATAATGCAATTTACATTTCAAAAACCAGAAGCCATTCATTTACGAATGTGATTGCACTTTACATTTGAATGAGGCAAAATAACATGCTTTTTCTCTCAAATATATTGTTATAATCATTTGTTTCAGATGTACTGTAATTATTTTCTGTATAAAAATTAATTTGGTGTTCAAAAAGACTTTTTTCAAACTTGAGTCTTGAAAAAGATGCGGTCATCTTATAATCAGGGCCGTCTTATATTTGGGCCAATACTGTACAAATGCATAAATGAGGGAAGAGTGAAGCTATAGCAAGGGTGGAGGAATTTTAACACTCCGGGTCAACAGTTCCGAGCAATGGTATGCATGGAAAGAGGGGATGAAAGTGATCCAATGTTTATTTCTTTCCGTGTTTTAAAAAATATTTGTACATTATAAAACAGCATTTTGTCTCTTCCGAAAACAATGTCTTCAGGTTTCCGAGCCACCGACTTCTTCGGCGCCATCCACATGAACAACACCACCGACGTGGAGATGGCGGCGGTGGACTGCGACAAGGTGGTGACGGTGGAGTTCAAGCACGACGACGCGCTCAGCGAGGAGACGGGCGCGTTCATCCAGGTGCGTGCCCCGGACCGCTCCGCGCGGCCCGCCGCCATTCGGTGACCCACACGCAAACCAAACGGTTCCCCGCAGTGCGCCTTGCTGTACACCACGGTGGGCGGGCAGCGGCGTCTGCGCATCCTCAACATCGGACTCAACTGCAGCACGCACTTGTCCGAGCTCTACAAGAGCTGCGAGACCGACGCGCTCATTAACTTCTTTGCCAAATCCGGTGAGTTGGACGGCCCGTCGAACACCAGCTTTGGAGTTTTGCAGCTTGAGCATTTATGTCACGTCCTGGATGTCCATCTTAAGGTCCACGTTCTTTGCCCTCGCTCTCCAGACACTTCAGCGGACAAGTAGAACAAATGTGTCTTACAACTACTGTATGAAAATTCTGAACACTACATGTCACGAGTCGAGTAAAAAAAAAAAAAAAAAACGTGACTAGTAAAGCAGTCGTTCTACTCGTGGGCTGTCTTGTCTAACGCGGGAGGACAAAGAGCGTACACGGAGCAGAAGTTGGATATCAAGAATATGGAATAAATGTGCAAAGGACTTTCAATCCGAGGCCGCTCCCTCGCGCTGTTCCTCTTGTGATCTTGTGTGGCGTCCACGCAGCCTACCGCGCCATCCTCAACCAGCCCTTGAAGAACGTGCGGGACATTCTGGTCAACCAGACGGCCCACATGCTGGCCTGCTACAGGAAGAACTGCGCCAGCGCTTCGGTCGCCAGCCAGGTGAGCTTGCGGACGCTTTCGGCCAGGGCTTCCCATGCTTGACACTTTCTTCCAAGGACCCCCTCTTAATGCTGAGGCCAATTTCACATCACGACTCTCTAAAATGTTAATTCCATGACCAAAGCCAAGATAGAGGGGAGTATTTGTTTTATTTGCATGCTTGTCCCATGCATGCTGTTGGTAGGCTTTTTTAAAAAAAGATATGATGTAATTTACTGAGCGGTGCCAAAATTTATTGATTAATCGAGACCTACTAACCAAATAAGACATTTTCAAACCGCTGCTTTTACTTTGGAAAACAATGACTGAACTGGCAACTCAGTCACTGAAAGCCGGTGCGTACCACATCGAAACCTCTTGTGCTTAAAATCACCAAACGGTACCAAATAAAAACTATAACTGGTTAAGAAACACCAAGCAGGAAAAAAAATATTGCAGTTTAAAGTAAACTTTGATCAGATTAATCGATAGATCATAAATTTTTTTGATCGTGACATCTCTAAATGGACTGCAAATTATTTTGCGGCTACGGTTTGTCGACCTTGGGGGTGCCGGTACTCCAGTTTGAGAACCGCTTGGCCAGGTCATTCATTCACACACACACACACACACACACACACACACACACACACACACACGTGACATACAGTAATTCATTTAACAGATGAATAATCAACCACAAGATGGTGGCAAAGCACTAATATGTTCGATTAGACAAGGCTATGGCCTGACTAAATGAAGCTCTTGCTTCGCACCAAGGTGCCAAAATCAATACAACAAATACAGGAAGACAAGACTCTTGATAATATCGCGTAATGCTGCCACTGCAACAGCCACTAGCATTAAATCTCTCTCACTCTCCAACGTCTGTAAAATGTGTATAAAACTGTAAAAAATAATTTCACAGAAAGAGCAGCCTTCAAAGTTTGGTGTCACACACACTGCACTCATACCGTCAAAGAGCCGCGCGCCCACGTCATTCACACACACACACACACACACACACACACACACACACACACACACACACACACACACACACACACACACACACGTGACATACAGTAATTCATTTAACAGATGAATAATCAACCACAAGATGGTGGCAAAGCACTAATATGTTCGATTAGACAAGGCTATGGCCTGACTAAATGAAGCTCTTGCTTCGCACCAAGGTGCCAAAATCAATACAACAAATACAGGAAGACAAGACTCTTGATAATATCGCGTAATGCTGCCCATGATGTAAGCGCTTACTTACGTGAGAGAGCTGACATGTTTTCTGGAACGTACCATGAATAGCACTAATGAAGCAATGTGACGTGAGGTTTTCTCTGTATTGCTTGTAGCTGATCCTGCCGGACGCCATGAAAGTGTTCCCGGTCTACATGAACAGCCTGATGAAAACGGCTCCCCTGACCGGCAGCACGGAGCTCGCGACGGACGAGCGCGCCCATCAGAGGCTCGCCGTCATGGCCATGGCGGTGGAGGACACCCAGCTGCTGCTCTACCCGCGCCTCATCCCACTGGTACGGACCTTTCCTTCCCTGCCCCCCGCAACAAGCGGAATGCAGACCAGAAAAGGACAAATCAAGTTTTTGTTTCTTTCTAGCACAACATGGATGTCGGCAGCGAGGTCTCGCCTATCCCGGTTCGCTGCTCCGAGGAACGGCTGGCAGACGGCGGCGTGTTCCTGCTGGAGAACGGCCAGGCCTTGTTTCTGTGGCTGGGCCAGGCTAGCCCCCCCGACGTGATCCAGGGTCTCTTCAATGTGCCCTCGCTCGCCCACTTGCAAGCCCACATGGTTTGTGAAAGAGCAAGCATGTTCTCGGGTCACTTTGACCCAGCGTAGATGAAACCAACTTGTTGTTTATGGGTCAATATGACCTGTTGTACATTTCATTTCATCTCATCAGAAAAAAAAAGTAAATTAATTGATTTTTATCTTCATAATTGAAAAGGGAAAAAAACAAGGCCAGCAGAAGAAGCTGAATCCTGATTGTTTTTTTTTCATATGGATCAGTTTGACCTGCCATTATCCCAAACTGTCAGAAACACAATGATTACCCTTAGACTATTAAAAAAAAAAAAAGAAAAAGCAAATTAGCCAAACGCTGATTTTTTTTTTTTTTTTTAAAGATTTTTCGACATGTCAATGGAACGTCCAACATAACAGCAGAGATAATTATCCCAAATTGCCAGAAACACAATGCAGATTGTATAATATAAATCAGTTATTAAAAAGAAAAGAAAAATAAGCCCAGGAAATTTTTAACTTACCAGTTTCTTTCTTTCCCTTTCCTTATCAGTGCGTGCTGCCAGAGTTGGACAACCCGCTGTCCAAGAAGGTCCGATCTATCATTAATGACCTTTTGGAAAAGAGGCCCAGATCTATGAAGGTAAGAGACTCTCGTGAAACTACTCATCATTACATCAGTGCACAGGCACAAACCACTTCAAAACCCTCCATTTCTTTTTTTTTTTTTTTTTTTAAATTCACGTTTGTTTCTGTTGCAGCTTCACATTGTGAAGCAAAAGGACAAGCCCGAGATGATGTTCCGCCAATTCCTGGTGGAGGACAAGGGCTTGCACGGCGGCACCTCCTACCTGGACTTCCTTTGCCACGTTCACCGGGAGATCAGACAACTGCTCACCTAAAAAAGAACAAAAAAATATCCCCTCTCCAGAAACTCAAAGGGACTTTTTCCACATGTCGGGACCAAACACGGACAGCAGAAAGAGTTAACTTGAACCTTGCAAAGTGCCAAAGTTGCCTTCCATGCCCCCTCCCACATTCCTGCCTGTTGATCGACTCCAGACAAACAAGGCGCCATGCTGCAGAATTTGGCATGAAACTCGTATTATTGTACTTTTGAAGCAAATTTCAGTTACTTTTACGTCAATCCAGAATGATGCTGAAACAAGGAACATTTTTTTTCCTCAAAGGGAAGTTTTCATTTCATTGTCTGTAAAACTGTCCACGTCAACATGTGTAATTCAATATTGTCCTTTTGTGCTGCCTTCAAATGTCTTTTTTTTTTGTGTACAAGATAAATGCAACTTTTACCGTCTGCCTTTAGTTGAAATCTTACAGCCTATTTGGTTTGAAATTAAACATAACCTCAGGTCATCTGAGTATCTTTTGGAAAATAGAAAGCAATAATACAAAGTTGGGAGGAAAAAAAAGTGATACATTCTTGAGTAAAGAGAATGCCACTAGGGGGCAGCACAGCACACAAAAAAATGCCATGAATACGGTCCAATAAATTTGCCCAAATTCTAACGTGAAACATTCTTCGGGAATGAATGAATATCGGAGAAATAGATGTTCATCGGTTTATTTTCACCTTGTGGTATTTACAGAAAATGTAGAAATGCATCATGATGACTTGGGAGTGACATGTCAGGATTTGTTTTCCTTACCTAACATGGAGATAATAAAAAGCAAAAGCTCACGCCTCTGTCGGAGATACATAAACAACAATAAGCGTCATATTAAGGAAGTCAAATGAAACGTAGTTACATAGCTTTGAAAACAACTAAAATTCACGTTTGTCGTCTTGAAAACTGCGCAATACAAATGAGCCAATACAAATGAGCGTAATGCGTTGTATAAATAACATAAAACGACAACAACAAAAAAAAACAGTGCTGAAAAATGCAAACGTAAACTAAGTCCACAAATAGAGTGTGTCATTGTTATTTAATGTTCTATACGTACATTTAATATCAACTACTGGTCTGCTTGTGTGGACTAAGCCATTCGTGGTCTTTTTCCAGCATTCCTTTTCTATACTTGACTGTCTTGAGTGTATATATCGGTGATTCTCAAAACGTATCGTCGAAAACATTTGTCGAGTACATTTATTAACCCTTTCAGGCGCCCTGCAACCTGATTAACATTGTAAGCTAGGGGTGCTCAAACTTTTTGGACCGAAGATCAACCCGTTACCGCGCGTGCACATACACACGCACGCCATCGTAGCTCACAGGTACCGTTTTAAAGGGCTTCCCTCGGCCCTCTCGATTCCTATTCTTTGCCCGTGCCCTCGGTGAACTGTACACGAAAGAAACTCTGAATGAGAATAATGACAACAATAAAAGATACAGCGCAACAGCTCTGATCACAAGCTGCAATTGCAGACTGCTGAGCGCTAACAACTTCCGGTGACGCTGGTCACGCGCCACCGTAGGTTGAAGATTTACCTGCTTTATTTTATTTTTTTAATACTTTTTGTGAAAATGAGACTGATAGGATGATTAGGCTGCAGTGCACATTAACACAAAAAATATATTACTAACATGCACAAAGTCACAAAAATGGTTGTTTGCTTTTTTTTCTCCTCTACACAACTGCCGATCGACTTGGGACCAGTCCGCGATCTACCGGTTGATCGCGATCGGCGTAATGGGCACCCCTGTAATAAGCTGTCCACTGTAGTAACCGCTGTCCCTCAAAGGGTTAAGTGCAGTTCACGTTTTGGTCAATCACTCTCTGGGTAAAATTGAAGTTATTGTGTTTGAATAACGGCCATGAAGGTGGTATTTTAAAAGCCAATTTTTTTTTTTTTTAAGTTTGAAGAACCACTACTATATACACTCGAAAACAAAACACGAGCCATTAAGGAACACCCTGGAAATAACAATAACAGGGTGGAATGTGGATGGAAGGGAACGTCAGAGTGACAGTGACATCACCTGGCAGGAAAACAACGGCTACACGGTCAACGTAAACATTTCCAGAGTGTTCCCAGCCAGGAAGGACACACGCCATGAACGGAGGTTTGCGTGTTCGACAAGCATTCTCCCCCTCCGGGGCTGTAAAGTTAAAGGACGTTTTCAAAGAGGTGCATGGAGCGCATGATGTTTTCGTCCTGGCGACAAAACAAAAACACGGCAGTTCAGACATCACGAGCGTGCCAAAATGTCGCGAGGTCACAAAGGCCGGCGGGCCACTTACATTTTGGCAGCAGTCGATGAACTCGTCGATGGTCACCACGCCATCTTTGTTCTTATCCATCTTCTGTTGGGGGAGGGAAGGGCAGCATCACGACATTGTTTCCCACTGCTCCACACTTCTTTATACTCCCAAAATAAAGCCTTTTCCCCCGAACATTATTGAAGATTTTGATTCATAAGACCGCGACATCCACAGTCCTCTCCAAAAGTTTTGTTTTATATCCATTCCACACCGCAAGATGCAAAGCACTCATCAGCAAAAACAACAACAACAAAAAAAAACAGAAGGCCAGATTGGATTTTGCAAACAAGTACAGAGATGAGCCACCAATGTTTTTGGAGCAAAGTTTTATGGACTGATGGGACCAAGATGAACCTCGACCAAAGGGACGAAAGGCCCAAGTATGGAGAAAGAAAGGATCTGCTTCTGATCCAAAAAACACATAAGCTCATCTTTGAAACATGGCGGAGGTATAATGTCACAGCTTGGGCTTGCGTAGCTACTTGTGGAACATACTCGCTTGTCTTTATTGATGATGTGACTCATGATGGTCACAGCAGAATCAGTTTTGGGAGTCTACAAAACCATTTTGTCTGGCAATTTGCAGTAAAAAAAAAAAAATCAAAACAAATTGGGTGAAACTTCTGAATGCAACACGACAATGTCCCAAAACACAACAAAAGATTTCATCAGTGGCTAAAATGGAAGGTCTTAGACTGGCAATGTCACTCAGCGGACCTTAACGCATAAGAGCATACATTTCGCCTCCTGAAGAAGAGACTCAAGGGAGAAACCCGCAAAAACAAACAAGAACTAAGTGAGGCTGCAGTAAAGGCCTGGAAAAGCATTTCAAATGGAGAACGCAACAGTCTGGTGAAGTGAATGGAGCGAAGGCTTGATGCTCTTATTGCAAGCAAGGGTTATGCCAGCCCCCACCCCCCCAAAAAAATGTTATTGATACTTAAGCTAATTTAATGTCTCTTCCGATAATTATGCTCACTTAAAAAGTGGGTGGCTTCAAACAAAAAAGGTGCTCTGTCCTGAGCTGTTCAACACATCGAGATGGAAACAACATAAACCATTTGGAGGGGACTGCAGATTCCAATTGCTCCAGAGTCCTTTATATCAGAGGTCCCCAACCCCCGGGCGGCGGACCGGTACCGGTCCGTGAGTCATTTGGTACCGGACACGCACAGAAAGAATACATAACTTATAATACTTCCATTTTATTCATTTTGGAATATGAAAGATGTTTTATTTTGAAAAATTACCGGATTCTCTGTTCCATCCGTCGACAGTATGTCACCCTTGACGCAGGTGAAGGCGCGTTTCTCAGTCACGTGACAGGTTACCGCTAAAATGAAACCCAGGAGCTACCAAAATGAGTCAAAAACAAAGGTCTTTGGAAAGTTTCTTTGGGGAAGGGGGAAAGACCCAGCCTCCTGGACTTTCAAGAAAAAGAAGGCTACATTTAATAGACAGTGTCAGGAGTCCTACTTTCCCACGCACCAAGCCCAGTTTGCATAATATGCGGCGACGGTGAGCCGTATTTTTCATGCACTTTGTATTTGCGGTCTATCTTATTTTGAAGGCACGTGTAAACATTACCATAGCGACCAGAGAGTGTTGCGGCCAGATAGGACGTTCCTTGTGTCGTGATTCGTGTTTATATTATGTTTCAAAAATACCACAGTTTTCATGCCGGTCATATCATATTATTTTGTTGTATTTATCCGGTCTAGAAAGGCCGGTCCCTGAAAATATTGTCTGACATTAAACTGGTCCGTGAGGCAAAAAAGGTTGAGGACCCCTGCTTTATATGAACAAGTATTTTCCCCATAACTCTTGAGCAGGGTAAAAATCTTTCTCTTTTTTTTTTTTTTTTTTTTTTTTTTAAGACACCTTTATGGTTTTCTCTCATCACTCTCAAAGAGTGAAAGATCCGGAACTTGCCTGAAAGAATACTTCCACATGCTGGCGCGGAGTCTCCTCTTTGAGCACGGGATACGTGCACTTGCCCATCATGTCGTAGATGGCCTTCATGATGTCGAGCATCTCCTGCGGGACAACAGCGTCAGCGTATGACAATCATCCAGAAAAAACTCTGTTTTGTTTCAAGGAGGGCGGCTGCGCTGGACCTCTTTGGTGATGTAACCGTCTTTATTGATGTCGTAGAGGTTGAAAGCCCACTTGAGTTTCTCTTGAATGGTGCCCCGCAGTAGGATGGAAAGACCCATCACAAAGTCCTCAAAGCTCACGGAGCCGTTGTGATCCGTGTCAAAGGCGTTGAACAGGAAGTGAGCGTACGTCGACGCGTCTGTGAGAAAGAAAGAGAGAGCGAGAGCCACGCCGCAGAAGAGCGGAGGATTCAGCGGTGGCCCGCGGCCGACTTTGGACGCACGCAAAACGAGAAAGCACAAACCTCCTTGCGGGAAGAACTGGGCGTAAATGTCTTTGAAGGTTTCCTCGTTGACGATGCCACTCGGACATTCCTATGAGAAAAGACCATGTTATTAAAAAAAAAAAAAAAAAAAAAAAAAAGTCCCCGTTAGATCAAGTGTGTGCCTTTAAGAGGTGGGGCCTGAGGGAGGTGTCATGTGAAGTCGGCGAGTCTGCGTGTGAACGTCTGGGTGTGAGCTGCGGCCAACAGCTGCTTCCTGGTTCCCCGGGGAACAGCCGAATAGTGCATCGTGACTATGGCCCGCCTTTCCCCCCATGTGAGGGCATTACAATGGATAAACACAGTGGTATGGTATCTTGATATATGAGTAGAATTTGTTCCTTGACCATGCTCATAACTTAAATAAAATTGCCCCATTGAATTCATAGAAATGCCATTGACCTGTTCTAGTTATTTTTAATAATATATTGGGAAATAAAAAAAACACGGCTGATAAGATAAAACACATTGTGAAGAAATACTGCTGTTCCTCAATTCCTACTTTCTTTCCCAGGTCACTTTCACTGAACTTAGAATTGACTTTTTTTAATGCTCATTTTACAACAGTTTCATTATTTTCTGCAGCTTTTCCATCTTTCATCGAAAGCGGTCCAAAGCTAAGAAATATTTGATCATTCCTGGCCAGCATTATTGCCATCATTGACTCCTATCCCGTAAAAACTACAGCTTAAAAAGAATCTGCGATAAAGTGAACTTTGAACACGCGAGTGGACTCCGTATATATGTGAGGTTGAATTGGAACTTTGATTATTCGGCGCCAAATGCATCGGAGTGAGACGGCAGAACAAAAAAAAAAAAATATATATAAATATATATATATATATATTTTTTTTAATGTACACACACACACACATTCGCCATTTTAAAACATGAGATTCATGGGAATGTAGCAGAAACGTGGGAGGATATTCAGTGTCAGTCTCACAAACGAGACAAAAGAGGGTGAAGTCATTACCAATGTTAAGGAACGGGGAGAGGCGCGGTGTGAAGTTTCTGGACATTTAAAATTAGACACACTCATTTCCATAAACAGAGCAACAATTTGCATGTTGGAACACAAGTGTGAGTGAGTGATGTGTCGCGAATGACCTGAAAAGTGGCCACATATTCATATTCTTTCTGGATCATTGAAAAACAAATGCTAAAAATGCTGGAGAATGTAACACAAGAGAAAATAGCAACGAATAAGAGCTTGACAATAAACATTCCCGACTTTGGTACACGTTCAGGCATGTTGACGCCCACCCGTCTGAAGAGTTGCCAGCAGTCGACAGAAGTTTGGTAAAGCGCTTTCATTCAGCCACTCAGGCTAGACGAACATTTGCTCATTGAACATGTTTATGGACGACAGGTAACGATACATTTGGCCATAAGCCATAGCAGTTGTTTACAGAGTAGCTGTTGGATCGGTTAGCAATGGTTAGTAGTTGGCGCTAGCAGTTGTTTGTCATTATTTGCAATTGTTGTGAAAAGTTGTAATTGGCTGTAATTGGACACTGGTAGCTGTTGTAGCGTTTGTTAGCAGTAGCTAGATATGCGACAACTCAATTGTTTCCGAGGGCATTTTCGTGTATCACGTCGCGCAGGTCTGTGTTGCACTTTAATTAGCTCTGGCTTGTGAAAAATGTTGTTTTCCGTGTCTATTTTTAGATGATGCGCAATGGGTTGTCCTCTGTCAATTTGTTTTCAATTTGCTCATTTTGGTACAAGTGGTGTCTGTCACGCGCACGCCGGGATAGCGCATCTTTGTCCACCCAAAAAGTGTTGATCGCTAGCTAGACTATATCGGATTATCCCAACCAATAGCTGTTAGTTGCTACCAGTTATTGTAGAAGTCATTGTTGGCAGGGAGTAAGTTAGTAGTTATTTTCGTGAGCAGTTGCTATCGGGAATTGTTAGCAGTCGCGGTAATCCATTGGTGGTTGTTGTTGGTGGTAATTGCTAGTGCTAGTTGCAGTAGTTGTTAGCAGTTACTGTAGATATGGTTGTTTCAGTAGCAGTTAACGGTTGTTCAAAGCTGATCGCAGTTATTTTAGCCACGGTTGTAGCAGGTGTTGGTAATTCTTGTTCGCATTTATTTGGAATTGTTGTTCGTAAATGTTGGCAGTCATTGCTAGCAGAAGTTATCGTAGGAGTAGCTGCAGCAGCGGTTCTCACTTGTTTTGTTTCCATCTTTTTATGAAATTTTCGTGAAAAGCGCCATCACGTCAGCTCCGAAAGAATCACTTGGAGTGACACAATCTATTACGAATGATAATACCGGACAATCGAGGCTCTGACTATTCCTCATTGTTTTTTTTGTGCAGAGGAACAATGAAGCCAGATAAGATTAAAGAGTAACACGGGTGTAACCGAATAACTCGAAATACGAGGAAGCGCAGAACTTTTGCATGGATTAACCAGGAGGCCGCTATTTGCAGGGGTGAATTCCCCTGAGCCTTTCTTTAACATTGACTGACTAAAACGAGCCCGAGGCGAAAAGTACTCTTAGCTATTGACGACGTTGCTGCGTTATCTCTCGCTGTCTAAGAATAACCGTGACCTCCCGTCAGCCGAACCCGCCCAGAGGTTAACTCCAGGGGGTGCTGCAATGCCGCAAAAGGTCTCAGGGTGTGCATGTACACACTGTTGCCCAATAGACACACACACACACACACACACACACACACACACACACACACACACACACCC
>NW_017806220.1:1526411-1556236 GCF_001891065.2 Hippocampus comes | reverse complement strand
CTGTGTGTTTGTTTGTGTTTGTGTGTGTGTGTTTGTGTGTGTGTGTGTGTGTGTGTGTGTGTGTGTGTGTGTATATATATATATATATATTTATATTTATTAGATACGCTCGTAACGTTTGCTTATCCGTGAACACGAGTACGGCGCAAAGCCAGCGGGGTGTGAAATTCCTTCCCGAGGCCCCATCAAGAAATCGGGAAATGCAAATGAAAGGAAATCAAGTGGGGAGCGCTCGATTGGACTTTAACTTCTCGCCTGGGGCAGTGCCCCAGGTCAACCGCACGAGACTGCAACGCCGTATGACACCGCGGGAGTCATCCGTGGTCACGTCAAAACCTTCGGGGGCTTTATTCAGACCCTGCTGGAGCACCTAAAATGACAGTCTGGACAAACGACCTTAATCTGCCACATGAGTTGGAGGCACTTTATTTGTCTTTGCCCAAGGACAAACGGCTCAGTTTTCCTTCATGATGCCAGCTTGTTTTAAACCACCGGGCACTTAAATGTCTGGCATTATTCCGCTGGTGGCCTCCGGTGACTCAAGTAGCCCCATTGGACTCGGACTGCCAAGGAGGCGCGCCGAATAGTGTTGCAAAGGGGCGGAACGTTTCTGGGAAATTTGCATGGAAAGTTCATTCATTTTCCGATCAGCTTTATCCTCACAAGGGTGGCGGGGAGTGCTGGAGCCTATCCCAGCCATCTTTGGGCAGTAGGCGGGGGACACCCTGAACCGGTTGCCAGCCAATCGTAGGGCACACACAGATACGAACAACCAGCCGGAGCTGGAATTGAACCCGGTACCCCTGCACTGTGAGGTCGACGCGCTAACCACTGGCCCACCGGGCTGCCCCGCATGGAAAGTTAAGCGTGGACATTTGGGAAATATTTCAAGGTCATTTGATGGCATAAGCTGACATCCACGCCAAATAATCATTAAAAGGCAAGAAACAGTATTTCGAACAAGAACTCTACTCTGGGTTCGCCTGCCCGATGCGGCGTGTCACTCACGTTCTTAAAGCCGCGGTAGAGGATCTGCAGCTCCTTGCGGGAGAAGCGCGTCTGCGCCTCCAGCTGTCCCAGACCTTCGGGCCGATGGCGCACGGCTGACAGTTCCAGCTCATCTTCAACGCTGTCTGGAGGAGGAAGACGGAGGTCACGCATCAAATCCGGGAGGCTACGGACCGGAGCTAAGCTCACAACTTTTAAGACTATCCACTTCTATTGTCGCAATTTCTGCATTGTGGGCACGTGCCCCATTAATTGGTCAGGTGGGTTATCCATTTGGAATGACTAAAACCCGCACCCGAAACAGATGCCTCTCCTTTCCCCGTCAGGAAACAGGTGGCGCCGCTAATGGAGCCGGTATTACCTTCATTTCCACAACACACATCGGCAGCAGAGCACACATGGCATCTGTACAGCCGACGTTTACAGAGGAGTCGCATTTCAACACGTCAACACCAAAACCAGCAGACATTCAAACTGCTTCTTTCCGCTTCTTTCAACAGTGACTCAAATCTCTAGTGGCTTTTTGCATTTTTCGCACACCCCCGTGGTCTTAGCGCACTGATCATTGTAGCGCCAGCTCTCTACATGCTTGACCAGCACCAGCCACTTTCAAACGCTCAAGGAATTTCTGAATAATTGCACACCGAAAGCGGCACTGCAATTACTACGACTAGTCACATTAAAATGGTGCGATGATTACCCGCACAAACTGCGCAACCGTCACAATATTGGATTGCACCACTGATCACATTATCTCTGCTTGACGACCCTGCCATCATTTCACAATGGTCCCCTTACATTACGGAAAGTCTGTCGATACTTACAAGTCATGTCTTTTGTTTATCATAGTTGCTTGTTAATTGTAATACTCATGGAGCCTATAATACCGGGGACAAATTCCTTGTGTGTTCTAAATGCTTGGCCAATAAAGATGATTCTGATTCTGATTGAAGAAAAGAGAAAGGAGATGATGTGACAGTATTAATTAGTGCAGTGATTCTCAAAATGGCGTCTGTGAACCCATGAGCCGAAACGTGAAAATCCACAAAAAAAGAAGAAAGAAAAAAAAAAAAAACGCTTACCGTATTTTCCGCACTATAAGGCGCTTCGGAGTACAAGGCGCACCGTCAATGAATGGCCTATTTTAAAATTGTTTTCATATGTAGGGTGCAGTGCATTATAAGGCGCATCGAATAGAAGCTACAATAGTGGCTGCGGTTGCGTTATGCATCCACTAGATGGAGCTACGCTGAAGGGAATACAACACAACACAATACATTACAATACAGCTTTGTTTCTATTGTGCTTTCACAACCGGACATTTAAAATAGTACATCCAAGAAATCAGAATATTGATCCATATAGAAGGCGCATCGGATTATAAGTCGCACTCTCGGCTTTGGAGAAAATGGAATGATTTTAGGTGCGCCTTATAGTACGGAAAATACGGTACTACGCTAGTTTCACTTTGGGTCATTTAAAAGGGTGTCTTGGAGTAATTTTGCCAAAAATCTTCTCAAACCTGCTACCAAGCGTTAGCTCCACAAGTCAAAAGAAAACGTCTCTAATCAGCAAATCGCTTAATGAACTTGTTGACAATGTCTAAATTTCCAAGTTTTAAGTCGCATGTGAGGCGGGAGTTTACTCAGGTCACATGGCGGTGCCATGACAGTGATTGATAGCTCTTAAGTTGCACGAAGCATTTTTGACAAAAGAAATGAAGGAGAGCCGGAGAAGGAGCCACTTGCTTTGTTCGGCGCCCGACGGCGACTTGGCGGCGGTGCATGGGAGCAGCCTCATGAGGCGAGCCCTCACCCCGCGCCCGTGAACGATCGACGGGTAACCTGGAGAGCACAAGTACATGGGGATGCGGTTACTGTGGCAACGGAGTCAGGAGGGGAGGCAAGGGCGGCCATCTTTCTTCAGGGCAACAACACGGCTGCAGAGGAAGCAAGGCCACTGATTTGGAATGAAGGCAACTAAAACGACACCTGTAAACAAGTTGAAGGGTGCCGTGAGCGTGACATCACCGGTCGGTATGACTTATTCAAAAGTCTGCCACTGGGTCAGCACAACTCGAGACTGCTGACCTCCTCTCGTGCGGAAGCGCCACAGCGATATCTCATTGGGCAGTGGGCCAACGGACGATTTTCGACGGCGTGGTGACAACTAAACAAGCGTGTGTCCCCATCCAATCGTTGTTCACTAAATTCTCATGGACAGTTTCCAACTCAAAATCTTAAATTAAAAGAAAATGTTGTTTGATCCAACCCTAGTTGAGTATAAATATGTCGATTTGGTTTTGATGATACATGTACTACCACCTGGAATTTTTTTCCCCCGCAACACAAACGTGTCAAGTCACAGGAAGTGTAAACAAATACAGTGAGGCTCAGATTCTGGCATCGTGACTCACGGATGATATGCAATGTGATCCAATTCAAACTGATCAATTGTTAACTTTTTTTTTTTTTTTTTTTGCATTTGTTTCCGAAAAAGAAGAAAAACTAATCATGTTGCACATTCCTAATAATAGAAGGTTGACATTCTTATACAGCACCAAATATGTTTTTTTTTGGTTTTTGTTTTCATTGCATTTTTTTTTATTGACTGGCAAAGTTCTTTTTTTTCCAGATAGCATTAAATGTGCTCCTGTTAACACACAAAAAAACACTTTTATAATTTATATTATGTTCCGTTACCGCACCCGAGGTCAACTGTGATCCTCCAATGAAGGTATGCCGCAAACTGTGAATTTTGCACAGTGACACACATTATCTACACTGCATATATAAATTGAATTGGCTGAATTTTATTTGGGGTTACTCAGAGACACTTGAAATACGGTCGGCACGTGGGCCAACTCCCAATTAACTTGTACATGTGAGGAACACAGCGACGTCGCCATTTATAAGTGGATGTGCACACTTGTGCAACCACATTATTGTAATTGTTTATTTTAACATTATTTTCATTCTTTATTTAAAAATCTAATCACAAATATAATAAAAATTATTAAGTCACATCCATAGAGGGGGAACTTTTGAAATTAATTAATTTTGTCCTCATTTTTTAAATTAGAAAAACCTGGCATTTAGGCAGGGGTGTGTAGCCATTTTACAGCCACTGTACCTAATTGTTCAAAGAGCGACACGCTTGGGTAATCTGGCCAGTAAAAAAGTGTGGTGGTTGCGAGTGCATCTTTGAACAGGCAGATAAAATGGCCTCATAAAAAGGACAAAAGCATCAATCTGGTTGTAAAAAAAAAAAAACACTTCCCAATCAACTTTTTAATTGTTATTTCTTGGACAGACTCACAACAGCAAGCATCCGAAAACTACTGCCAAACGCATCTACCCCAGCTTGCTAATGGGGAAGGGAATTAAAAAAAAATAAAGTCGGCATTTGTGATGTGGAGCATCGATGCCGAGTGCAGATGGCAACCATTACTGCGCCCGAAGCATTTCTCAGCAATGAGGGAGACATTTTGTTGACGTCTTTGGGCCACTTTGATTAATCGGTTACCTGGCTGACGCAACGCTTCACTTTTCACACCCTTGCGAGGCTTTCGCTGACTTTGATAGTAGCCGGATGTCAATTTGGAAGCTTTCCTCGCACCGCGGGGAGCCAGACGTTCTGGCGTGGACCTCAAGGACAAAGTGTTGGCCCGGAAGACAAATTATTTGAGGGTGCCAGACAAATACACTCCGGTGAAGTCCCCGCTATATCGCAATTGACTATTCAAGCACCCGCTAACGCTGCCATTTTTAAGCGTTTATGGGTTTCTACAGTATACAGACAAATCCAAAGAGCCTTTACAGTTGCGCATCTTCCACATTTAAATGTGTCAACTGCAATCTAAACTGAAATAGTTGTTAAGTATTTTCCTTTGAGTATGCGTGGTCCAGCTTGACTACGTAATTTAGGTTTGCAAGGCTTGTAGCGACGCCACTCGAGCGAAGCGCGACTCAGCAGTCGATAGTCCGCTGCTCTGCTGTGCGTGCGTCAGCGCGGACATGTATGCATGAGCGCGTCTTTTGGCTTCAACCAAACAGCACAGACGCAACGGACGTTACAGATCAAAGAGCTTTGATCTTGGACAACAGCTAAGCTAGCCTAGCCGAGACAACAGCTAAGCTAGGACAAGACGACACGACGCTCGAGGTCGGACGGACAAGCTCTCATTGGTAATCTGTGTGTTTTTCCTTTTTTCTGTCCAAATATATTTTTCTACGACAATAATAGTCTCGTCCACGGTGTCTTTTTCCGTTCCACTGGGGTTTAGCTAATGTGTTTATGAAGAGATGTAAATCAGATTTTTTGACAAAGGAATACTTTAACACAGGGGTGTCAAACTCATTTTTGTCGCGGGCCTTATTTTAGTTACCGTTTCCCTTTGGAGGGCCGTTATGACAAACCATATAAAGAAGTCAAGAATGACGGTTTATTCAACTATTGTTTACGTTACTGTCATGAGCGTTTTGGTAACAAGAAAAGGCTGACAGTATCGCTCTTACTGATTACAAATGACAATTTGAAATTTTGGTGGAGATTTTAGCAAGCATCACGAAAGTTGACATATTTGATTTGCTTTCGCGGGCCACATGAAATGATCTGGTGGGTCAGATCTGGCCCGCGGGCCTTGAGTTTGAAACCTATGCTGTACAAAATGTTTTTTGGTCAATTTACTGTAAATGTGTTTGGGACGCGTATAACTAAGCAAAAAAAGAAGAACAAAGGTTAGATTCCCTCATAATAATCCACAAAAAGTCGAGACAAGGGAAGTCTGAATTGGACTTTTTCTGTCTTCCAGATAAGCTTTGCGGTGCATTTTGGCGTTGTTGACCTGAAGAATCAAGTATGCAGTGTCTCACACACACACACACACACACACACACACACACAAAAAAAACGGTTTTGAATGGGAAGCTGAGCGGCAGTATATCCACTCCGAATATACACCGCAGGAGTTGAGAGCGTTCAGCGAGAGATTCCCATTAAACATTGACGGTGGAAATAGTAGTCAAAGGCCCGTTCATTCAAACAAACACGCAGTTCCGCTGCACTTTTGCCTTCTTTTCCCTCCAAATAAACCTTGTACTCAGCGAGATGCTGTCATAGCCATTTTTCCCCTCCACCTCGCAGCAACACAGAAAGGGATTATTAAGATTGAACGCTGCGCCAGGGTTTATAAACACAAGACAAAAAGCTCAGCAAAATATAATTAGCATAGGATGCAGCGTGGCCAACTTTGCAGATCACAGCGCAATGTTGATGTTTTTTTTTTTTTTTTGCACCTGCTTCATCAATATCAAAACAAGTGAACAGAGGCAAGTGGAAGCTGGAAAGGATCAAATGGCAGGCCAATTGCCTCCAGGTTTGTCATTTATCTGCAAGTAAAGATTAAACCTCGCTGGCCCAACAAACAAGCTTCCCGAACCCTGAAAAGGAGCTGCTTATTTATACTTGATGAGACTGCGTGGCCTAGAAACACACACAATGACCTGCACGGAGCATTTCACACTTTGGTGTCCTTCGAGGGGTCACTCCGACGATACGCAGCAGAACACACGGACGGCACCCCTAACGCTGACTCTTATTGGCAGGTACATTTTAGCCAGTGAAAACAGCTACAGAGTGGACATATTTTGTTATTTTATTGTTGTTCTAGCTCAATAAAAGTAGGACAGTGTGATCGAGTGACACGTAGTAGTCCCCGCAGGAATCTGCAGAGAAAAAAAGTGTTGATTGCACAGAGAACAATACCGATGCCGCGGTTTGAAAGTTGATATTCCGGGGCCAAAAAAAAAAAAAAGACCTAAAATGACCAGCTCTAAAGCAAATTAGTGCCCTTTTGGGGAATTATCTGTCAAAACCAAAAACACTGTGGAACATTGTGGAAATAAATTAATCAACAACAGTATTCGCTTTTTCCCGCTAGCGCAGATTTATTTAATAATAATAATCATAATAATAATTAGATTTTATTTTCATTCCTGATAAAGGGCAAACCATTTCAGCAAACTATGGCTCTGAGGCAGAAGAAGAGATAACCAAAGCAAAGATTGAAATTGTAAACCAGCCACTTGACCTGGATATTGTCAACAAACTGCATACAGTATGTTCAGAAATGTAATTCAACCACACAGACAGTTCATTTATGACGCGTGGTAATGACATGACATCATCTTTAGTGGACGTGATGTGACCTCTTTTACTGGACGCCTCCACGAAATGAACAGAAAACAAATGTGTCGCCTCGTTTCCCCATCATAATTCCACCGCCTCCCGCATTGCTCCTCTGTCGATATAAGATGACAAAAAAAAAGTTTTTTTAATGTGCGGTAGATCATGTTTTGTAAACTCTGACACGTGTCGTCATCTTTTGCGCGTCACTCGACGTCGTGCTTTGTGCGCATGCGCGTCATAGCAAAAGACGCGTTCAGGAAACATTCGAGAACGCATTTGTTTTTGTAACGTGAACAAGAACATAAAAAGGGTGTTTTAAAAAAAAAAAAGAATCATAATCAGGCCCTGTCGTATGAACTTAGCTTGCGTGACATTTAGCCGCCGTGTTGGAAATGGCATGTAAATGTAGTACTCTGCACCTCGCCCTTATTTCCTCGGACTGCTTTCAATTCCGCAGTAAATTCCGTTATGGCGGATTCCCGCGGCGATGATCATAATAATTTTAATCTGGAAGAAAGTCATAATTCCAGTGCATGTGACAGTGTGCAATAAGGCGCATGATGATCACTGTGCAAAAAGAGAGAATGTGATATGAAACTCGATGCCGCTCAAATCACAGTTGAAGTGCACCAAGCAAATCCAGCAACAAAATGTCAGCACCTGAACGTAACCCGACACCTGATCTTATCTCAACGCCAGCCTCGCAGCCGAGCGGGTACTCCTAATATAGAAGCCCGTGTATCAGCCAGTTCATCTCCACGGGAGGGCCACGTATATCAACACGCCACCAGTGGCCGTCAACACGTGTACATTGCTGAAATGCCATTGTCAGAAAATTTCCTGGACAGATGCCACAAAAGAGGAGACCGTTCTACGACACAACCAGATTGTGCTACATTAAGTCCAAGACATTTCTAAGAGCGGTAGTTGACAATTCTGTGATGTCTACCCGACAGTTTGAATAACAGGGCACTGGATATTTCGATAACTGTGCACGAGACAGTTTTAGGACAGAATACTAGACTCTTCTACAACAGGGGATTGACTCAACAGTTCTACGGCAGTTGTGATATGGTACTATGGCGGGTGCCAGACAGTCCTATGACAGATGTAAAAAGTACTAAACAAGCCTTAAGTGGTACTATCCAGTTTTACAGCAGGGCAGTGGACAGGACAAGAACTTCAGAGATGTTTCTACGACCGGTTTGAGAAATTGGCAGGTGTGAATCTATGTCGGGATACGAGACAGTTTGACTGACCTGGTACTACACAGGGCTAGGATGGGTACTAGACAGTTTATGACAGACACCAGAGAGTCGTACCACTGGGCAGTAAAATGTTCAACAACAGTGTACTCGAGAGTACGACGCTTGGTGTGAGACAACTTGAATGACAGCATACCGGAGAGGTCTAAAAAGGAGTACGAGACAGTTTATTGACAGGGATCCAGACAGTCTTAGTATGTTATAAGGTCTATGAAAGGTGTGACTCAGTATTCTGGCAGGTGCTAGACATGGGGGATCCAAATCCGGTCCTCGAGGGCCCATTTCCTGCATGTTCTAGACCAGTGGTTCTCAACCTGGGTTCGACCGAACGCTCGGGGTTCGGTGAATCGGTCTCAGGGGTTCGACGGAGCCTCTGCCTTGGAGGTTAAGACACACCCGACTCAACATGTCAATTAGTTATGACACGCCCCCTGCAGATGATCACATTACTTGTCCAATCGTCAACGTGTGATAGTGCGTCGTGTGATTTATTTTTTTTTCTTAATGCATGCTAACTATGTCGAGCCAAAAAAGAAAGTGGTCGGACGAATATGTACAACATGGGTTCACATGCATCACGGAACGTGATGGGACTCAGCGTCCTACCTGCATGATTAGTCATGCCAAGTTGAGCAACTCAAAGCTGAAGGAACACTTCTTGAATCCGATGATTATTTTTCACTAATGAAGGGTTTGGTGAACGTGCATAGGAACTGGTTGGATTCGGTAGCTCCAACAAGGTTAAGAATCACTGTTCTAGACATTTCCTTCATCAAACAGACCAAATTCAAATGATCACGACCGTTTCCCGGCTTCTGCAGAGCTTGCTGTTGTGCTAATCATTTGAATCAGATGTGTTGGAGGAGGGAAATACTGGATCCAAAACATGCAGGACGGGGCCCCTCGATAACCGGAGTTGGTGACCCCTGTAGTAGACGGTATATTTGAAAGTTGTAGGACAGGTACAAGACAAACAGGTATACTGCATCTCAAGTGCGATTATCCGAATGCAAATGATTGAGTGTTGCTGCAGCATGCTGATTAGCATCCACACAGGCTCAGTCCATAAAGCAAAAGAAATCCAAACAAAGTCCCCCGCTGTGTAATGAAAAAAAAGAAAAAAAGACTCCCACCGCACCACCTCCCCCCCCTCCCCCATCCGATCAGATAACGCACACAGAGGATTCTGGAGGTGGGTGCGCAAACAAGCCCGAACACGAGCGAGTCGGCCTGAGCCATATGTCATCGTCGTCGTTTAATAAAAGTGCCTGCAGCGTTTTACGACAGACGGGAAAATGTACGTAACATTTTGAAAAGACACGCGGCAGTTCATTCTGTACATGGCTTGACAGAGACAGACTCGCCACCTTGGCAGGATAAATTTCCAGGAGGGCCCAGCGAGCATTTCATTAACAAAACTTCTGCATTATTTCTTGCTTAAATGTACTATTTTTTTCACTAAATTGGTTAAAATCTGTCTGTCCATTTTTTTTAATTCATTAAAATTTGTTTAATTTATTGAAAAGTGAGCAAAATTTGAAAAAAAAAATACTGAAACTTTATTACAAATTAGAACATTAAAAAGGACAATTTTTTTAATTTTTATTTCATTTTCATTTTGCCCTCATCGACAAATGCCAATCTGTCACCTTCTTATTTCCACCGAGGGTTCCTGAAATGTTCATTTACTTTCAAGATCTAATAAGTGCTACTGGCTGACATGCAAAAAAATCCTGCAAGAATATGAACAGGCCAACATGTTTGGTGCCATTATAAGACCCACGAGAAATGGCAAAATGCACAGGGCAAGTTTTAATACACCGAACTCCAATATTGAGATCGTATTGCCCAACAACAAAAGCAGCCGCCCTATTTTGCAAGTATAAAGCCAGGTGTCCTCATACTTTTGTCTTGATAGTCTGACAACAGTGCCAATCATCCCCGCTGCCTATCTGTCTTCTCTTGATCCACATCAGCAGCGCTATCGTCTCAATCGCATTCTATTAGCACAGATGTTTTCATCCAAAGTGATTGCCTCGTACTTTCAATCTACCGCAGACTTACCTGTGTGTGACCACCCCCAAGGGACGCCAGCAAAAGGCCACGTCAATCACTTCGACGGGCTGAAAAGGAGTTGAGGAAAATAGCCAAAAGGCTAATTGCGCCACACTCTTGTTGTCCTTTGAATGGATTTCTGGACCAGATACAGCTTTAAAAAAAAAAAAGGCATCCCCCCCAAAAAAGACCCAACACCAATTAAGCGAACCAACCAAAATGATGGATGGAGCTAAAGTGGCTGAGTCAGCACAAAGCAGAGCACTTCTGCACTCCACAAACACACACAAAAAAACCAACAAGCGTGTAATATTTTGCTAACGGTGGATTCACAAAAATTGATGTCTAACGGCGTCCAGATGAAATTGCTCAGGTGGCATTTTTGGGGGAGCGCAGCTGTGGGCACGGACGCATGTTCAACCATGTGTGCAATTTCAAAAAAACTACTCCTTGATGCCTCCCAAATCAACCCCAGGAGAATAAACAGAATCAAGGGGGGTGGGAAAAAACATCAAGCATGGCTATTTGTGTTTCGCGGTTCCTTTGGAGTCCATTTATTAGCCCTTTTAGGTGGCAATTACAAAACAGCTAAAAAATAAAAAAACATTTAAAAAACTGATTGTTGCCAAAAACTAATCATGTCAAGAAATGCAACAAACCTAATCAAAACTAAATTTTAAATATGACAATAAATATAGTCTGATGAAAATATTAAGAAAAACAGCGGGTACTAGACTGTTCCACAATGGGTACTAGACAATTCTATCAATGGGTACTCGCCAGTTATTTACAGTGAGTACTCCACAGTCTTTCCAACAGGGAAGCAGACAATTTTACAACAGGGTACTAGACAATAGTGCGACAGAGTAGTAGAGTACTTGTGGAAGTTGACATGTTTGAGCTGCTTTCGAGGGCCACTTAAAATGATGTGGCGGGCCAGATCTGGCCCCTGGGCCTTGAGTTTGACACCTGTGCTCTAAGGGATAGTAGACAGCTCAACAACAAGTACAAGACAGTCCTAGTACGAATAAAAATGTGATAAAGTCACAGCCACAAAGTGGATATGAGATTTTCCAAGGGATCTTGTCAGGCTGAGCCTATCAAGCCACACCCACTAAGAAAGCGGGTCTGAAAAGCCCCGCCTTTACCACGGCTGGGCCTTGGTTCAAAACGAACCGTCCAATCAAATTTGCTTATTTGCTGTGACGTCTCCTTTGTGCTGTCTATCCTCGTTGAAAATGGTGCATCTTGAACTCAGTTTAACCAGAATCATGTCTACCCGAGCAGCTGACGGAACGGGAAGCATTCTTTCAGAACTGTTTATTTTTTTTCCAACGTCACGTTCGCTTTTCCCCGATTGGTTCATTTCGCTGTCAATTTGCTCATGTTTGGCTCGCCTCGGAAATGCGCTTGATGAGATGGTACAGCGATGAGTCTGGATTTCCAGGCTATGTCAGACTGAAGATTATTCCTCTCCGACATGATTTTCCAGCCGAAATAAGCATCTGTGTACCATTATTGACCATCTCGACAGTTCCATAATTGTAAAATGATTTTTTTTTTTTCTCGCTTCTCTGAACTTCTCAGACAGTTGAGTTTACCGCGGCGATTATCCCTCCAGACACCCGGCGTACTGATAACGACACATGGACGTCGTCTGGCCTCATCGATTTCCGATCGGGAGGAAAAACTTGCACGCCGTCTACAAGAAGTATGCTCGCATCCCAATTCGAATGAGGCAAATACATACAATTGTGAATGGCCATGCTAATTGGAAGCACGCCAAGATGTGTCATCGGTCCAGGTTGATTTAATGAGACGACCGCGGTCGGGATTAAAGCGTTCGCTTGAGCCTGACGCTTTGAGTGAGTTTTACAGCGGCCTCGCTAATTAGACGGCTTTTCCTTGAGATGCATATGAGACGGCGTTCAAGTCTCCCCACTGCAGGCCGGTTCCCTCAGCAGATTTTAATCATTTGCCTCTACAAGGTGTCCCAAAAATAACTACTCAAACTAAATAAAATCACTCTTTGACTATCCTATGTGGACGTATGCTTTGGTTTGGTTTGATACTGGAGTCTGTCTCGCCAATTCCTACACCGAGTACTTTTGGGTTCACAAAAATCTGGTATTTCATTCGCCCTGTAAAAATGATTATTTGAAAATAAATATGGTGAAGACCATATTTTTATATATAGACATATCAAAAAATAGAGATCATTTTCTAAAACTGAATCATTTCCATTCTTTTGATTAGAACTCATTTGATAAAAGTGTATTCACTCATGAAAAGGGTATCGAACAGCAACAATGGAACTTCATATTCTCAACCCCGCCTACATTTTAGTAAATGTAAGTGACTCTTTTGAAAGTCCATAGGAAAAAAAACGACAAATAGTATTTAGTTTGAACTTGAACCTGTAATAAAATGTGACAAACACATTTAGCTGAGCCACGGCTCACCTCGAAGTCTAAATCCGGTTATGATTTCAAAATGAAATATGATAAACTTTCCCTTTCTTTCCGCCATCCTTGTTCCTCTCATGCTTCCTTCAACTGTCCTCCTGTGTTGCTGTTCCCGCCTGTCATTGGTGACAAGTGTATATCCAACGGGTGAGGAAACCATGACAAACCACAAGAAATAAATATAAAGGATTGATATTGTGCGTCGGTATCGATACAATACTGATACTCTCTTTGGTATCAAAACTATCGCTACTTGACTGGATCTGCACGGCCTAGCTCATGTCATTGGATTTTATTTTGAAGTCGCAAAGGCAAAGCTTAGACCACAAAAACAGCCACAGTCGATGAGCTGATTGAGGAAATTGAAAGACATCGGCTCAAACTTCCTAATGTTCCGTAATGTATAGAAAATGTCCAGAAATCAAATATAAAATACACTCTTGTCACGCTACGACAGTTAAACAGACAAATTAAACCAAAACATGAACACAAATGACAGGTACTAGACAATTATACAACAAGCAACCAGACAAATAAGATAAGATAAGATAAGAAAACCTTTATTAGTCTCGCAATGGAGAAATTCCCAATACACAGCAGCAAAGTTATGAAAGGAAGAAGTAGAACAACAAAATATAGGAGCTGCTGGAAAGGCAGCCACTCTCGCGGCGCCATTTTGAAGTCAAAATAACAAAAATAACACAACACAACACATAGGACACAAGACAGTCGTGCAATCTTCACCACTTTTCTGCATACACTTTGTTGTCCGAAGCAGTTATAGATGAAAGAGGAGAGGATCAAAGTGTCCTTTCACCAGTGGATCAGAGACGTCATGCTGAAAATGTGCACACGTCTGCTACAAGCTAAGGTTTGAAAGCAAACACGAAGCTGGAGCGTCCATTGACGAAAAGAGGTTTATAGTTCACTTCTCCTGTCCCACGTAATCCGCTTCAAACTCCAAGCCGCAACTCCCAGTTCCAAATCCGCATCGGCGCTCCGCGCTAACGCTCCTTTCTTCTCATTGTCGGCTCCGCAAGCCATGCATCCATCCAGCCGCAGACCGTTCAACAACACCGATCTCCCCGCTGAACAAAGCGGGGCTGTGAAAAATGCTGCCCATTACAGGCACAAGACACAAGCGCCCCGGGACTGTCCAGCAACTGGCGCCGACATTCCTACCAGTCAAAAACAGTCAAAATCTATGATGGAACGAGACAGTTCCACAATGGGTACTGACTGCTCTTTCTGACGGGGACTTGAAAGTTCGACTGTACACAACAGGTACTTGCCAATTTTAGACGGTTCCACGCCAACAGTAGACACGAGACATGACTTGAACCCTTTCATGCACCCTATAACGTGATAAGATGATAAGCTGTCCACTCTCGTGACCGCTGTCCCTGAAAGGGTTAAGACGGGTATCAGACAGTTTTTTCTTCGTGATGGAGTGTGAGACAGGAACTAAACTGTTTTGTTTTTTTTCGACAGTGCAGTAGACAGTTCTTTACAACAGGATCCAAAGCAGTTTATTTTTTTTAAGACAGAGTTCTTGATAGTTGTTGCAAATACTAGATAGTTCTTTACGACAGGAACTAGGCTAGTTGTTTTTACCGATGGGTCCAAAACACTTTTTCACAATAGGAACTCGACTTTTATTTTCTTTTCTTTTTCCCCCATGAACGTCATCTGCTGTGATTTTAAAAATTGTGGAACCCAGTTTGAAATGTATCTTTAATGCCTTCCATTCAATTTTATTTTCTTGAATTGAGCTCATTAGGCTAGTTTGTGTCAATAAAGACCCCAGAATGAAGACTTCGTACATTTACTCGGGACACCCCGTATGTTGGAACACTCGTTCCTTGGGGTCTTACCCTCGGAGAAGTTGATGATCCCCAGGATGTGCAGCAGCTTGATGGAAGCGACCACCAGTACCACGATGCCCACCGTCTGCAGCCCCTCCGTCTCCCAGATGGCGCTCAGCACCGAGCCGCTCTCGGACCACTCGTCGCCCCCCTGCCCCGAGCCGGAGCCGTCCCCCTCCTCACCTTCAAAGCCACCAGGGCTGGCGCCCGGTCCCGCGCTCCAGTTCCCCTGTGCCCACTCCAGCGCTAAGCCGGACGGGCCCGGGCGCACAAGCCGGGCACCCTCTGGCACCAGTCTCCCGCCTGCCCACTTCCTAAATCCCGGTCGACTCCGTTACCTCAAAAGTGTCGGGTCACCAAAGCAATCGCATTAGCGTCGGCGAGGACGTGAACTCGATCCAGACGATACTGACGGGAACGCAGTGGGAGCAAACTCCGCTCTTGCACTTGAGAAGCAGCGAGCAATGGGAGGATGGTGAGGGAGGAGGATGAAGGGAGGTGTGAGGAAGCGAGGGAGGCAAGGAGGGAGGGAGGAGTGATGTCAAGAGAACGTGATACACTCCTCTGGAACACTTCATTACTATTCACTTATGATGTGGGACCTTTTCCCTACTACACGTTTGCGATGCTGGGGGTGGGGGGGGGGGGGGTCAGCAGCAAATAACAGAGCATACCACCATCTACTGGCCTTTTTCAAAAACTGCTGCTCCTTTCAAAACTGTCCACCGAAAGGAAGGAATCATTACACTGACCGATTGGTTGATGGTGCAAAATTTGAAAGTTAAGAATGAAAAAAACATTTTTCTCACAAAGTTCCATTTTTTTTTCGATGTAAAATATTTTCTCGAAAAGAACAAGGGTATGTTCTTGAGAAAAATCAGAAATTTAAGAAGTATATTTTTTTCAGAAAAAGTTGTATATGTTCTTGAAACAAACATTGCATACTTGTATCTTGGATAAACAATAATACTACAGCAGCCCTTCTGAAGTATTGCCCCCCCTCCCCTCCCACCACAATTGAGGTGCTAGGTACGACTTCGGGGGTAGGAGAGGGGGCAACCCGAGGGAACCATTTTTTTGCCACACTGGAATAAAGTGTAATTGCACATCCACTACAGTAGGTGGCAGTGGTGCTCCCATTGTAAAAGTGTGCGCAGCGAGTATCAACGATGATCATAAAGCTAGACAACCAATTTATATTTGTTTTTTTTTTTTGTTTTCTTTCATGTTAATAAGGATAAAATGTTTACTTATAACAATTTTACACGCAAAGGAAAGTATGTCGACCAGGAGCAGCGAAAGAGTGTAACTCGATCAGCTACCCACGTCATCATCTCATCATTTTCATTAACTCGCGTCAAGTGAACCGTGAACGGTGCAGTTCGCTCGCTCATCAATCAAAGCTGGTTGGCACGTCATCTTCGGACGCCAAGGAGGGGGTGGGGGGAACACAATTAGGGGACACCTGCCGTGACTTAGTGTGACGCTGATTGAAAGCAGTCTGTCGCCTTTGCTGACGAGATGCAAGGGCGAAGGTGCGGAATTACGAGGAGCAACCGGGAGCTCTGCCAGCACGGGTACGAAGCATTTCATATTTCAGCTAAGTGTTCTTTTGTGTTGAGAGTATTATTGGAACAAAAAATTGCAATGAGTTTAAGTTGTATGTTGTAGATTTATGCGAGAAAAAAAGGCCAAAATAGGCAATGCTTCTTCTTGAAAACAGACTTTTTGCTAAAAATATGCAAAACATATTTCGCAAAAACGAAGTGCCTTTTTTCCTCGGAAATATGTAATTTTTCTTTGAAAATGAAAGTTATTTTGCAGAAAATACGCACCTTTTTTTCGAGAAAATATACACCAAAATACATTTTAGTCCAGTCCTGGGCACCCCAGATCGAGAGGAATAATTCGATACCTGTGACTTATTTGCTATTATCAGGTGGATGCAATATTCTTCGAGCCCTTGCTGCTCACATGCAATTAATTGAGAGTAATTGCAAATTTAAAGAACAAACTTACAACTGATCTCAACACAAACTTCGGTAGCTCCACCCTTCAGTTAAAAACATGTAATTCTTACTGCCGATACCAAAACAAACCTGACATTCACACCAGAGCAAACAAGCAAATATGGCCGTGAAGTCCTCATTGATTGGACCATCCACAGTCACGATTTCATGAAAAAAAATAACAATGACTCGTACAGAGGGCGTTATTTGACTGCAAATGATAAAAATGCGCCATCCCTTATTGAGGTGTTGTGTAACCGTGGCAACCCCGCTGAAATATTTCTGGTTACGTTCCTGCTGCGCCGGGTCGCGAATAGCAATAATCCCTGTCTAATTGACAATCATTGTAAAAGCATGGGAAAAATTAAACCAAGAAATAACCCCAGCTAAATATGCGGAGGTCCACTGTGTAAATCCCATAGTGTGATCATCTCTATTCATTTATTTATTTGTTTGTTTGTTGATTTAAAACGTGCCGGGTTGAGTTGGCTCCACCCTCACCAATCTTTTGTTGCCAACAGCGCCACCTACCTTTCAGCCAATAAGGCCTATTTATGTGGGCTTACTCAAAGAGGAGGAAAACAAAAGAGTGACAGAGAAAAAAAAAACGAGCAGGCCCACATGCGGGAGCTGATAACATTGAACGGCCGTCGTTCGATTTACGCCGAGCCGTTTGTCAGCAGACCGCCGACCGGCCTGATGGGCCAGCGAAAAAGGTCAGCGGCCGACGAAGGATGAGGATGGCGGCGGGGACAGCGAGGGGAGAAATAAAAAGGCAGCCGCGACCCAGGAGGGTCGCAGCCGCCATCCGGTCCAGCCGGCCGGCGCGTGAAATACGACTGGCAGACACCACCAGGAAAATCCATAACTTTCTTATGCCTTCTCCAAATCGCAAATGCAGATCGAAAATGTTGCCATCATGATAAAACGTAACAAGGAAACCTCGATTTGTGGTAATGTTACTCAGTCAGTTTGGAACAATTGGAGGGTGTTCGCATTTTAACCTTTTTGGCGACATCTTGTCATGTGATCAGGTTATAAGGTGCATGGAATGGTTAAAATGAAAATGATGAGCAAACGAGATGAGACATCTGAGGCACTTTTGAGGAAAAAAAAAAAAAAAGATGCTATTTCAGGAGAAAAAAAATTGCAAAGCCCCACCCCCCCAAAAACGTACTTTTTGATGCTTCATAATAGGCAGGTTAATTATGAACGTTGAAAGATACTGTTCAGAAATAAGTGCACAGCAAAGTTGACTTTCTTGACCCATTCCCGCTCGTCTTACCGGCGTGGCCGATGTCCAACAATCCAAACTGCTCCATCACCTTCACGACGAGGACCACCACGGCCAGCACGGCCATCATCTCCAGACCCTCCAAGTTCATTTCAACGGAGCCATCAAAACGGAGCTCGAGAGACTCGTGTGTACGTGTGTGTACGTGTGTGTACGTGTGTGTGTGTGTGGGGCGCTCTTTGGCGAGAACGACGATAACCAGGAAGAGGAGGAAGGGGAGGGGGAGGAAGAATGTGATGAGGCGCCCATGTTTGTTCATCACATTCAAACGTAGACAATAGATTTTTTTTAATGAAATACGTGGAATATTTTCAAGAAAAAATGGTTGAAGACTTTTGAAAAAGTCACATTCTAGAAAAAAATATTTCGAAGATTTTTGAGGAAATGATTTAAAATATGCCCCTTTTCAGGAAAATGATGCCCTGATGACACTATTAAGTCCCCCAAAATGCAAAGGTGGGTGTGTGTGTGTGTGTGTGTGTGTGTGTGTGCGTGTGTGTGTGTGTGTGTGTGTGCGTGTGTTCACACCTGCCCGCTGACGACAAGCTCCGACGTGAACACGCCATTCGATCGATTGCTACAAGTGTGTGTGTGTGTGTGTGTGTGTGTGTGTTCACACCTGCCTGCTGACGACAAGCTCCGACGCGTACACGCCATTCGATCGATTGCCACAGTAAATGCTAATGAGACGTTTCAGTGCAGCCACAGCAAATCATCTCAGAATCATAAGCGCACAAACTAGCACATCTAGTTATTGGCTAATGAGACGTTTCAGTGCAGCCACAGCAAATCGTCTCATAATCGGTACATACTAAGTGCACAAACTAGCACATCCAGTTATTGAGATATTTTCATTTTTTGTTTTGATTTATATGTGTTGCAGTTTTTAGCCATGTGTCAGAAAAAAAAAATCCACCTGTTGCTAAACGTCACCCTCAATACATAAATATTGCTAAATGTATCACATATATTTTTGTTACTATTATAAATGTGAGAGCTGAAAAAAACAGGGCGCATTCAGAATCAGCGCAAAAAGTTTTTCTTGAAAAGTTTACATGTATCTCTGATTATAAAATTTAGTAAAAAAAAAAAAAAATTGTTGATTAGTGTTTTTAATTTGGCATCTTAAAAAAACAGGCAATATTCATAAACTATGGCAGATTATTTCATAATGCATGCCAACGTGTGTACAAATGCAACACAAATGATCTCAGTGCAATCTTGTAAATGGTGCCCGTTAATTAATAACATAATAATAAGAATAATACAATTTCGAACCAAGCAAATGCAAGCAATGTTGTACTGCATTTTGTGACTTTGCCTCCACCGAGTGGACAAAGATAGAAACTGCAACCCATAGCTGGAAAGAACTACTGCCCCCCTCCCCCGCCCCCCGAAAAAAGGAAAAAAAAAAGACATTTTAACTCTGGATCAACCCCCAAAAAAGAAAAGAACCCAAAAGAGAAAGTCAATCATTTCACTCCAATTTAGTGCATGCCTCTCAGATAAAACTTGTTTTATTTTGTTGTTGTTGTTTTGTTTTTTTGATCTGGGTCAAATTGAGAGCAGCAGCATGAACAAGCGAGTACTGTATCTTGTTTCTATTGTTTATGCGCAAAACATGATTATGAGCTGCGCGACAAATGGCGAGTGTGGCCGCCAACGTTCCCCGCTGCTCAGGGTGCTGAATCCTACTTGTTAGTCCAGCTCCTAATCGCCAACAACACAAAGCAACATTGACCATCTGGGAAGGAATCGGAAACATTTGCAGCCCTCGTCATCAATCGGGCCAGACAGAAGCGGCAGGGCCGACGGACGGGCTGTCATTGTCATGTCCCATCTGGTACTGCTGAACAAGATGGACGCGTGTGACAATCGAGGCGAGCGCAAACTCGGCCAGTTGGAATATTGGGGTTTACCACAGCACGGGGACGCACGGGCAAGGGTTTCAAACATTTCAGGTTTGAGGATTGCAAAACTTTGGTAGGTGGACTAGCTATGAAATAGAATCCGACCGATAAGATTTTGGGGGGCCGACATCGATTTTGCCGGACACCAAGGAGGAGCCTGGCAGCAAAAAGTTCATATATGTGGACTGACGTCGTTTTATTGGTGATACGAAATGACTCAAATTTTCATTAGGCGATGAACAAATCAGTATTCTTTACTGTTCAAAAAAACGTTTTCTCGTCAAAAATGTATATGGCTTGTTTCACGAAAGTGCAGGTGTAAAACTCAAGGCCCAGGGGCCCAATCCGGCCCACCACATTATTTCACGTGGGGCAATGAAGGCAAATCATCTTCATGAACATCATGTTTCCTGCTAAAATACGAGAATTGCAATTTATCAACATTTTCAATTCATTCACTGCCATTGACGGCTACAGACGTCAAAAATCCATTTGAACTGGTCCGGCAGTGAATTATTTAATAACAGTGAGATATTGCAAGTTTGAAAATGTATCCTGTTTGTCATAAATGTCAAAAAATGTAAATTTAAAAGTTACTGCATTTTTTTCTCTTGAAAATGATGCCCCAATTTAAAGGAACTATTTTTGACTGATGTGGATAGATTGAAGAAACGTTCACCTATGCACCAATTTATCGGTTGGGTTCTCGAGCAGCCTGCAACCAAATGAAAGCTCAAACTGAAAATATTTCTCTGGTGTGACGATGGGGAAGCTCTCTACCTGTGGCCCAGGTTTGCTTCTGTCAGGGAGCATGCTGGTTGTCAGGTAACCATGGATACAAAAAAAAAAAAAAATGACAGCTGCTCTCCCCTCAGTGGTCTCCACGTTCTCCGCTCACTTTTTCCAAACAACAGAAGGTCCGACAAAGACACCCGGGGCCGGCGTCAGAAACATGGCCCGCAACGGCACGCTTGGGGAAGGATGAGGAGGATGACGGGGGATGAAGACAACGGAGCCCCCTCCACGTGCCTTTCAGTGGTCTCTTGTCGCAGACAACTCATTTGACCAGTTGGTAGCCTGAGTAAGCAGCTTCCTCCCACGCGGCAAAAACACAAACATTCAGATCCTGACCACGCACACGATGCGCCAACACCTGAGGGGGCTTGTGGGACGGTCGGCTCTTGTCATGCAAACTATGGCGGTAAATGGCGAGCTGCAGAGTGGCTTGTTAAGAGCCTCCTTCCATTATTTTGCTCCATGGAGCGAGAGCAAGAGCAGCATACGCTTGCATTTTTCTTTCCAAGAACACAAAACAATTAGGCTTCAAATGACCACGATTTTGGAGCCCATCAAAATAAAAAAATAAAAAAATACATTAACTGAGCTCCAATCCGATCTTGCACCAATCTGTTCAATTTAAACAACTTGTTGAGTTACTTTACATCAGACAATCGCTATTTGCGGGGAATTGGGACGGGCCCCTTTTTTGAATTAATGTTTTGCACTGATTCCAGATCTGACTTCTTAAGCACATCAGGTTTTCATCATCATAATCAAAATAATAGATAATGGATGGATAAATATAATTATGTAATATAACAATATATTTAGTAATATTTCTGAATTAAGGTTTAAGTTTGGCAACAGATGGATTTTTTTTTTCTGAAACGTCATTATAATGCATGGTAATATCTGTATTGTGCAAGCTTCTATACGTCAAACAAAAAAAAAAAAAAACGCAAAAAAAAACATCTCAAGAACTTGGTGTGCAAGAAAAATGTAAAGGCCTTTGTGAAATCAGTGTCAAAAATATTTTTAGGAACACATGCAGGAAAAGCCATTTCCAACTGAAAATTGCTGTTTTTCTTCATGGGTCCATTTGACATGGCGCATGTTTGATTTTCCAAAAATCCCGATGATTCCATCACAAAATTTTCGACTTTCAATTCAATTGATATTAAGCTCATAACCCCCACCCCCACCCCAAAAAATGGTGTGTGTAAGTTAATTTTATTTCGTCAAGTGGTTGCACAAAATAAAATCCGGTAGATGTATAGTCTACTTAAAAATGGATGATCCAGACGACGTTATTTCGTGCAGCCATTAGATGAAATAAAAATGAGTACATTCAACAACAACACCAAAAAAAAAAAACATTTCTGCGTAATAAGAGGTTTAAATCGATGACATTTGTGCCCTATACGAAGAGAACACTTGTCTTGTGGTCGTGTGTACATGCCGTATATGGGTTTCCCTCCCATGTGGCTGCATGTAAGATATGCTTACAGTGCAAATGCATCAAAACCAGGCTGCTGTGCCTTGCATGTTCACTGCGGCGCCCCCCATAAAAAAAGCTGCCGAGCTAATTAAACCACCTTGGTGCCTTACCAACACTGTCAGCACATCGAAGGCAGAGCAAACAAGGCACCCCCAAACTTTGCACCCCCGTAACTCTCCCTCCCCTCACAACAACAACAACAACAACAACAAAATAATGTGAATTTGAAGTCCATTTCATGATCTGCTGGCCTGGCGAGAAAATGGATTGCCGAAGGAAATGGAAAAAGCTGCCGCACGCTCATTTCTCAATTTGCACCGAGCAACAGCTGAAATTTGTGGCATGACATCACCATTGCTCGCGGAAGGTTAAAAGGAGCTTGAAATCATCAAGTTGGCAGAGCGCATTCCCGACGGGGCCGTACGGGCACGGCGTCTGGAGATTGTTCACACACTCAACATAAAAAATAAAAAATACCCTGTCTGGCTTCCTACCTGTAGGCTTGCGTCTTTGTTTGGGCTGAAGAGAGAAGATGACCATTAAAGCGCCCATAATGGCCTACAAGGCTCCCTTGCTGCGAGTGATCTGAAAGTCCTGCTCGAATCCCACACACTCATACACGCACACACACACACACACGCACACACACACACTTTTGCCTCCCACGCTCGAGTGAAGCCTCACATTGGAGTGAGTGAGTGAAAGAGAGAGACAGGCGGAGGGAGGAAAAAAAAAAAAACAAAAACTTGCTTTCCAGTTACACCGGCTTGCTACAGCTGCACTGCAAGCGCTGCTTGGAGTTTGGAGTTGGGATGCAAGCTCCCGTTAAACCCTCCCCCACTTTCTTTCTTGGAGACGGGGGGAGCATCTCGACCGAGCCAAAGAAAGCCACCAAGATGAATGGTCGCACTCCACAAGCGCGGAGACGAAAGTATCTAGGCTTTGCTTCTGTGATGCAGGTGTGGAGGACACAATGTGGTTTTTTTTTTCCTCTTTGTGGTGTAATTACAGGGACGGCTATTGCGTCCTCAACACTAATCCTCGGGGGAAGATTGCGTGGATTAAGGTGAAGGTCAGACATGTTCAATCTCGTTGAAAGAAAAGTCAGAGATTTTGCAGAAAATGTGTGCTATGATGTGAACGGTACAAATGATACACAAAAAGATGAATAATAGAACGGTGGAATTTCTGAGCTTCACTTCAAAACGGCCAGTAGATGGCCACAAAGTTTAAAAAAAAAATTCTGCTCCTTGTCAAATTGATCTCTTTTAATTCTAGCGATCTTCTTTCAAAATTATATATTTTGTATTTTTTGGGAGGGGGTGGGGGGTTATTTACATGAACTCAGAATCATCTTTATTGGCCAAGTATGATGAATGACAACACTTTGTATACAGCGGTGGCTGTTTTAAAGTGCAGCTGAAGTGAGTTATTGTACTGTATACACACACACACACACACACACACACACACACACACACACACACACACACACACACACGGAACATATCAGTCCGTAATTCTCAGTGCGTACTGTGGTGGTTTGGACTCTAGAGGTCGCAATTGCTCCATTCGAACCACCTGACAGTCCAAAAGCTCCCTCACTTCCAAACGCCGTCAAACTAAAGAGCATTCCGTGGCTGGAAGAGATTTAGAAGGGGGCTCAATGTAAATAAGAGAGTGCAGTGTGCCGTCTTTTATTTTCCATGACGTGACAGAGCACCTTAGGTGCCGTGTGAGGTGTCAAAGCTTCTTTCCCAAACAATACTTCTTGACTTTTTCCAACTCTCATCAAGCATGAGTAAACGTTACACCAGGGGTGTCAAAGTCAAATGGACGGAGGGCCAGATAAAAAATTTTGCTGCAAGCCGAGGGCCGGACTGATCGAATGTTCATTGAAAATTTTAAAAATGACCACACATTGTTTATTGAATCAAATTTAACTGACTGAAAACCTAACAAATACATTCCAATATGGTCAGATAAATAAAGCAACATTTTTTTATGGCTATGTCAGTCAGCTTAATTTGCAACAGGCACAAAAAAATTTCCTTTGTATAAAAATACCCATAACATGAATGAAAGAAGCCGATATTCAAGGCACTATCAATAGTCCATATTTTCTCTTTTAGCAAAAGTAGGCTAAATTTACTTAAAAGAAAAACAAATAATAGTACAGTAATTTTCGATCATTTACTCGAATAAAATATTTTTAAAACATAATTGGATTGAAATACAACAAAATAAAGTGCAAAAATGTATAAACCAAAGACAACACTTTCTTCAAGGAGAAGTAACAAGCAGCGAAAGCAAATATACTTTAATTTTTAAACTTGAACTGAGTAAAAACTCTTAATATGTGATTGCACAGTATATTATAGGTAATATTCACTTTTTTGAGGCTGAGGCTGATACTCGGTGGTGTCTTAATTTTTCTACAAGTTCATCAATATTTGGGGTCAGGCTCTGAGCTGAGCAAATCCTCAACATTGAGTGAGGGTGTTCAGCAGTAAATCGACTTCTGTGTGATGTTTTGTTCAGCTTCATCAAAGAAAATAGTTGTTCACACACGTATGTGCTGCCAAACTTTCGACAACGTTTGAGCAGCCTGGATACGCAGCGGGGCCACTGTGTCGGGGAGGAAACGGGCAAACTGCGCAGCACGCCACGCACTGCCGTATCTTTGCAGAAACACTGCAATTGTGTTTCTGCTAATCCTCACGTTTAAAAAGAGTTGCTTTTTTTCGGGGTAAACTTCGTCACAAACGTTAAGTATACCGTTTTTCATGGACATGGAGGGGGAAGGGGGATTTCATTGTTTCGTTTCATGATGTCGTCTCAGATTACACAATTTCAATCGCGCCACACTTTCTCCGCACAGAAGACACACAAGTTTTCCAGCTACGTCCATGAACATGTACTTCGACTCCCACCTTGTTTAAAACCCCCGGTTCTCAGTGTCCGCCTTCCGTTTTGCCATTTTTGATGGGTATCTGAAAGCTAATGTCACTGTTATGGGAACGACTGCTAGACTAATAAATATTTAAATAAAGCGGCCGAGTGCTTGGCGCGTCACCGTTGCATTGTGGGAAATGTAGTATTGGTGCGTGTAAAAGATCTGCGGGCTCTCGGCTTGCTGCGGTCCGCGGGCCGGTTCTAATAATAAATCAATATCATCCCAGGGGCCACTGAAAACATTCTCGCGGGCCGGATTTGGCCCGCGGGCCGGTACTCTGACATATGTGCGTTACACGGTCACAGAAGGAGCAATTCTGAGGCTCAAAGCAATCAGCGTAGCTTCTCACACACGCTTCCTTTGGGCAATATTGGCGGCGAAGTCCTCAAGACGGGATATTGCATTTAGATATGCACAGCTGGAGCACTGTGCCAAAAAAAAAGTAAAGAGGATATTCAGAACAATGTTTTGCAATTAGATGGAATTCCTCCCACAGGTGCACAATTGTTGCTTTGATGAAACTATGAAGTCACGTTGAAAATCAACAGGCTTCTTGCTCTTAGGAGCTCAGTTGAGGCTAATTTTAACCAATGAGTTCCTTGAAAATAATTGATATTGCGGTTTTGCGGGTTAACTAGCGACCACCGTGCCTTCATTTTGCAGATTTTGTGCGGTACGTCTCAACTTGCGTATCGCAGAAATTGCCGCTATTTCATGGAAATCAGCAGGTGATGACATTTGTTTCCCTTTAAATTTTCCATCTTTTTACCACCATTGCTTATTATGGATCATCTGTGCCACAAATTCGGACTAAATTCAAATCAAATGAAAACCAAAGCAGTATTTACCATAGGAAGTAATGTAAATCCAATTAATCCGTTTCAGACACTCAATGAGGAGTAGGTACACGTTTTTTCCGTGAAGGTCTTACCAAAACATAGAGTGGCACCTACTGCAAGTGAGTCTGGAATGTGTGCCCCCAAGTGAAAACTGGTTCACGGTACTCACGTCAAACATAAATTGTGATGCGAACTCCCCACGGGCCATCATTTCAATCATCACTCGACTTTGCGAGCGAGGCAAACAGCTAATCCAATGTGATCCAAATCATGAAGCCATTGCTCGTATTTTTAGCATCTCATTTACGAGCTGAAGCGCAGCCAAGCGCTTTCGCTCATTAATCCCAGCAGATTGAGAGGGAATCTACGTGGCATTTTTCTTGCAAAAAGACACGCAGAATGCAAAAACAAATGAACTAAGTTGACCAGCGTCGTTATTCAAGGCCCGAAGGCGACATTTGCATCCAAAAAGTGATCAGCCGGCTACAGGGGTGTTCTTAACCCTTTCAGGGACAGCGGTCACTACAGTGGGCAGTTTATCATGTTATCAGGCTCCAGGGTGCATGAAAGGCTTAAAAGCAGTGCTTCATTGTCATCATTGTTTGCAAGCGTGAATTAAGCGGCGGAAGGTTTTCAAAGAGGACATTAATCACACTGTCACAGAGCTTGACCCCTGGGGCCATAAAAATGCGAAACTGTATGTAAAAGGGCATTAAAAGGCAATTAAGCGGCATCCAAATCATCGATAAAAAAAAAAAAAGAAAATGAACGTAAGATGACCAAGGCAGATAATTAACAACAAGAACAACATCACAATGATTCATCTTGCTTTCAGGGTGGTTATTAATACTTGGGTTGCATTTTCAGGCTTGGTTCCAATTTGTTCATTCAAGTTGTTCTACCTTACCGCAAAACCACGCGCTAGACGATGATGAGCAACTTTCAACAAAGACCGCAGAAATGGCAAAAATACAAAACGTGGATTTTGTCTGTCTTCCTGAGGAAACGTTTGGTTTTAAGTGGTGTTAGTCCAGAAAGGGTTAAGGTCTGCCTCACGGTTAAAACCCATTTCACGGTCAAACTGCGGCATCATGGAGCAAAATCAATGAAATGTTATTTAGCCCCGCGACAGAAGTGGGCCAAATTTGCGGGCCTGATTATCGCTCACATCAGAATTTTTTTTTCTGCGGTCGCCACCATTTCACAACAAGACTCCAACGTTAAAAAAAAAAAAACCCTTCCAAAGGATTCACACTGGGTCACATCTGAAAGCCCCACTTTGCCCATCGAGGAGCATTTTTTACTGCGGCCTCGACACGCACTCAACATTTAGCTGAGCAACGTCTGAGCGCGGCCGCCTCAGTGGCTCCGGGCTACGTCACCTCGGGGTCGTCCATCAAACACGCACCTCGCAGAAGAAGGGGGGGGGGGGGGACTCATACGAGGCCAGAAAAATGGATCTGAAGCATCTTGGAGCTTCACGCCCACCAGTCACATGACGCTAATGCACAGCGCACTTCATCTCCGTTCATGCGCCGACAGTTGCCTGCTGAGCGCCAGCCGTGCTTTTCAATGCATTAATCCTACATGGTAAAAATTGGCTTTGCAGGAACTTAATTAGTGTGGGGGGTTTAAAAGAGGGGGGGGGGGGGGGGGATTCAATGTTGCAGGGGGAAGTGGTTTTCCGGATGTTTTTTCAATTTATTTTTAGAGGTTGTTTTTTTGTTTTTTGGACTGAACAAATTATTGGCTTGTCCAGCACAAGGAGCACCTCTGGGAATAGTTTTGTGGACACTCAAACACATCCCACTGAGGACCATAATGTGCAAAACAAACATTGTTTTGACTGTGTCTCTATTTATTGCTGCGGCTTCTCTGCTCTATTTACTCCGGCAAATCTGCAATTACACTTATTTGCTTTCTTTTTTGCGTCCTGTAGGCCATATGAAATTGCATTAGGAAGCGGCGATCCTGCGGCTGCGGGAGATGGAGACAAACCGCGGCAGGCTGAAAACATCTCGACGGGCAAAAAGTCTGCACCGGTCACTTCCTGTCATCTGCTGTTTTTTCCAAACCATGCAAACAAACAAACAAACAAACAAACAAATAAATAAATAAAAGTTGCTTTTTTTTTTTTTGGGAGTGAAATTTAGTCCGTTTCTTTTCAATGAACGGAAATAACCTAATGCCATTATAAATATCTCATTGACAGTAATACACAAGAACAAAACAGTTGATCAACTCGAAAGTAATTTCTTTAAAAACAAAAGGATGAACAGGCATCAGTGTCAAAAGCGTTGACTCTTTGTATTTAGTGTAACTACGTCATTTGTCCAGCTGGTACTTGAACGGATGGAAAAAAAATGAGGGCGAATAACCCCAAAAGAGGCCACTCAGAAAATGGCGATCCATCCTCATTAGGTGCAAGCCGAACGATTCGGAGGCGACGGCGCGTCCCGTGTGATGACGTCCCCACCTCAGCCACCAGGTCGGGGGTCCAAGCACGGCCGCACGCGGGGCAAATAACCGGCACTTCTCATGTCGCTTTGCATTTAAATTGAATTCTCGGTGCGCTCAGCGCCGCACAGACAATGCTGGGAAACAGAAGGAAAGATTCAAATTCATATATCAACTCCTCCTCGCCATTGCCAAGCTCACACAAGCGACAAATCTGTCTGGGAAATTTGCAGACGGCCACCTCCACCCAATTTCGGGCAACCTCATGAATGCTGTTATTACTCGGTGCGATGCTGGGTTCGTTTTAATTGCTTTTGCAGTATTGCACAGTCTTCTTTTCACTTTTGAGGGGACGTCCATGCAGAGCGCAATGTGACTGGCTGCTTGTAGTGTGGACTAAATGATTCGCCTCTTTTAATTAATTTAAGTGATTAGACGAACTGTTTTTCCCTCCTCAGTGAGCAGAGACCGGAGGGGTGAGCAGTTACGCACGGAGTAGGAGGAGGGAGGGAGGGAGCATGATGAAAGCAACACTGCAAACATGAAAGCCTTTTCCTCTGAATATGCATTGTTCTAAAAAAATATAAATAAATAAATAAATAATGCGCCCAGCGGGTACCAGTTAGCCCCAAGGACAACATACAACCTCAGTACGTCACGGGTCTATTCTAAAAATAGTTCTCCAGTGATGGGCCACTGTGACTTCCTAAGAAGAATGATAACAGAAGAATAATTTTAACATTTATTTACTTATTTAGCTCAACCTAAAATGGTCCACGACACTTTGTCTGTACCAACTATAAAGAGACAACTGGGTGGAGTGGGGGGGGGGGAATGCTGCTTTTATTTACCCAAATATTTCAAAAAGATCATTTCAGAGCTTTAATTCTAACACCGCCATACCGCAATATATTTGATCACTGTTATCAGACCGTCAGAATCTAATATTGAACATCACCGTTCAAGTGCTGATACAGACGGGTAAGGTTCAAAATCAAAATATGGTCCCTTGTGTTGGAAAGATCAATTTCTGAACGTTTAATTGGTTCAAATTGGCAGAGAGGGAAAGAAACACTGGCGGTCGTGACCATCGCGTTCTCACAAAATGAATGCGTTAACTTTCTTGAATATCACCCAATCAACTGCTCGCTGGCAATTCCGCGGCACAACATGGACTTCAACTTGAAGGATTTGTTGAGTGACTTTCCCGCTGTCATTTGGAAGCGGTCTGCCGT
>NW_017806220.1:1521135-1525597 GCF_001891065.2 Hippocampus comes | reverse complement strand
CAAACAAACAAACAAACAAACAAACAAATAAATAAATAAAAGTTGCTTTTTTTTTTTTTTGGGAGTGAAATTTAGTCCGTTTCTTTTCAATGAACGGAAATAACCTAATGCCATTATAAATATCTCATTGACAGTAATACACAAGAACAAAACAGTTGATCAACTCGAAAGTAATTTCTTTAAAAACAAAAGGATGAACAGGCATCAGTGTCAAAAGCGTTGACTCTTTGTATTTAGTGTAACTACGTCATTTGTCCAGCTGGTACTTGAACGGATGGAAAAAAAATGAGGGCGAATAACCCCAAAAGAGGCCACTCAGAAAATGGCGATCCATCCTCATTAGGTGCAAGCCGAACGATTCGGAGGCGACGGCGCGTCCCGTGTGATGACGTCCCCACCTCAGCCACCAGGTCGGGGGTCCAAGCACGGCCGCACGCGGGGCAAATAACCGGCACTTCTCATGTCGCTTTGCATTTAAATTGAATTCTCGGTGCGCTCAGCGCCGCACAGACAATGCTGGGAAACAGAAGGAAAGATTCAAATTCATATATCAACTCCTCCTCGCCATTGCCAAGCTCACACAAGCGACAAATCTGTCTGGGAAATTTGCAGACGGCCACCTCCACCCAATTTTGGGCAACCTCATGAATGCTGTTATTACTCGGTGCGATGCTGGGTTCGTTTTAATTGCTTTTGCAGTATTACACAGTCTTCTTTTCACTTTTGAGGGGACGTCCATGCAGAGCGCAATGTGACTGGCTGCTTGTAGTGTGGACTAAATGATTCGCCTCTTTTAATTAATTTAAGTGATTAGACGAACTGTTTTTCCCTCCTCAGTGAGCAGAGACCGGAGGGGTGAGCAGTTACGCACGGAGTAGGAGGAGGGAGGGAGGGAGCATGATGAAAGCAACACTGCAAACATGAAAGCCTTTTCCTCTGAATATGCATTGTTCTAAAAAAATATAAATAAATAAATAAATAATGGCGCCAGCGGGTACCAGTTAGCCCCAAGGACAACATACAACCTCAGTACGTCACGGGTCTATTCTAAAAATAGTTCTCCAGTGATGGGCCACTGTGACTTCCTAAGAAGAATGATAACAGAAGAATAATTTTAACATTTATTTACTTATTTAGCTCAACCTAAAAAAAAATATAAATAAATAAATAAATAATGGCGCCAGCGGGTACCAGTTAGCCCCAAGGACAACATACAACCTCAGTACGTCACGGGTCTATTCTAAAAATAGTTCTCCAGTGATGGGCCACTGTGACTTCCTAAGAAGAATGATAACAGAAGAATAATTTTAACATTTATTTACTTATTTAGCTCAACCTAAAATGGTCCACGACACTTTGTCTGTACCAACTATTCTATTTCGTTAAAAAATAAAACAAACTGTGTTCAATGGGGGGGGGGGAATGCTGCTTTTATTTACCCAAATATTTCAAAAAGATCATTTCAGAGCTTTAATTCTAACACCGCCATACCGCAATATATTTGATCACTGTTATCAGACCGTCAGAATCTAATATTGAACATCACCGTTCAAGTGCTGATACAGACGGGTAAGGTTCAAAATCAAAATATGGTCCCTTGTGTTGGAAAGATCAATTTCTGAACGTTTAATTGGTTCAAATTGGCAGAGAGGGAAAGAAACACTGGCGGTCGTGACCATCGCGTTCTCACAAAATGAATGCGTTAACTTTCTTGAATATCACCCAATCAACTGCTCGCTGGCAATTCCGCGGCACAACATGGACTTCAACTTGAAGGATTTGTTGAGTGACTTTCCCGCTGTCATTTGTAAGCGGTCTGCCGTCGGCACAGATTTAAACAATATGTAACGTGACCCGAGTGATTTTCTGCACGGTCGGCCATGACAAACAGGCCCAGCGTAGAGTGAGCAATGGCGCCCGTTTAACAACGGCTGTGTGGGCCAGTTCACGGGGGAACAGTGTGAGAGCAGGGGTGGGATGTATCTATACGGGGAAAAGCGGCCGGGGGCGCCGTGTCCTTGGGCAGCGGAGGCATTTTATCACACAAAGAAACCAGAGGGATTCTATTTTCTATACTTGACCTCTGGAGGATGCGACTGTAAAACCAAGTCAGGACCACGTAGAGGTGCCTTTGTGATACGATCAATGTTTTGTTTTTTTTTTCTTTGCAACTTGCACTCATGCGCAATGACATCATGCATGACGACATCGGGCATCATTTCAGCTCGGAGAAAACCCCACAAGGCAAAATATTGACTGGAGGCCTTGGCATCTTCATTTATACAGATCAGCAAGCTGGGACCAAAAGATGGACAGTCTTTCATTTAATGCAGCCCTTCGACATTACAGTGGTACCTCTAGTTACGAACGTCTCTTCATACGAAATTTTCAAGTTACGAAATGCCTCAACAGGAAAATATTACAGGAAAGTATTTGTGACATTGTTTATTTGTTGGAACGAATTAGAGCATTTACATGGAAAACGCGTCTCGACTTACAAACTTTTCTTGTTAAGAAATTTCTTCCAGAACCAATTAATTTTGGAAGTAGAGGTACCACTGTACTGATTTGTAACGCCGGCATTTTCTCTGTAGTGAATGTTAAGCAGCATTTTGGGGAGAATTTTTAAGGTTTAACCAGACGTCAATTCTACGCAAATTTTGGCGATTCACGGGCCGGGCTGGTCCCAATCTCCTGCAAATAGCAGCGGTTAACTTGGACAGATGAACTCGGAATTTGAAAAATGTAAACGCTCAGTTGAGGAACCTGCAACATCTGGGATTCATTTGTATAATGTCAGATATCAGAGCTCCGGAAAGGATTCATTCTGATCCCCGAAGGGTGTATTGATTCCCTATTCGTTCTAAGGCAGCCTGCTCAGTAATTGTCGGCTAACCATCCGTGGAAAGGACATCGTCTCTCGTGTTGCGGTGCAGTCTGATTTTCACTTTGGTCGGACGAGGTGGAAGGGTGCCTCAGAGGGATTTTCGAAGAAGCGACACAAAATGAGAAGGCGATCCTATCACGGTGCAAGTAAGCACCACACACGATCATATCATTCAGGACAACATCGTTTGGGGCTTTCGTCACTTCAACTTGGAGGGTGACATCTTTCTGACAAGCCCATCATTTTCTAATTATTCCTCTCACCTGATGATTAATGAAACACCTGTCTCTCTCGACCGTCTTCGTCCTTGGCATGACAGAACCTGAGACCAGATCATCGAATGAGTCCCAAAAGCCGGGACGGACTCAACCTTAAGCAAGGCGATCCTATCACGGTGCAAGTAAGCACCACACAAGATCATATCATTCAGGACAACATCAATCGGGGCTTTCATCACTTCAACTCGGAGGGTGACATCTTTCTGACAAGCTCCATCATTTTCTAATTATTCCTCTCACATGTGATGATTAATGAAACACCTGTCTCTTTCGACCGTCTTCGTCCTTGGCGTGACAGAACCTGAGACCAGATCATCGAGTGAGTCCCAAAAGCCGGGATGGACTCAACCTTAAGCAGCACGGTGCACGTTGGGGTATCAAATATTCAGTGTTTACTGTACAGTCGGTACAGGGCAAGCGGAACATGACCTGACCCGTCAGGAAACCAAAGAGGGCCAAACAAAGAAGGGGGGGCCCCCCTTATGTCAGAGGTAGGTCATCTCCTAACTTATACAGTACAGAATTCAGACGCAGGGTTGCGATGACAGACGATGCGTCGGATCGGGTCACGGGCGGCTGCGCCCGACGGCCAGACACGTGTGCCTCGCAACCGTTTCCGGAAGCTGCTGAAGAGCGACGATGAAAACGTTTTTATCACCTATATGGACAAGATAATGAATGGGGATTGAAATGTCACTTAAAAGCGCCCGTGCGGATACGACGGAGGAGATAAAAGATGCGGAATGGCACTTCTGACGTGAGATAACTGCTGACGCTGCAGTTCGTAGAGAGAAGCCTTTGCGTCTGTGATTCGCTTCCTGTCAAAAAATCCGACCTGGCGACTCGATTGGGGTGTAATCGTTGGGGATTAGCTCTTAAAGCCATTCATTTTCACTCAATTTATTTGTTGACATTAGTCACTTTAATCATATATCATCCCCCGAAACAAACCCTGCAGCATGTTGCGTCACAGTTCCGACACAAGCGTCGGATTAATAAGCACTAATAAATGGCCCATGGTAGCTATGGAAACTAATGACTAACTCCATTGGGCAAACTGATGGATTTCTTCAATCTTGACACCTCCGGCTAATCTGCTTTTATTGGTTTAGATTCGAAAGCCTCCGCTGTCTTCACTCTGCCACAGTCAACAGGGGCACAGCAAAGCGGGCCGCGATGTATATTTGCTACCCGGGGACGTTTGGTCTTGAAGAATATAAAAGCAATTTGGAGTGGCTGCCTGGATGGAAGCGCCCTCAAGTTCATTAGCATCATGCAGCAGCACATTTCTGGGGGG
>NW_017806220.1:1499127-1520358 GCF_001891065.2 Hippocampus comes | reverse complement strand
CCATCTGTGGATGTTTTACCATCGCTGACGGTTGCTATGGAGGCGGGGCCTGATTGCCCCGCCAGGAGGAGGAGGAGAGATGGAAGGCGTCAAAGTGAGTGCTGGGAAGTACTTAAGTAGATTTTTGAGATATGTGTCCTGAACGTAAGTATTGATCTTTCGACGACTCGCTCCGTTTGACAACTTTCACGTTCTGTGCATTTTGAATCAGAACTTCTCTGTTTTTTCCACAAGTATCCGTACTTCTACTGAAGTACTTTGACACATCTGGTCAAAGTGGACTACGCATGGCATTTTCTGTTTATTTCCTCGACAACATTGCACATGCATCAGTGAAACAAGGCCCCCCACACGTCTCTTGACAAGGGAGACAGCTGACTTCGGGTTAGAAAGCAGGTAGGTGAATCATTGACAGGCTCCACCCACCCATGTGGTTGCGCTTCATTTAGTTTCAACGTGCGCGGCTCACGTCGCCTCGTATCACACAACGTAGCGCTTCAGCTTCAGACATTTCAAACAATTAGCCAAGTCCTCCCCCGCATATTTCTGACAACTCTTCACAAATGCACTTTTTTTTCTCCCCCTGTGGCTATTCAAGAAAAAAAAAAAAACAATTCACCTACTGATGGTTTTCTCTTAGGTGACAAAGTGTTGTCTATTTTGGAAAGTAGGACGATGATTGCTGGCAAGAAAATATGTTGAAGGAGACAAGCTGTGTATGTTTGGGACAAGCAAAGTTCAGTGAGCAGAAGTTGAGGAGAGTCTTATTTTTTATTTTACGGGTCATGTAAGACGAGTTTGAAATGATATTCAACTCTTTTCGAGATCACAGTTTGTGGCATATTTACGTTTTTGACAATTAATATTCACAGCGAGATTACACAGTTGACTGAACACGTCTTCAGTTTAGCACGCTGACGTCGCCAATAAAGACGTGTTCGAGTCGTACTTTTAAAGTGGGAGCTCATTGTTTATGAACTCATCATGAAAATTGTCTCCGAGTGTCACATATTTTTCGGTTTGGGTTTGTGTGGTGAGTCCTTGCTTCCACCTCTGTTGATTTTTGCTCACCTGGTATTCACCTTATCACCTATATGGACAAGATAACTCATACCGTTTTATCTCTAAAAGCAACGTCTAAGGCGACATTTGGATGTCAGTGTGACGTATGGAGCAACGAGTGTCACATATTTTTCGGTTTGGGTTTGTGTGGCGAGTGCTTGCTTCCTCCTCTGTTGATTTTTTGCTCACCTGGTATTCAACTTTCATCCCGTTTTATCTCTAAAAGCAACGTCTAAGGTGACATTTGGATGTCAGTGTGACGTATGGAGCATATCACCACATTCCAAGTCCTTACAGAGTCAGGGGAAAGATGTGTTTACTCAAAGTGATAGGAAAACTTGAGGAAAGTGTGGGTGTGTGTGTGTGTGTGTGTGTGTGTGTGTGTGCGCGTGCGGTGGCGGAGTTCAATCTAAACACATATTGACAAGTTAAAGTACGCAACGAGGATAAAACATACTGCTACTGTACTTCCGAAGCCCATCGCTGGCAAGAAAATATGTTGAAGGAGACAAGCTGTGTACGTTTGGGACAAGCAAAGTTCAGCCTGGCCTGTGAGCGGAAGTTGAGGAGAGTCTTGCGTGCATTTTAAGGGCCGTGTAAGATGAATTTGAAATGATATTCAACTCTTTTGAGATCACACTTTGTGGCATATTTAAACTTTTGACAATTAATATTCACAGCGGGGCTCATCCCAATTGTAATGATCGTTAATCACGTATCAAGCGTCTCCGCGACAAATCGGCTCCGCCGCCGGCTCCGTTTTATTTTTTTTTCCTTTTTCTTATTTTCCTTTGACTGTTTATGATTTTAAATACCCGCATTTCTTGAGAATAACGTGCTCACGTTCAAAATGGAGGGGGGCGTATCATACACTAGCACAGGCAAAATTGAGAAAAGTTGTCACATTGTATCGATTTTTATGGGTACCTGGGGGGTTGTGAATAAGGTGTACTTTCATTCTAAAATGCTCTTTTTTTTTTACATTTAGACAAAAGATATTGTTTTGAATTTTAGTTTTCATCATTTTATCAGTTTTCATAAACAACTGCTGTTTCTCAAGCAGAGGACGGAGCGCAGGAGCAAGGGGAGGGCGGATGCCGCCCCAGACGCTCAAACTGAGCTCAAGCAGGCCACCAGGCGGAAAAATACCTGTGCCCCCAACGCCCCCATGCCCGTTCCTTCAGAGGTGCCCGTTAAGGTGCCCGGAAAACGAGGGAGGAAGCCCAAGATCAAAATCCTGCCTCCTCTTCCACCTCATCAAGGTGTGTGTGTGTGTGTGTGTGTGTGTATGGGTGTGTGCGTGCGGTGGCGGGGTTCAATCCAAACACATATTGACAAGTTAAAGTACGCAACGAGGGCAAAACATACTGCTACTGTACTTCCGAAGCCCATCAACAATCGTCTCTCAGCCTCGAAGGGCGGAACACAAGCCGACAAAATCAAACGGGAAACTCCAAACGAGTGACGGACACGGCGCTTATTGCCGTGTGCGTGGATTGGGAACGAGTTCATCTGAAATGTATCAACTCTGGTGAATTTAGAGATTTTTTAAAAATTTTTTTATTGCTACTAGATTGTCTGCTTGGCTCTTTAGGCACCGTGCCTTGGGCGCAATAAGCCATTAAAATGAAGCGTGGGGCCTTAATTGAGCTGATTCAAGGTGGTGCTCATATCAGGCATTTCGCAGCACTCGGGCTGAAGTCTCCGAGTGTCAATCAAGCACTGATTAAAAAGCTGTGATGCATGCTGCAAATATTAGCGCTTTCATTGCGTGGAGGCTGACTGGTTGTGCGCTCACTAAAAATCAACAAGCAGGACATTCTGCCGAGGTACTAAAAAGCAGAATTATGATTTTTGATCAAGTTTCCTTGGCATCCAAAGCGAGGAAGAATCTCACTTCAGATAGCACAGTTAGGTCTGGGCTTTGGGCCCGGGGATGGGGGGGAAACAAAAAGAGAATGCGCCAAATGAAGCAAAATGGCATCAAGCGATCTTCCTTCCGAGCCGCAAGAGCCGGTTGATGCCTGACGACGGATGGTCCTCCCACCCTTGTTGACGAAGGCAAACTCAGCGCACTGGGGGGGGGGCTTTTCTCAGCCACCAGAGAGCGATTAGCACATTTACATAAATTGACCACGTCCTGGGGAAAAAGTGTAACAGGAGATAATTGGACAAGAGTGAACCCACGTTTATCCATGCGGATCCGTTGCGGAGGGACCCGTATCGGTGATACCACAGAATTCCTACTTGCCACAAAGTACACATCAGCAATGCAGCGACTTGGCTCCTGCGCAAAAGTGATAAAGGCCAAATTCGGTGCTTTTCGTGAAGATGGCGAAGGGGAGGCTGCGCCGATACGGGGCGCCTCCGCAGATAAGAGCCTGCTGCTCGATCGCCGATGAGAGTAATGAATTGCTGAGGACACGGAGCGCTACGGATGTTAACGCATACGCTCCCTGGAGGCTCGGCTGAAAAGCATATGAGACGGTTCCTCGCATGAGCCAACCTGCCCGTGCACCCCGCTTTTCTTGACGTATGCCGGATGGTAATAAGCAGAGAGAGACGCTTTGGAAAAGGGCACACCCAAATAGGTGCGTCATCCTTATCTTTACAAATTTGCTGATGTTGAAAAATTTATGAAAATGTAAAGGCACACGTGCTGACTCAGTCGAATTGTCTTGAGCCTTACGCGCACCCCTTCTGCACCTCCATTATTGCTGTGTGGAAACAAAACGCGGTGGCAACGAAGACCGAAAGAGGGCAGCCGTGAACACTATCCTGCCTTCCGTCGCCTCATCGCTCACTTTGAGCATGAGTCGGCCTGGAAAGTGTCAGCAGCGCCGTATTTACTTAAAGCGGGGGCCAGGCGGCTCTTTAAACGCAATGGCACACTGAAGCCTCGCGTATGCTGAATCGCTGTCGTCCACATCAGGGTGGTGGGGGTGCGGCGCGCGGGTGTTTCACAGAATGTCAAGGTAAACGAAGTTAAGTGAAACTCACCAGGAGTTTCTTTTTTTTCATTTTCAATCGTCTTAGTTATCTGAACAGCTTGGACTATTGATACATGAATTATCGTATTTTCCGCACTATAAGGCGCTTCGGAGTATAAGGCGGACCTTCAATGAATGGCCTATTTCAAAACAGTTTTCATATAGAAGGCGCACCGCATTTCAAGGCACATTGAATAGAAGCCGCAATAGTGGCTGCGGTTGCGTTATTCAGCCACAAGATGGAGCTACACTAAAAGGAATACAATACAATACAGCTTTATTTATATAGATCTTTCACAATCGTTGCAGCTGTAACAAAGCGCTTTACAGAACATTTAAAATACTACGTCCAAGAAATCTGAATATTTATCCATATAAGGCGCACTGTTGGCTTTTGAGAAAACGGAATGCTTTTACGTGCGCCTTATAAATACGGTACATAGATAATGTAGCTTGGACGGACTTTCTTTTACGTGCGCCTTATAGTGCGGAAAATACGGTACATAGATAATGTAGCTTGACTTGTCTCGGTAAAACTCAAGACAAACTTTGCTGAAAAATAAAAGACTGTTGAACTGTTCCCTGTTGACACAACAAATGTTTTTTGTTCCCTTACTGCAGGGGTGTCAAATTCATTTTTTTGTCACGGGCCACTTCGGAGTTACGGCTTCCCTCGGAGGGCCGGTGGAAAATCTCATTGTTATTTATTTCCCATGACAATTTGACATTTCGGTACAGATTTCAACAAGAATCATGATAGTTGACACACATAATTTGCTCCCACGGATCACATAAAATGACGTGGGGGGTGGGGGGGAGGGGATCTGGCCCCAGGGCCTTGACTTTGACACATGTGCCTTACTGGACCCAATGTGAATGAAACCTACAGGGTACAAAGTGAAAGACGATTTTTACCGTGCTGTACCGTGACACCCAAAGTGATTCTAAATGTGGTTTCACCGTTATCACCGTGTGCCCCTGAGGGTTTTTAGAACTACGATTTGCCCCTGAAAAAAAGTTGGACAGCCTTTCTGCGAGGAATATCTTTTATTTAAACTGCGTTTTCACCTGCCGGGAATTGATGAAAAAAAGATTTTCTAGGACACTGATCGTGACGTGTCGGCCATGCGCTCACACTTGCATGCTGATGAAGCGCTTCCCGAAGCTCCAGCCAACAATGCTGTCCTCAGAGACGTCAATATTTCACTCCTAGATGCTGCTTGGGGGAAATATCACCGCGCCACAGGTTCGTTTGTGTCGAAGCCAAAACGCAGAGTTTGGCTCTCAGTGTCAGCAGCGCCAGTGAACGATACGAGCCCGTGTTTACATGCTCGGAAGGCAAGCAAAGACTATTTTTGCCGACAAATGAAAAGCAGATTTTGCATTAATTTGAGATGTTTATCTGGGTTTGATTTTTATTTATTTTTTTCAATACAGTGACCATCCTCAAACTTTACTTACTCCACCACCGAACCAAAAAAAAAAACAAGCTTCCAACTGACATCAGATTTTTGGCCTGTTTTAAAGCCCCCCCCCCCCCTGCACCCCCACAATGATGACACACCGTACTGAATTTTACTTGTTCAGGATAAAGGTGATACATTTCATCATCCAAAGGCCTGCAAGCCATTCAACCGAGTGAAAAAAAAAAAAAAAACGAACTCGGAATCAGAATCACATTGGCAATGATGTCATCAGAAAAAAGCACAAACGATATCAAAGGTCGTTCATCACAAGCGAACTACCACTAAACACTCACACACAAAGATGAGGAAGTTGCATCACGTGGCTGCCATTTCCCGCAAACCTCCAGATCCAAACGAGTGGTCTCTTTGAAAGTGCGAGCGGGCTTTGTTTACAATCGTCACTTCAGGACCAGACACGCCGCCTCTGTTAAGACAACGGTCATAACAGCGCGTATACACGCCGCCCTTGCCAAGCCCGAGACGCTCCTCACCGTGACCTCATTTCCTTGCTCCCGACGTGCCTTGTTGACCCAATTCCGGCAACAGACACAAAGTCAACTCATAGAGGGCGCGATGCCACCCTGAGGGAGACGATTGGGACGGGCGTCATTAGCAAAGCAGAGCATGTACGACTGTGCGGGTGCAAATATGACCTCACTGTCTGAGACGTGTCAAGGACCTTGCAGTTTGTGGATGCCGCTCTGGGACCAGCAGTGCGGCAGCAAGAACACCTTCACAATGAAAGAGGGAGTTTTATTTTACCGGAGCACTGATGAACAGTGGGGAAATTCACTTGCATTTACAATCCGCTCTTAATTCAAAGTGGACGCAGAGGTCGCTCGATAAGTCATGTGTTGCAGGTAGATATAGGCCGATTACAGGTTTATCGTGGTTTTAAAAAGTCAAGCGTTCAATAACCACCAAGACTGTCTGTTAGGCTGAAGGTACTTGTAAGCAGGGCACAATGTTATTGGCAGCTTGCAAAGTTGAGTAAAGAGACAGTGGCTTTTTTTTTCTCCTTTTTTGGTAAGCAGATAGTGGAGGGGTGAACAGTGACATATCGAAGAGGAGGGAGAAAGCAAGAGGAAAGAGGCGTGGCAAACAGGGATGCATTTTTTCCCCTGTTGATGAATGTGCATTTTTTTTTAATGGTGCCAGCAAGTACTAGTTAGCCCCAAGGTCAACATAAGTAGCCCACGGGTCTATGCTAAAACTCGCTCACCACTGTGAACTATTCAGAAAAATGTAAGCAAAAGAAGAATGTTAACATGTATTGATGTATTTAAACGTAACATGGAACACATATCTTAATGTACCCAATATTCTATATTTTGGTAAAAATGAAACAGACTGTGTTCAACAGATTTTAAAAAAGTTTCCACAAATTTTCTTTAGTGCTTAATATCCTCTTAGTGCGAAGTTTTTGAACATGGTTATCATACCATTCAGTCTTATATCGGCCCATCCCTCAGAATTTGCAGGTGCTTTGCACAAAAATCAGCCCTAGGAATGTCTCAAAGCATTTTTTTTTTCTGGTGCACATCCAGCGGACTAAAGCTTGATCATAAGTGATGTAGCACACCCCGGTCCGAGCTTCAGACATCTGTTGTTTCATTACCCGAATATGCTTCTGACGCCGCTCACCACTGCAGACATCTGTCTCCATCCCAACCAATAAATCAGTGATAACAGCAATTCCAAAGCACAGACTGCCGCATTTGTGCTGTGGTGCTTTTACTTCTTTTGGAACCAGACTTTCTGTATTGCTAGCATTTGTACAGAAATGGCTGGACTTGCATGTTGTGTCCAGGCAAATAGTTGATGGGAGAGTCAAATGTGTTGAACTAACGTCCCCAACAAGGAAAGCGCATGTTGAGAAATGCCTCTTTAATCATGTAGGGAGCGTGCTCCCGTGGACAGAAACGACGCCGGCTCGGTTACGGGGCAAAGGCTCGACTAACCGACGGGCAAGAGAGCGCGATTGTCTTTCAACAAGCTACTTTGCAAACGACGGCGCGGGACTAATCCTCTGCTGTTCGAGGCTAATTCTTTGTTTAGCCGCAACAAAGAAAGGCCTTGATAGAAGGTGAGAAAGTGCTCCTCTTGAATTTCATTACTGGGAGGGGAAAGGGAAGGGAAAAAATTGCAATTTTACAGCAGGTTTTAAGACCAAATGAAAAGAACAAATCTATTCAGCTAAACGCACGCACGTTATTTGCTTGCTTACCTAAAAGGATGTGGTGGGCTACTGTAACATCACGTACAGTTTGGATATGAACACTGTGCTTGAATACTGAAAGCTCAACAACTGTGCATCATTATTCAGTTACATTAAGTTAAGCAAAAACAAATCCATCCATTTAAATGTTCATGATCTAATTAAATGAAAAAAAATGATCCTCAAGATTACATGAAAAGGTTTCAAATTTAAAAGCGAAATACAACAGCAGTGACTATTGTCTACCACTAGAGGGAGCCTGCATTCCATTAATGCAGGGGCAACTCCGGGCCTCGAGGGCCGCTATCATGCATGTTTTAGATGTTTCCCTCCTCCAACAAAACTGATTAAAAAGATCAACTTGTCACCAAGCTCTGCAGGAACCTGGTAATAATCCTGGGGTGGGGTGGGTTTTCTCCGGGTACTCTGGTTTCCTCCCACATTCCAAAAAGATGCATGGTAGGTTAATGGAACACTCTGAATTGTCCCAAGGGTGTGAGTACGGATGGTTGTTTGTCTCTGTGTGCCCTGTGATTGGCCGGCAACCAGTTGAGGGTGTCCCCCGCCTACCGCCCGAAGACGGCTGGGATCGGCTCCAGCACACCCGCGACCCCTGTGATGATAAGCGGATTATAAAAAGGATGGATGTGCATGCCTGCACCCAATTTCTATATCATTTTCACGAGGGTTGCAGGTGGACTACTAAACATGAAAAATAATCACAATAAAATGCCAAAGGAGATGATTTATGGTGAATAGCAAAGAAATCCCAGACAACATGCAAAGTGTAGTGATCATCATCATCATCATCATCACCGTGATTTTAGTCTCCTCGACAAGATTAATGCACGAGGAGCGGGATCATCATTTTCCCATCATTCCTCACCGACTGCTTCCACAACACATGAATCACATCAGTGACAAAAGCGCAACACCCCCAACCTATCTCGCTCCTTCCCTCACACCACTTTCCTCTCTGAGGAAGCCGCTCATCAATTATTGCCTCATTTCTAGCTCACTTCTGCACAGAGCTGCACTCTTGACCACCTCTCAAAAGGTCGGGGCCACAAAATGCATTTCCCACCGAGGAAATGCAACCTTCGAAATCTCACCAAGAACAAACACGGCAGGACCTGTGCCTCTGTGTCAATTTGCGTGTTAACAGCGCAAAAATGTAAGAAACAAGAAAATAAATATTAATAGCCAACATTTGAATCACTGTTTAGGGCTATTGTGTCCATGACAGATGTGAAAAGGAGGAAAATTCACTTTTCCCCCCTCTACTTTGCTGCCCTCTGCGGGCTGAAAGCAGGAAGTGCAGCCAGAATCTTCACGTTCAATACAAATTGATTTTTTTTTTCACCTAATAACTCGCACTCTGCCGAATATTTTGTGTTGCACAATGTTGCAAAAAGAATTAAAAGATATCACCGGTCAACAATTCTCATGTGTAGCAACACATGCACGCATGCAGCAAGAAAGCAACTCAACCGATGTCATCAAGTGATTGGGGAGTCAGGAATTATGTAATCATTCACTCCCTCCATACTTCCTAATCACTACAAAGCGATTTTTAGTCGACATTTTCAGAACTGTCTACCTCCAAAGGTTGAAGTGGCCAATCCAATGTCACTGAGCATTTTCACAGAGTGGCAAATGTTGTCAAATTCCTACATCTCGAAACGTTGCGCCCATGGGCGCTTGAAAAATCACTACAACATGAGTTCTATTTTTAACATGCAGACAAGAACACATTTGCATATTGCCTCCTTTTTAATGCGTGACAAGAACAGCTGTTGTTGTTGTTGTTGTCGTCGTTAGCCTGCAGGTATTCACAGCATCCCAGAAAGCACAACCCAAGTGCGATAGAGCCAAAACCATGAAAAGACAGAAAGCTGGTACACTATTAAGTTGTAAAGGAGAAGCCGAGAGGTCATTTGATGGTAAATCAGTGAGAATGCACTCTCAATTCATAAATTAAAAAAAATGTAGAGCATGACAGCACTAATATCATATTCTGTGTGTGTAATACACATACCGCCTACCGCCTACATATATATATATATATATATACACACACGCGCACACACACACACACACACACACACACACACCATACATACACATACACTTGATTTTTCATGTGGACGAGGCCCACTAAGCGAGAGGTGTGATCGATACTATAGCAATGGAACTTGACATTCTCCACCACCACTGAATCACCTTCCCCGCGCCGCCTCCTCCCTGCTCACCCCCACTCGGGCCAAGCCACAAAAGTGAAAGGTTTGATTGATAGACACTCAGGTGCTTAAAACGTGTGGCTTTTGTTATCTGAAAAGAATAAAAAAAATATACCCCCCCCAAAAAAAAAAAAAGACACACTCTTCCATTGCAATATCGGCATTCACTTTTTGCAGATTGAGTGCATTTGTTTATATCAAATTTAGGGTATATATATCACCAAAAAATTGGCCATATATCAGGATTGTACAGTGATTATTTTCCCACACACATTTCTTTCGCAAGCCAGCACAAAAGAGTGCCGTTAAAGAAAGGTCGATCAAGTGCAACGTGCCGACTGCAAAGTACAACTGGCTCAAGTTACATCACTGCACAACCACCATGAAATAAATAAATAATCAGTAAGGAATCGAATGCAGCCTTCCACTGCTATTTCAAATGAATTGTAGCCCAGGTTACCACAGAGGATGGAGACGGCCCTCGGTGCTCTTTTTAACACTTTACAGATCAAACAGGACCAAAATATCGTCAACACAAGCCACTTCCTATCCAACCTGCCGACAACCTCAACTGACACCGTCACAGCACACAGAGGCTGAAGCTAAAGCCAGTTAACTTTACTGTATGTGCTCATTTGTTCACTCCCATGTCACTCAACAGGCCAAAGCCACACAGACATTCAACGTCACAGATGCTACAGTGCCGAAACGTAAGGATGCCAAGGGAGTACAAATAATACCGCCACCTCATATTCCACATTAGGTCACCCCATTTCCACATACGCGAGCTACCTTGTGGTTTCGGGGAGGCCCAGGTGAGGATGCGGCGTACCAGGCAGCAGTTGAGCACGACTTTCTTGGAGAAGCCTTTGCGGAAGGCCGGCGCAGCCTCGTGGCGTTCTGCGGACGGCGTGCGCATGGCGCAGAGCTCAACAGTGTGAGAAGTAATAGCCGACGTACAGTCCCATTCGAGCAACCCTGCCGAGACGTCAGGAAAACAAAAACATAAGCATACCGCTGCCGTTTACGTGGCAAACCGATGAATCACGCAGCGTACCTGGCAGGCGCGCAAAGTGATCCACACTGGCACTTTCCCTTTTCTGAGCCAAGAAGCAGAGTATAGAAGGGGATGTTGGGGGAGGATGAGGAAGGTGAGAGCGAGGGCAGAGAGCAAGAGAGAGAGCGAGAGAGAGAGAGAGACTGCTCCAAACGAAAGCAGCCTTGAGTAAAACACCACTAGGGGGCTATTAACACCCCCATACAAGTTGCCGTCTATTACCGTACAAAGAAGAAGCACTTGCTTTTAGCGTAATGAGGACCACGCACACACTGGCAGTTGTTGACCATGAACGCATCATCGCCTTCTTATTTAATTAGAGTGCAGTGAGAGATGGCAAGCTGATAGGAAGACGGCATAATTGCTCCCGGCGAGATGAACAGGGGATTTGGGCGAATTTGGGATGAAAACAAAAGGGGCCGAGGCTCGGAGGGGCGCTCGTCTAGCTATGTTGTCACTGGAAGTGAGGGGTTTTTTTTGCTTCTCACAAATCAGCGTTGGCAGGTCACTTGCAAGGATGCCATGAGGGTAGAGGAGCTCATGTACACGCACACGCACACTGACCTTGTCCTCCAACTCACTGGCCAAAATTAGCCAAGGCACCAGGGAAGTGGCCCTGTGGAGTAAAGCCGCCGCAATGCAGCAGCGAAGAACAACAAGCCGGATGCTGTGAGTGCACAGTATCGTCACTAATTAAAAAAAATAAAATAAAATAATAATAATGTATGTATGTATGCGTTAGTTTCGGACATTTCAAGTTATTTGTGTACACTGTACAGGATATTTTACGACGGTGGTTCTCAAACCTATTGACACCAAGTACCACCGAAAAAAACATACCGTTACATCTGAACTGGACTTAGGCAGTGAGTATATTGCCTGCCACTAGAGGGAGCCACACTTTGAGAATCACTGATCTATACGCCATTTTATTTGCTGTTCCCAGACTAGAAGTAATACACCTGATGACAGTTGGGCATTTTGCACCGGTTTATTTGTGTGTACTTAGGAGGCCAAGATATTTGCTTTCTAAACTGAATTAAGTCCTGCTGTTGCCATGGCAGCATCCCCCCCCCCACCTCGCCCCAGCTTCAACGATCTTATGGCATCTTTCCCTTCATTGTGTGCATAAACAACTTTCCTCCCCAACCGACCGACCAACCAGCTTCTCCTGGCCCAAGTCCCAAGGCAGATGGTCCAAGCAGGTCCCCCGCCATGTCTCGCCCACCCACCGAAGGGAACAAACAAACAAAAAGCTGCCCAAAAGACAAAAAAGCTCACACGTCCGTCAAGTCAGCTTGGTCCTGCCTGAGTACAACACAATAAGAAAGAAAATTCCATCAGTTCACTTGATGGAAAACAAAAAAAAAGAAGACAACAAATTCTCAAAGGCAAAAATTTGAATCACGTCCAATTCGCTGACAAAAATGCCAAACAGCAAAAATCATGTAGCTTGAAAGTTGTTCTTTATCTCAAATTTGTTGAGAGAGAGAGAAGGGAAACGTCACAGGGAACTAGGCTGTTACTTAAAAAAAAATCACAGAATTTAATTCTGTAATGGGTTATTTTTGTTGTCATCATTTCGTATTTGTCGGGCTATCATTAGTTGTTATCATTACAGTATATAATCGTGGAAGTAGAAAACAAATAGAAATGAGCAGAACATGGAGAGGGGCTTGCATGCTGTTGTTCACAAGTCAGGACTTCTGGCTTCTGTAATTCACTGACAAACCATGTTTTGGTTTCCATGTTCAAAATAAACGTTTTTCATTTTTATTTATCGAAATTTTTAACAAAATCTTGTGACCAGCACTTCACAGCCGAATAGCTTATTTGTGCACAATGGACGTGTGTTCCAACTTAAAAAAAAAAAAAAGGCACGAGCTCTTCAACATCATAATACGACAACTTCTATGTAAGAGTTTAAAAAAGAAGGCAAAAGTTGCAGCAGCTGACAGACATCCAAACACACCAACAAAAAAGCGCAATTCAAAACAATTTCTTTTGGCAATATAATACGCATTTACTCATTTTTCTAAAAGGGAGAGTGCAAAACACACGTTCCATCGCCACGCGATACTTTGCAAGTATTTTCTACATGCCGAATTCTTTGGAGGTCGACAGGAAACGTGAATTCAAGTGGAATTTTGCTACTCGCCAGTGGAAACATTGACAAACTCGATGGGCAAGATAAAGTTGCTCTTTTTCTCTACCGGACCAGGACAGACGCAAGAAATTCATGAGACCATGCAACTCTCGGGCACGCGCACGCAGAATTGGACAAGTCGGGGTAGTCCTACCAACTGACGAGACGGCAGCATCCACGCGGGCGGAAATGGTCGACACTCTTCGTGTTGTGTCCATGTTGGGGAGAGATAAACAAACACTCCACAGCGAATTAAACGCAGAGCCAGGAAGCAGCAACCAGTTGCTTCTGGTCGAGTCGCCTGACGGCTCTGCGCGCGTGCACCTTGGCGGGCGCGAGCACGACGCGTCCGCTCAAGACGTCAATCACGACTAATTAAAGACAGCTACTGGGACAATATGGAATTATCTCCTTTTTCGAAATCAAAACATTTATTTTAATGGCCGCGGTCATTATTGTAGCATCGCGTTTGTTGTTGTCGATCGAAAGATAGCATAGTAAGACGTGTTCTTTCATATCGAATTGAACACAACTTCCACTGAGGCCAAATATAGAGCCCTAAAAATAAAACACTGTTCCAGGTTGTTTTGAAGAGAGCACATTTTTAACAACAAAGCTGACTTGTCTCCTAAAAATACCATCAACCGTTGCTTGTACTGTCTGATTTTAATCATTTTCACAAAAGCGATCATTTCAGTCTTTAAGCAGGACCACGATGGCGTCTTTAGTTTAGTTTTTTTTTAGTTTGTGCCCAACGTGCTCCTCTGATTTCAAGCTATCAAATAAGTGCTCTCTGCATAATTTAAAACACTGATTAGAATTTGTCATAACCAAGCTGGCAAGGCAATGAATCTCGGTGAAATATGTGCTTCATTAATAGTAACATTTCGAAGTGCAAATTTATGGCGAGTCATTGTGACATTATGCACAGTTTGAACATTAACACCACTCGCTTGAAACTATGGAAGCTCTTGTGCAAGTGTGCAGATTTTGGGTGGGAGGCGGGACAGTGACTTTTATTTTCAGAAAAAAATCTCACTTAATTGCTGTTTTGTGCTCCAACCAAACCCAAGTCTTCCTTTTCAAGGAATTAACTGCCCTCGTGAGCATGTTTGAAAAGTCTGATCAGAAAGGAGATCGGATTGTTATTCTCAACCACCTGTGTTTGACTGAGCCATTTATTTCACCACCACAGTGGGCGTTGATTACTATCCCTACACTATCCTACATGAATAACAGATGAACACTGGACTAAAAAAAAACCCCCATAAATACCGAGACGGATGGAAGTGTCACAACACGGGAGTTTTATATTTGGTACCTTTTATTACTGCTGCTGATGTTGCTGTTATGAACACAAAAGGCGACATCGCGTCTCTTATAAAAATAGAACATTTACAAAAAGCAAATGAGCGGTACCAACACGGCCACTTCTTTCAAACATACCATAAATTGTGAACAATACAAAAAAATCGACAAGAAAATAGCCTTTCACAGTAAAAAGTGTCTTCAGGTCAGAACGTGTCGCTACACGGTAGTTTCATGTTTCCACAAGCCAGTTTTGATACAGGGGGCGCTCTCGCCCGCACTTATTAGTGGAACCACTTGCCCATTTTCTTTGTGCGCGCCTCCATTTGGCGTGATAAGGTTGAGGCCGTACGATTTGGTTTCCATTTCGCCGCTGCCGAACGGCTCGGCGGCGCAGTCTCTGGAACCAGCGGGCGCCGCCGCGGCCTCGGCCTCCTCGCCTACCCTGCGAGAGCGTCGCGGTAAGCTGGCGCTGTCGCTGCTGTCGTGCTGCAGCTGGCTCCGGTGGCGTTCCCTGTAAGCCATGTAGGCGGCGCGGCGGCTGTTGCGCGCCGCCATGTCATAGTAGTGGTGCCGCCTGCTGGGGGCGCTCTGGACGCTGCCGTCCACGCTCGTGGGCACGTCGTAGGCGTACTCCCGCAGCACCGTCAGGCGGCTGGCCCGGTGAGTGCGAGATCGGTTCTTGTGGGGCCTGTTGCCGGCCGGATTGTTGTCCAGGGGACGAAACTGCACGTCCACCGGCGCCACGTGCATTTTGATTTCATTGTCCACCGAATGCTCCGTCAGGCTGTTGTCCAAAACGGTCATCGCCGGGACGGCGGCGCTGGCGGCGGGGGGCTTGCACTGGGCGGCCTCTGCGTGCAGATTGGTCAGCTTGCTGCCATGCGCAGAGTTGCGTACGCTGGGTGCGCTCTTGTTCGTGTGGGAGGAGTCGGCGCTGCTGCTGCGGGCGCCCTTATTGGACTCTGCGTCCGTCTTGGCCGAGCCGGCCGCGGATGTCGCGGCGACGCCGGCTTGCGGCAGCAGAGCGTCCTCCTGTGCGGAGTAGTTGCGTCTGGTGGAGCAACAGGCCTGCGACCAGAAGCGCCTCATGTCCTGCCTGTTGACGCAGTGGTGCGTCACCATGAACGCGGCGAGGGCCAGCGCCACCACGCCGAACAGGCAGGTGAACGCCAAATCGAAAGGGTGGTCCTGCGACACGGCCGTGGCGCCAAACACCCACAGGCTGCCGTACAACCCCAGCGCCACCGCCGCCGCCGTAAGCTGTGCGCCGAAGGTGTGCTCGTTCTCCAGCACCGCCATGGGCGCGGCTCGTGGAACTTCCCCAGGAGTGAGGGGGCGGCGAGGCCCGTCTGCCGCGGCCTCGCTGGCCAGGTGCTGCCGCTCGTCGGCCAGCTCTTTGAACTCGTAGCGGCGCTCGGGGTGGCGGCGCAGCTGGAGCAGGATGCTGAGGAAGTACATGCAGTCTACGAAGACGATGAAACCCGCCGGGCCGTAGAAAGCGCCGATGCTCGGCTCCCACGCCATCCAGCAGCTGGAAAAACAAAAAGTTCCTCCGTTACCTCATTGGCACAGGACGGACTTCAATCATTTTATTTGCGTTCATTCTTCTTTTATGTTGGAATTTGATCTGGAGTGTCATTTTTGTACTCTTTTCACATGCTTTAACGCAGGGGTGTCAAACTCATTTCGTAATGTGGGCCACACACGGCCTCGGTAGATGTCAAGTGGGCCGGACCATTAAAATTATTCCATACTCTGCTATAAATAACCAAAATAACATGTCGCCGCGGCCTCGCTGGCCAGGTGCTGCCGCTCGTCGGCCAGCTCTTTGAACTCGTAGCGGCGCTCGGGGTGGCGGCGCAGCTGGAGCAGGATGCTGAGGAAGTACATGCAGTCTACGAAGACGATGAAACCCGCCGGGCCGTAGAAAGCGCCGATGCTCGGCTCCCACGCCATCCAGCAGCTGGAAAAACAAAAAGTTCCTCCGTTACCTCATTGGCACAGGACGGACTTCAATCATTTTATTTGCGTTCATTCTTCTTTTATGTTGGAATTTGATCTGGAGTGTCATTTTTGTACTCTTTTCACATGCTTTAACGCAGGGGTGTCAAACTCATTTCGTAATGTGGGCCACACACGGCCTCGGTAGATGTCAAGTGGGCCGGACCATTAAAATTATTCCATACTCTGCTATAAATAACCAAAATAACATGTCTTTGACGAACAAAGATACACTATTTGTTGTAAGTTAAAATTATATCGACCAATTCACACATCTCTGACAGTAGACTAAGGCGCCAAAGCACCATTTCACACGTTCTACTTACTATGGAGCATTGATTTGGCTGCCGTAATTCTTGATGTTCGCCGCCGCCGTAATGCCACAAACAATAGTGGGTATTCCTCCGCCGATTAAGTAGAACCTTTGGGAAACACCAAGAGAGAGTTTCAGCTTCCGAGCAGAAATCAAGAAGACGTGGCTTGCCGCACGTACCTCAGCATCGGGCGAGGCGGTGGGGGCGGCTCATCCGGCTCCTCGTAGCGCTTGGCTTTGCGTGTCACCTGCTTGTAAATATTGCGTGCCGTCACGCCGACCCAGAGGGCGGTCGCCAATGTGGAGTAGTGCAGTAAAATGCCCACCTGGAGGTGGGGGCGGAGGGTCAAAAACCCAGCTGTTACCAAAACGAACTAGAGTGGAAATGCAAAGTGGGGTCTTACCGCTTGGCAGACGCTGGCGTAGCGCGTCTGATTGATGCCGCCCACAAACACGGCGCACGTGAGCGAGATGTGGAAGCAGAGGTTGACCAGCATGTGCCAAGACTTGCGACTGACGCGCACCGACCTGAGCGACACCGGGGTGTTAGCGGAACGGCGGATGTTTTTTGTGGGGGAAAGGGGGGGGGGGGTCGGGCGAGCGAAGCGCTCACTTGTGGTGGGAGATGTAACTGACGATGATGGTCAGCAGGCAGAAGAGGAGCACGATGCTGGTGGCGTAGATGACGGGATGCAGCGGCTCAATGGTGGGGGTGAAATAGTCCATGGTGCTGAGGTCCTGCAGTGGACAAGACTGCCAGCTTATTTTGGTCGTGAGCAAAACTTGGACTTCCAGCCACCATCGACTTCACTTGCATTTTGAGGTGTTTTTTTTTTTGTGCAAGTATTTTGCCTTTAATGATCAATTTTTTTGGTCTGATAATGGGTCAGAAGAAAGTGAATGCTGAGAAGAATTGGATGATGACTTTACAGGAAATTAAAAAAAAAAAGGTGACTTAAACACTGTATTGTAAACGTCTAAGCTATTTTTACACTTTTGACCGGTTCATAATTTTTCTAAATAAAATTTTAAGACTGACCAATGGTATTAATTTATGAAAAAATATGAAGCAACCAAATTTTGTCGTCGGACGTTTCCGCCCGCCGAAATATTATAACTCTGTATTAATCTATAGACGGGGTATTTGGCAGGTCTGCCTCACAGTTCTAAGGGTCAGGGTTTGAATCTCACGTTGTTTAACTGACTCAAAAGTTCGACAAAGTTCAGAGAGGAGTACAAGCGCGCCGCCTACCATGAGCAGTCCGTAGTTGCCGAGCGAGTTGCAGGATATGGTGGTGAAGTTGTCGTGGTGACCCAGGATGCGGCAGCCGTCGCTCTGCCAGCCGCCCTGACCGCCCACCAGGCTGAAGTTCCAGCAGGCGGACACGGCGTCGGAGCCGCGGGCGAAGCGCCGCAGGGTGATGTTGACGGGCGTCCGCAGCATATGCGCGGAAATGCCATCTGGATCCGAGAGGAGACCAAACGAACTTTAAGTGAGTCACCCCGGGACCTGTATTTTTCTATTGTCACTGAATCGCCACACACTTGTAGCGAAGTTAACAATAAAGAAAAATGGATCAGTCCAAAATCAACTCCACCCCCAACACAATCCCCACTTGCCTATCTTTGCCATGATGACCGGAGTGGCCACATTCCTCCGCTTCCCGCCGTCGGCCAGCTGGCTGGAGTTGCCGGTAGACGGGAAAAACTTGCCGTTGCGGAAGCCCAGCAGGTGGAGCTTATAAACGGTGTCCTCCGAATGTCCGGGCAGCAGTGCCGCCTGGCTGAAGAGCGACTGAGGAAGCTGCAGAGATGCCTCCACCGTGGTGCTCTAAGGAACCAAGGAAACATCATGAGAAAATAGATCCAAAATATTCATATAGAGCTCCGGAGGTTGACGTCAAGCATTCCAAGGTGCACTGCGCCAAATGTCACCAAATGTTGTGTGCCAGGGCAGGAGAGGACAAAAGAATGGACAAGCATTCGACAGGCTTCCAAAAGAAGAACCAAGGCATAGTAAAAGGATAGCAGCCATTAAAAAGGACCAAGAAGTGGGATACTCCTCAAAATGTCGGTTATCGCCGGTGTGGCGCCGACTTCGTAACCGGCGAGTCAATTCCTGAATCCGTTGATCATGCAGATTGACTTGATTTTATAGTTATTTACGATTAAATGACAGTGAAAACTGGTGATCCCGTGGAGGTTAGGAACGTGTGCGCCAGCGCCGCCCGCTTCACTGTCCGGATTTTTTATGATCATATTAAAATTTTTTTATAAAATGCGTAATTCTAATTGGCCGGCCCACATCTGGCTCTGAGGGTACCTAGTAGTGGCATTCTACTTGTCTCAAAGATTAAGCCTATTATAAAAGTACACACGTTCAATCTGCCATCGCGGCAGTTATTAAAAAGCACTCTTGGCGCTTTATAGGAAATTAATATCCAACTTTTATAGCTTGTCAATGTATCCAATGCCCTTTTCATCAAAGTGAGATCCGAATTCCGTTGGATGGAATTCGTGATTGATTGACACTCTCCATCGCTCATGTGCCACTGCGACGATACTGCCAGCGTGGACTGCATAACGAAACGCACGCAGTAATCAGTCACATGACGTCGGGAGCTCTACACGGTGAATCGCCGTTTCTTCCAGACCAACCAACCATTTACCCACCCCAACATAAAATGGAGAGAAAATAAAAAGGTAAGAAAAGAGGGTACAGTCATGATAAGTACAGTGTGCTTGGATGACCGCTAGGTGGCAGTAATGCCCACAGTATGGAGTTCATTGGCAGTCATGTTGACGGGTAATAAAAAATTAAATGTTCTCTGTAACTTTGTCGTCATAAAAAAAATCTATTACTATGATTATTATTAGCAGTAGTAGTAGTAGTAGTAGTAGTAGTAGTAGTAGTACTTGTCTTCCTGACTGACCTTTAGCAGAACGCTGGAGAAGGAGCCGGTGGTGTTGCATTTAAAGGTGAGCTGGCGGTCCTGCCCATGGGTCCGTTCCGGGCTGGGCCTCTGGAACAACATGCAGGTCATGCCGTTCCACTCGTTGGCCTTGACCGAGTGGGCCTCCAGCGCAATATTGGGGGAGGTCTGCCAAGAAAAAAACAACCGTTAGGCTCTGATGATTTTGAATGTTATTTGATATCACGCAATTTTAAAATGATTAGAGAAATGAACACGATTTAAAAAAAAAAACAAAAAACACGAAATAAAGAGGGGCAAGATGACCAATTTGGTATATTTTCCAACATATTACAGATATTTTTTGTTGGTGCACTGACCAGGGAGAAGGCCTGCGCCGAGGCCAAGCGGTGGGCGGCGATCTTCTGGAGGCAGGCGATGATGCGGGAACAGGCGGTGGCCTCGCGCTGCGCCATCCACAGCACCCGCTCGTCGGCCAGCATCAGATTGCTGGCCATGCTCACCATCACCTCACCCAGCTGGAAAACAAGAAGACATCGGGCGGGAAGGGACACTGGCATCAAACGGTTGAATCCATCCTCCGTTTCTTGGCCTTTTTAAAAGCTACCAGCTGTGTGTTTGACTTTACACGATGAAACCCAGGAGACAAACGTGAGCGCTTGCCACTCACGTCTTTGAACTTGTCCACAAACTTGGCGAACTTTTCGATCATCTCCGCCACAAAGATGATGTCCATCTTGTCCGAGAAGTTGGCGGCGTCGATGGTGTAGACCAGGAGGCGGCGAGCCCTGGGCACCACGTTGCTTTCGTTCAGCGGCATCTGATAAAAGAGGCAAAGGGCGAAGGTCATGATGGGTTGCAAAATGAGAAGAACTCCCAACACTCACCTGGTTGATGACATAGAGGAATCGTGTGACGTCTTTTTGGAACTGGCAGCGGGAGTAATCATCCTCCGCCCACAGCCCGTTGCGATTACAGTCCCGCCAAGCGCGCTGCTCATCGCCGGAGCCGCCGGAGTAGCTTCCCGCGCTCGATGTTAATCTGTTGCAGGGGAGGAAGGCTCGAATTCCAGCCAGGGTGCGCGGCCACCTGGAACGTTGTCGGAACGGCTCTTATTTACTGCAATTTATTTTCCGCAAATTTGTAGTCGGGAGTCACTGATGAAAGCAAATCTTCTGAGGAGTGACTAGCATGCCGGTGACTCGGTACAATTTATGTGAACCAACCGAAAGTCTCCCTTGTTGTTGGAGACGCGTTCGGGGGCGCAGTATTTCGCGGAACTCTCCAACACAACAATATGAACCGTCCGGGTGGTGTTTCCTCGGCTCGTCCTGACCCGGCACTCCCAGTTCCCGGTAAAGCCCGGTTGGATGTTCGAGATGGTCAACGCGCTGCCAGAAGACATATCTCAAATTATATTCGAAGAGTAGCGGCGCCAAGGCTTTTTTTTTTTTTTTTTTTTTTTGTTTTTCTCATCCCCTGGCAATTAGAAGG
>NW_017806220.1:1475487-1498287 GCF_001891065.2 Hippocampus comes | reverse complement strand
TCCCAAATTATTTTCGAAGAGTAGCGGCGCCAAGGCTTTTTTTTTTTTTTTTTTTTTTGATTGACTCATCACCTGGCAATCAGAGAGCAGTTCTGCACCATGTGTTTCTCGATGTAGATGCCCTGAGCTGCGTCGGCCGTCACCATGCGCCCGTTCTGGTACCACAGCACCTGCATGTCCTCGGCCACGAAGGACGCTTGACACTGGAATGGCAGGCTATCCCCCTGGAAGACCACTTGCCGCTGGGATGGAGTCAGCTGGAAGGAGGGCAGCTCGAGTGGGGCGTCTGCAACGGAAGTGCGCCAAATTGAGAAACTAAGTCGTCGGGGGGAACCTCATTGACATTTTCGGGTGCATAAATAACCTATACTTATCCACATACATAGGTGTCTTACACACACACACACACACACAGAGGACCACAGACTTCCGAACCAGATGTATGACGAAAATGACAAAAAATAAAAATAAAAAGGTGCAATATGCAAGCACATGACCAAAATATTTTTTGACAATATATTTTTTCAGTGCATGTATAGAAGATCCGCAATCGTGACCCGAACAACAGAAGGTTTGAAGAAAACAACAAAATAAAAGCAAACTGCATTTTTTTTTTTTTCAGTGCAAAGTGCCCACTTGCATAAAAATTCCCATTCGGACAACACAAAACTGCTCAACAAGAAACCAATATTAAGTGCAACAACTAATTTTAAATATTGTTCATAAAAATAAAACTGAACCAAAAAGGTAATATTATTGAGGTGTTTGTCCTGCATCATCATTATAAATCCACACACAAAAATAAGATTCGGCTTACTCACGTTGTCTTACAGGCAGTATAAGATCGAGTGTAAGTGGAACTAAGACATCTTTGCCATCTAGAGGTGACTGGTGATATTACAACTTTAAGCTCCAGCCCATCCCAGTATATTCCTAGTTTGGCACCGGCGGATTCGCGTATTCTGATGCCCCCGCCCTATTATTTTTCACATTTTGAATTTTTCCTGTTCTTTTTGGGGTCACCCCATTTTTGATGGAAAAAAAATCATGAATGTTTATCATGATTTCTATTTTTTTTTTTAAAGATGTTTGGGGGTCAAGGTATTGCCTTCTTCTGTGTGCGGTGTCTATTTTGGCTTTGACCAAGCTAATGAATTCATAAGAAGTTAAAAAGTCATGAATAACCTAATACAGCAACCCTCCACATATTTGGGGTTCACTATTTATCAATCCACGTTTTCATTTTCTTTTTTGTGCTTCCGAGGTCGTGATGCGTAGTGAACTGATAAGACACAAGGGAGCACAAATAGACACAGGCGCCGATTCTCTCATATCAACCCCCACCGGCTGAAAGCAAAACAAGTTTCAAGAGACGGCCGGACTGGCGCTCGCCTACCGCACGTGAGGAGCTCCGGCTTGACGGCTGTGACGAGCTGGCCCTGCAGCGACTGCGGGTACGAGCACTTGGTGCTCTTGGCGGCCACGTTCCTGTCGCGGAGCCAGCGCAGCAGCCACAGCAGGTTGCAGTCACACAGCAGGTACGGCGTCTGGAAGTCCCTGCGGGATTGCCAGCAAAAGCGGTCCGGGTGAGTGACTGCTCGCCAAATCGACGATCCCGGCAAGCTTTTTTTTTTTGAAGCTTCAGACTCACAGTGACTTCAACGAGACGAGGCTGTCAAAGGTCCCCTGAGCCAACGAAGAGAACAAATTCCCAGAAAGATTTCTGCAAATGTGAGTGAACATATGAAGGGGTCACAGAGGGTGGAGGTGAGGGGGGTGGGGGGGGGGCATCGTTCCACTTGACTTTCATCACGAAACTAATGAAAAGACATACAGCCGGATGAGACTGGTGAGGCCCCTGAAGATGTCCGCGTTGAGGCAGCCGATGCTGTTGTTGGACAACTCCCTGCCGCACAAAAGCACAATTTCAATTTCTTCTTTTGTTTTTTTTCCCTCTCTTTTGTTATCTTATGACCACTAAAAATTAATATAAAACACAGTAGATGTTTTAAATGTACAACAATTTCTGAAACTACTATTTCTGTCAATTCACCCTAATCTAATTTACAGGATTTAGAACCACTTGAAGATTAAAAACCTGTTGTGTTGATTTTTTTTTCCCTCTCTTTTCCCCCCTTCTTGTTATAGTGTGGCTAAAACTGAACCATAAAAATATCGATTTTTTTTTTGTCTTAATATGCAAAGATTTTTGAGAAACTTCTGCTAGGTTTATTTTGATTCTTATCCACCCGTTACATTTATTTTAAATATTTTTTTTTATTAAAAAAAATCATACTTGAGCAGCGTGTTGAGACAGAACAACATCAAGCTGGGGTTTTTTTCGGTTTCCTAAGCATATTTGTGCGCCTACAGGTGGGTGTCTGCACTTCAAAAAAAAAAAAAAAAAAAAGCAGACTGAGGTAATTCATCACACGTGATTATCGAGTGTCAGGAGCTGCCGGTGCCTCAGTCGACGACGTAAACACTCCAGTCAGAAAGAATTGCACCAAATGATACATGTCGAGCACATCTTGAACATCGCACATGAATTTTAAGGAAAGCAGGCGCCTTTTATGCGACTTTGCAGGCGCCACATCAAGGGACCCCAATACATTGAAATGAGACGAAATGGCAGGCCGCTTTTCATTTCTTCCGCATCGTCGCAGGGCGGGCATGGGGATCTACATGGAGGCGCCGCGACACATTGCAGGCGAGATTAACAGCACAGAAAGGGCCGGAAGGGAAGGTTAAAAATAGCCTGATGTGATGAGGCCTGAGTTGGGACCCTTCAGCTGTTAGTGGGGCGCTTCGGTGTAGGTCAGTGGAATTCATCGTATGTATGTGTACGTGTGGTCATTTCTGAATGTCAAAACAAGAATGGTATGTTTTGTTTTGTTTTAGTCAATGATTCAAATTACTCACAGACTGGACAGCTTGCAGGAATTGATGGCAATAAACCTTACATTTTACAACACAGTTTTTAATTGGAATAATTCATCTATTCTACACTCGCGCGTCATGGAATATGCCCAAAATGGCCGCTTCAAATCAAAATCTATGCATTTTTATTGAATTGTTATGTCTTTTTTTTTTTTTGTTTTGTTTGTTAGGACGGACATGTCCACCTCATCTGGTGTCAAATGGTGAAATGGTGGGGGGGGGGGGGGGGGGCGCGAACTAGAACTCTCCGTGTGAGAGAGAGAGCCTTAAATATGCAGCCCGCACAAGCCGAATGCCTTCCTGTCTGGCTCTCGATGCTCAGCAGGCGTGGCCAAACTCAACTTTGGCTCGGCGGCATCTGGACACTTTTCGATTCCAAATCAGGCCGCATTCAGGAGACACACTACATTCCCAGTCTCCTGAACGCACAGATAACGAAATAACGGCCCATTTCAAAAGCGCTCCGCGCGCCATCCTTGCGCTGGCGGGAGCGTGTGAAAGTGTCCAAGGACCCAAGCAGTCTCGGGCTTGGAGCCAGACTAAACAAAGCAGTGGAAATAAAACAGCACTTGACCAAGCGTCCTCCCTTATGGACGCATAGCAGAGCTGCCGAACACAAACACGCGGCGCACTGCAAACATAGATACGTGCGACAGCTGCTCTCGACGCGGTACAAAGTCTCCAAAGGCAATCAGAGTGGAAGGGGGAAAAAAAAAAAACTAACTCCAAGTGTGAGAAGGACACTCATGACACTACTTACAGTCTTTTGAGAGCTGGCAATCCGAGGAAGGCACCCGGTTCTATTCGGCTGATCTGGTTATTCCGCAAGTCCCTGGAAATCAAAGAATAAAATAAGAGGTCTTTCTCCTTCTTTTCTCTCTTTTTTTTTGGATTTTTTTATTAAACATGCAGCCTGTCACGCTGAGCCATGGCCACTTCTGGTGTAGAGTCTTCAACAAAAGATAAAAGTCAATGCAGAAGTTAAGTCGAAGGTTCATTTATTCATTTGAAATTAGATTTATATCAATGAAACAATGTTTCTATATTTTACACAGATTTTTTTTTTCTTCTTAATCACAGAAACCGAGAATCTATAGAGACGCCACACCTAAAAAATAGGAATTCAAGGACCTTTTGGATGAAACATGAAGCATCAAGAAACAAGAAGAAGCCCAGTTGCCTCGATTCAAATCACAATGACGTGGATGATTTCGACCCGGCTTCCGCAAGGGGCATTCCTTCCAAAGCAGCAGATTTACTCAGAAATTAGCATGTGACGCCGGGCTAGTCCGCCTCCCGCTTCTGTGGGTGGCGTAATGATGGCGATTGTGTGATACAGAGACGCCCCCGATATCTCCACAGTGACTCGAGAAATCTGCACACGGAGACCGATCGGCATAACTGATTCTCTACCCTCGCTGGATGTTGTCTTCATGGTCATAGCTGGAGAGACAGTTTCTTGGCGAACAAACGAGTTGAGGGAAAACAGAAAGGCACCGGAGGCTGTGGAAAGTGGGTGTTGTGGTAGGAGAGGGGGTGAGGGGGTGGGGTTGGCGTCTTTTATTTTATTTTCACAAGGGTGAATTTGATGAATGTTGGGAGGCGAGGCGTCAGGGGTTGTGTTGCAGACACCTCCGACCTTTGCTTGGCATCATTACAATGACAAAGCAAGCGAGCTGTCCAGCTCCACTGACCCTCCGGGCACAAAGGAGAGCTACTTTTGAAGCGCCGGATTCAAATGCCGACGGCCCAAGCAGGCTTTTACGGCCCAATCGTCTAGCCGCTGGTACATAAAAGCCTTCCAGGGGCTTTTTTTTGGGGGGTTTTGGGGGGGGGGGGGTGAAGATCAAAGTTTGCTGGGACACCAATTAAGCAAACATCCTTCAAATTGCCCCTGAGCAGTAAAAAATGAACCTAGTCATCAACGCAACATTTGGATGAACGTCTTAAATAAGTCCGACGCGTTTCTTTTAGCCCCAAATTAGGTGTCTTCAGAACGTACTTTCAAAATACCCCAACCATCGGAAAAGCTCACAAAAAGGCCCGTTTTTAGGTAAACCGGCAGCTCACCCAAGATTGACATGGTTGGTTTACAATTCAACCAATTTAAAAAAAATCAATATCCCATAACACGGAATTCAAGGCTCATTTTTCCAAAGAGCGCATCGGATTAAACGTATCTACGCGGGTGTCCAGAGCTCAAAGTGGCTCCCTTAAGATCCTTAGTCGTTTTTACCAACGTTATAGGAAACATACCTCTAATTCCCAACTGATGCAGTCATGTGCTGCGGTAGCCTCGGGTAAAAGCGCCACCATTAACGGCCCTGTTATTCAATCTGCGAGGAAGCCATTCCCCAGTGATAAATCATGCGAGGCCCATATGTGCGGGCCCCGGAGCCTTATTTCTCCAAAGAATCCCTCGCTCGGAAACACGGGAAATGACATTTCAAAACCAGAGGGGTATAGCGTGAGTGAGTGGAGAACTGATACGCCAAGAAAAGACAGCCCTGACCCGATCAACCAAAGCCAGGTTGGATTGTCGAAAGCCCAGAAGGCTTCTTCTGACCAGGAAGACAACCACCAACAATGGGGGCGGTACCCAAATGAGCCGGACTGCTTTTGTAGAGTTGGATATCATTTGCGGCGCACTACTTACAATTTTTCCAACATTGTCAATCCGAGAAACGAGCCGTTCTTCAGTTCTTGAATTTTATTGTTGTTCAGAATTCTGTGAAAGGGGGAAAAAAAAAGAGCATGAACGCAAAGCATCATCATACAAATGAGCATTGTCCTAACGTATAAGCCGAAAAATGAACATGTTTCTAAAACAGGGGTGCCCAAGTCCGGTCCTCGGGGGCCCTGTTCTACAGTACTCATCCCTACAGTGGGCAAATTTCAGCAAATGTTTTTTGCAAAATGCAATTGGGCCCTACACGGCCATGCTCCGAAGGCTAAACACACCTCAAATCATCTTTTCCCATTGAAGTGAATGGAGATGCTGTTAATTTGTTCCAACATCCACCCCCACAAATTAAAAAAAATTATAAGCCGAAAAATGAACATGTTTCTAAAACAGGGTTGCCCAAGTCCGGTCCTCGGGGGCTCTGTTCTACAGTACTCTTCCCTACAGTGGGCACATTTCAGCAAATGTTTTTTGCAAAATGCAATTGTGCCCTACACGGCCATGCTCCGAAGGCTAAACACACCTCAAATCATATTTTCCAATTGAAATGAATGGAGATGCTGTTAATTTGTTCCACCATCCACCCCCACCAATAAAAACAAATAAATAAATAAAACAACATATTTGTAACGTTCATTTCTTTTTTAATCTAATGTTAGTCTGATGTAAATTTGCTTGGAGATCACAGCTACTCAAAATCCTCCACCCTCAGGGCGTCTGCTGCTAGACAGGCCACTTCCTTGCCCCTCTCTGAATGGGGACTCCAGAGGGAAGGGTCTGGAGTTCCTGGTAGAGTTTTGTCTCCCTTATCTTGATGCCTAGATAAGTCCCGCTAGAGCTCAAGCCAGGAAAAAACTACAAAGGGGAGTCCAAGTGAATCCCGCAATGGGGAGAGATTTACGTCAAAACTATTCACACGGCTACATCCACAATTTTTGTTTTTCAGATCCACAAATAAATGTGCAATTTTCAATTTTTTTTTTGGGGGGGGGGGGCATTTGTCATGACTTCTCATTTGTAAATATTCAATTCTCTGAGTGAAGTGTAGACGGTGCGTTTGTGGATCAGCGGACACGGGCATTTATTTATGAAACAAACGTCACACTGTTTCAAGATGTCCACTGACACAGGTCTCAAACAATGATGATTATTATTATTATTATAATTCAGAGGTGCAAGAACAGTGCAGCTGGACTGAATCTTGACGGAAATTCACAAGTGTTGGGCAGGGTTTGGTCTGTGACAGACTTGTAGTGTGACATCTTGCCCGGTCCAAGACACAAAACGATAATTATCTGGTAGTCTGAGCATGTGACCCTCATGAATGACAAAAAAAAAAGTGTGTAGTTTCAGAAGGTTGTTGGAACCTGGCAAATTGGCAGGTGGACTTCAACTTTACATAATTTCCATATCGGACAATGAAAATGCCCGTGGAAAAGTTATCTTCAATGCCAGAATTGAGGACTATCATATGACTCCTATTAAAGAATGGAATGTGGGAGGAAACAGGAGTACCCGGAGAAAACCCACGCAGGCACGGGGAGAACATGCAAACTCCACACTGGAATCGAACCCGGTACCTCTGCATGTGAGGTCGACACTAATCACTCGACCACCGGGCCGCCCTGGCCTGGAGTCTTTTCCCCAAAGTTATCTGCACAGAGGGATTCCTCTGCCGTTGCAACCCGAATGCTCTTTTTTGTCTCACCAAGCTGTCAGCTGATTATCATCAGGGACATGCGTTAGTATGACCTCTTAGCTTCACAATGTTGCCATCATCGCGTGGCCTGAAATCCAAGAAAGACCACAGAGATGTCACCCCAACTTCCTCTGCACCGACATTCTTACCTGTCCATCCATACATGTCACGTCATTAAATCAAACAAACCATCCCAGCCTTTGTGAACAAAAATCCTTTCAACAAATCCACACGCTTGGACAACAATGGACTCCCGGGCTTGAGGTAAATCCTCCCCTTTTCATTTCTAGGCCTCGGGCGTCTAATATTTCCTTTCCCTGCCCCGGTGTTCTCATGTCGCTGCAATCGCTCAACACCAACACAAAAGCACACACAGAAAAAAAAAGCTCGGCTGCACTGTGGAATTTATACAAGTGCACAAAAAAAAGAAAAAGGTTGAATATGTTTGCATGGCAAAACTAAAGCCACAGTTGTGTTCGTGAGGCCTGCTCTGTTATGTGTGTCTACACTGTTCGTGAATTTAGTTATGAATAGTTTTGTGATTTTGATATTCATGAAATATGCGCAATCAGTCGCAGACAACTGAGACCTCTCAGGAGGACATGGTGCATTCAAGTGGCGTCGTAAACAGGAACGCCCACGGTTTATACTCACAGCGTGACAGTCCGATTTGGGAACGAGTCCGGCGGCAGCATCTGACGGAGCTCCATGTTACTGCAGACAACCTTCCTGTCAGACGACAGGCTTTTCCCGGTGCTTTTCGAATGCTCGTCGTATTTGCAAGCGGACGCGTCCGCCGCTGCGCGGCCGCCGCCGATGCATAGCAGCAAAATCACAAACTGGATTGAATGAGCGCTCATTTTCCCCACGGGGCCTTAAAGTAACCACAGTAAAAACGGATAAATCTCATGAATCGGACATAAATTGCTTTTCTTTTTACTTTAACTACAGACATGTTACTGTAGCTTGTAGCTTATTCGGTTGTAGTCCTGCTCCATCGTCCATTCTTTTTTGCCTTCAGCGGAACGGAAGGTTCTTTGTTTGTTCCTTCATTTAAAACCACCTTTCCAAATAGCGTTGCGTTTGGTGCCCATCGCTCGAGTGTTTCCTTTTCCACGGAAGGCGGCTCCGGTCAATTCCAAAATATCCACGCACACAAGAAGGTCTTGGGTAGTGGTCCGATCCAAAACCGAGGCAACACAAGTCCCCTTTCTCCTGTTTTTTTTTTTTTTTTTTTTTTTTTTTTTACAACAGGAAATCGGCCAGAAAAACACGAGCGACGAGAGCAACAGCAGCCCAAAAGTTACCACAGCTCAAAACGTCAAATGCGATGGGAAAGTATTGAGAGGGAAAAGAATCCACATGTATTGTAGCGTCTCTTGAGTTCCTTTCGCGTCTCGCAAAGAGTTCCAGGCGAGTCTAGTCCATTTAGAAGTCTTCGTTTTTCCTCACCCGGAGCCGAGTTGGCTAGCAACTTCCGCGTCCATATTTCAAAATAAAACCTCAGCCGAACTCGTTTTTGAACCGAAATACAGTATGTGCTTTATTTCTTTTCGAAGTACTTGTTTGAAATATGAATTAATTCTGTGTAGCACTAATTCCAAAATAATAAAATAAAAAAATAAAAAGATAAATTATTGTTTTTTTTAAAAAAAAATCAACAACCCCGGAAGTAAAAACAATTTGTGTACAGAGGTATCCAGTCTTGCTTTTCCGCAAGCTTTCGTCTCCCTCACCATTTACAGCTAAAATAGCCCACATATGAAACCATTACATCTAAATTAGTCTTAAACAAAAAAATAACAAACCAATTTAAGTCATTAGGACCAAATTGTTAAAAAAATAAGAGCGAGGGGTCCATTTATTTTTTAAAAGATTAACCGGATATAGTTGTCTTCCTCACAGAGTCATACTTGACAACACGGGCGCTCGTTTGTGTGACGTAGACGGTAAACAGATGGCGAGTCGTGCTCAGTCCTTCCCATTTCAGACGTTTTCTTGAAGATATTCGGAGAAAAAAATGCAGTCTTCTCGAAGCGAGAGTGACTGGCAAGGCCTGGTGAGCGAGGTAAGTGCGCCTTCCACGAATGCACACACGGGCTGGAGATGATCCTTCCCCCTTAACATATGGAGCCAGCAGGTGGGAGTGATGCTCAACTTTTTGTACGCAATTCCAACATATGTGGTTCTGAACAACTGTTTTATCAGCCAATTACTCGATTAAATGTGCCTCAGCTGTTATTCCGTGGCGATGAGCGCCATTTAATGTTTCTTTTCGTCACGTTGCACCCTGACTCCTAATGTTTGCCTTTCCACTTACTGGGCAGGTAACCATTGTTTACATTTGCACGGTCGCCTGACCAAATATCGGCAGTGCATTTATATGAAATAATCAGAGGTGGGTAAAGTAGTCATACATTGGACTTAAGTAAGTACTAGTGATGAGCAATGAGCAATACTTGTGAAAAAGTGTGTATTCAGTGAAAAAAATCTCAAAAACCGACGAATTAATAGTGAGTTTAATTTATGTACTCATTAAAAATTGAACATAAATGCACATCCTCTAAAATATCAAATAGGATTGATCTATCGCCCACCAGCACCACCAAAATGAATGACATATTTATAAAATAACAAATCTAAATCAAATCTAGCCTCAAGAAATTGTTTTTCATTCACTTTCTAATGTTTAAAATCATCAAACAGCACAAGATAATCTGTTTTCAAAAGTAAAAACTCCTCCGAAAAATCCGTACTCAAGTAAAATCCAGATACCTGAGCAGGTTATTTCTCACCTCAGGTAAAGATGTGTGTATGTTTGCGCTAGTTCCTGGTGTGTAAGCGCAAGCTGGAGAGCAAAAAAGAGGCCCTGCTCATTCTGTCCAAGGAGCTGGACACGTGTCAGCAAGAGCGAGACCAGTACAAGTTGATGGCCAACCAGCTCCGAGAGCGCCACCAAGGACTCAAGAACAAGTACAGGGAGCTCATTGTGAGTGTGTGTTATTTTTGTGCGTCAGCAGGCTTCTTGCCTTTTTTGACGCTGACATTTGTTCATGATTTAGGAAGGCGACCCGTCTTTACCACCAGAGAAACGCAATCAGGTATGTCTGTGGAATAATGTTGTCGGGGTATCTTCTACGAATCACTGTCACATTTTTTTTCTTTTCATCCTCTTGTTATTTTTATTCCTTTGCATGCTCTGAGTGAGACGTTAGCTTCATTTTGTTGTGCTTTTGACAACAAACCTGCTAGTGGGTTAAGGTGTTTTCTTTTCCTATATTGAAGCATGGCGCTAATGTGCAAATGGTGCATAATGTCCCAGTGGCTTGTAAAATCATTAAATACACTTTATAGGAACAAAAACTCTTGTTTTTTTAATGAACGCTTATGCCTACTACACTACTGTCTTTTAAGTTTGGTCATAGTGCTTCTAATTGGAGAACTACGAATTAATTTTTTTTTGGGTGTAAAAAGTTTGACAATTGGTCTAAAACTTTGCGATGTGGGCCAAATCAGCCGTGCCATGGGGTCGGTCTCGGGGCCCGAGGCAATTGCCATGTTTGCCTCCCCTGTTGCGGCGCCTCTGAATGTTCCTTCTGCTTCCTGTGTAGGTGAACCTCGCCCAGCTGCTGCGAGACTCCAAGGAGCGCGTGAAGCAGCTGACCGAGGAGGCCAAGGAGCTGACTCAGCGTCTACTGGAGGCTCAGGGGGATAACAAGGTAAGTGGGGAACGGCGCATACTTCCGTCTTCGACCGCCAGACGTTGCTGAAACCGGCAACGTTGTCCTTCTTGACGGCGTCAGCTGCTGCGGATGACGATCACGCGACAGCGGCTGGGCGACGACGAGGTCGGCGCGCGACACTTCCCCGCGCACGAACGTCAAGATCTGGTGCTACGGCTGGAGAGAGCAGGCCATCAGGTCGGGAAAGCCCCATCTGTACACAATGGGACGTCCTAATTTTCAGGCCCGTAATTTAGGCACATGTTTTGTGTTCCGGTAGATGGAAGAGATGGCGCACAACGTGAAAGCCCTGACGGACGAGCTCCACGACATGAAGGCGGAGCGCGCCGTGTATCGCGACAAGGCAGAGCGACTCAACGTGGAGCTCAATCACGTTCTGGGCAACCGGGACTCGCGCATCGTTGACGTGGACGCGCTCTGCATGGAAAACCGGTAACGCGCGCGCACGCCGTTTCTCTCTTTTTGTTTGGGATTTGAAGGCGTGTTCCTCCTCAAAGGTATTTGCACGAGCGCTTCAAGCAACTGCAGGAGGAAGTGAACCTGCTGAAATCCAACATCATGAAGTACAAGGTGGAGGCTTGTTCGGGTGATCATTGAAAAGATGAGCTTGGGAGCAAAAAAAAAAAAATGGCGGAATCTTTGCAGGCCGCGCTAACAAGGAGGAAAAACTCGAGCGGTTACGAGAAGTCACACAGCAGTCCGATCACGGGGGTCCTCTCCGCCGAACGAGGTAACCAATGAGTAACCGGAAAAAAACCTTTCTCTCAGTTTATTGGATTGATGACATCACTAGGATGAGTCTGGAAGTCTGTATTTTTTATGTTACGGTCCGATTTGGGTCGGTCTTACCTCGAACCGATTCATGTGAAATCAGAAGGTACCCATCCTTATTCCTCTTCACCTTAGCTTTCGGCCAGTGAAAAGCTCTGATCTGATTTTGACTGATCCCATCAAGCTGACATTCATTTCTCAGTGGAGGAAATGCTCCTGGAGGAGCACGGCTGCAGCCTCCCGGCCACGCCTCAGTCCATTTGCGAGCTCAAATCCCTGGCCACAGCCCTGCTGGAGACCGTCCACGAGAAAAATCTCGTCATCCAGCACCAACGGCACACCAACAGGTGAGCGATTGATCGGTCGGCAGCCTGATTGGCTCCATTGAATTGACTGATGTTTACTTTTGTTCCGGGACAATGTGCAAAAATAACATGGAACTCAAGGAATCAAGGTGCCCTGTACTAGTTTATCGGTTGTTGTTTTTTTTCTTGTGGCAGGTAAAAACAAAATGAAGCCAACCCGACTCCACTGAATTTCCTAGCATCCTCATTTATTATGGCAATGTAATGCAATACAATGCTATTTTTATTTGCTTTCTTCCGCAAATAGTACACGCATTAGTATCCAGTATATGAATCTAAAGTGCATTCGCCGCATGGTGTTCGCAAGTCTACTCAAATTGCCTCCCTTACATTGCAGGATCCTCGGGAACCGAGTCGCCGACTTGGAAAGGAAGTTGAAGACGTTGGAGGTTGCCGGCTTTTGGAGTCTCCCAGGTGTGTCTTTTCTGGACTCCAAAGCTCAACAAGCGCGTACATTTCCTCCCTCTCACGCTTTTTTTATTGGTGTGTCTTTGTCCTCCTCTTTGCGGCGGCTGCGTCTCAGGCCGGACCTACCGCGTGTCCGTGGGAATTGGGAGTATGTATTCCTTGTGTGTCACCTCGTGTTTGCCGTGCGTCAACTCCATCCACCATCCATGGTGCAGTTCCCATTCTCCCCACCGGGGTGCGGTGTTGTGCCACATTTAAGGCGACGGATGAGTGGGGGGGAAGAAGGGGGGAGGTGCTGCCGACCTGTCACCACCATCATTCTACGCCATAAAACTGACAAGCGTCCATTATGGAAAATGATTGCCCACATTACAAACACATTTAGGGCGAATGTGGCGTTATTAGGGGATTTGTAGGCGCCTGAACGAGAGGTGTGGGCTTGATGTGTATGAAGCAGGACGGAATGAAACAGGCAAACTATTTGTTTTTGAGTGAAACGCGCATGATTGACATCCCCCCTCAGCGCCCAATCAGCCCAAAACAAAAGCATTTGCGCGCATCCATTTTTTTTTTTTTTTTGGTGGCACAGCCTCACAGTTGAATGGTTCGTCGTAAAAGGTTGATGAGCGCATTTGGCAGGTTTGTGTGTGTTTGTGACGCCATCAGCAACATATGGTGTCAGGCCAAGAGGCGCGCAGCCATCACTAATGAAGACAGATGACGGCGAAGTTGAGGCCACTTTTGACGCGGGGGGAGGCGCAGCCACACTTTTATGGACGTGACGATCATGCCTACTGATCTTAAAAACGATTTTTCAAACGTGAGCGGCACCGCACGGGACGAAATATCGCCTTGTGTGTGCCGCACTCCAGATAAGTGACTCCCAACTGCCGTGTCGTCAGAGATCAACACATTTGCCGCAGGAAATTGTCCAAAATAGCTTCATTGCTCGTCATTCAATGTATTAATATGTGCCGATCACCACAGGTGTGACTCCAGCAAGTTTTGTTCAAACCGACCAATCAGAGGACAGAGAAACGGTGATGTCATCGAATGTCAATTTGCTTCATTGTTCATGTCGTTTTTCGTCCTTTTGGACCAGCACTACTCACTGGAAAGACCCTGTGCAGATTTGATTGAGGTGATGACATGCAGAGGATGAAATCTGATTGGATGAAAATAAAAAAAAAAATAAATCCTCCATCCACATTTAAATACTGGAAGCAGCCAAGACAAACACAACGTTGCCACAGCTACCTCGAAAAAGTAATGTAGTTACTTTATTGATGAATTGATTTTAAAAGTTAGATTACATTACAACCCGCTTAATATGAAAACGACAACTTTTTTTTGTGAGCATTTCACTGGAAGCACATTTTAAATTGTAATGTTTTAGGATTACGTTTTTATGGAAAAAAACCAAAATTAAAGACAGCCTTTTTCCGACTGTTTTTTCTTTTTTCTTTTTTTTTTTGTAAAGCTAGTGGACACTTTGCCTCCAGTACAACGAGGAGAACCAACCTTAATATTTCCATCTTTAGCTGTCAACTTCCTTTATTGCTATGTAGATGAGAGATGTCAACATGTTGAAAACGTGACTTGCCGTGTATGTGGACCCCCCGCCTCACACGATAGGGCATAGATGACGTCATCCCATAATGGTTCACGGCTGAAATTATAAATTGCTTCCCTTTTTCACGTTTATGTTCCATTTATGTCATGTGTTGTGTTTATTATTTTACTTTATGTTCACTGTTTTGTAAAGCGCTTTCTTACAACTGCAGCTGTTGTGAAAGCGCTCTATAAATCAGATGTATTGGATTGGATTGTATTTTCACGTTGATGTTCCTGTTGGTTAGTAAAACACTCTATTAAAAATATGAGAGCGTTCGATAACTAGTTACTCGATATGGCAGCCGCTAGTGAGTAATGGGCCAAATCTCATCAAATGATGAAGATGAAGAAATAAGTACAATTTCAAGAGACAAATTCATGTTGTGAATGTAGGTCAGCGCTTGAAGTGGGCTGATGACTAAACTAAGATTTTGTTCTGGTAGGAACGCAGAACGAGGCGCCATCCAACGAGAACCTCCCGCCGGGGCTCCATCCAACGCAGGCGGCCTCTCAGCCTCACCGTCCGCCTGCAGGTAAGGCGCGTGCAAAGTCGGCCCACCGGCGAGATGGCACGAAAAGCGCCATTAGCCCACGCGTCCGTCGCCTCTGCCGCCTCGTCTCCTCATCGGCGCGAGTTGCCCAAATGCCGTGGCATTTGGAAAATGGGAGGCGAATTCTCGCCCGCTGACATTCACAAACTTCTCTTGAAAGACGACCAAGTGTGAAATGTATGCGTAAAGGGGGAAAGGGAGGGGGGGGGTTAAATATGGATGCCGGACTCAAGTAACATCGTTCTCCTCCCATGTTCGTCTGCGGGGCCTTTGAGAGTCTTTAACCTTTTTTTTTCTTTTTTTTTTTTTTTCCATGCGTGTCCACAAATATGGGTCAGTAATCCCCCAAAGTGCGGCCACATTTTGGCGAAGAGGCAGAACTAAGCTGTTGCTGTCACATGTCCCCTTGTCACTGTCGCTGTGACTATATTTAGACTGTTGCTATGGAAGTGCTCCAGCCACAATTGAAATAACATTGTCTGTGTTGACCAAACAGAGAGCATTCACTTTGCATTAAGGACGTAGGACCAGTAAGGGTAGTTGCCTGTCAGAGCCAGCAGATGGCGTCGCTACCGCTACTCTCAGTGAAGTTGCAATATTGTTGGTGATTACTTTTTCACTAATATGACGAATAATAGTGGTAGGTTACTGTCGTCCCAAAGTGCAATTTGTATGAAAACGAGAACCGATGTCGGTAAACTCCAAAATGTGCGCATTTTCCGAGAACGGCTAAGCATTCCTTTTTTGAGTCAAGTAATCAGACTACCGTTGCTCTTGTAATATCGCAAAACATTACTGGACTGATTACATTTAATTCAACGTGATGTAACAACGGTATTTTGGAAGAGCAATACTTGAGTGTGACACCAGTGATTTTGAGTGATCCATTAACCTGCCATGCAAGTATTTGGAATGTGGGAGGAAACGGGAGTACCCGGAGAAAACCCACACAGGCATAGGCAGAACATACAGGAAGGCCGCAGCCGGAATCGAACCCACATCGGCACTGTGAGGCAGACGTGCTAAACAGTCGACCGCCGTGCCGCCTGCCTTTATTTTATATTTTATTTTAAAAAGTAATTATGTAAAGTGAAGTCTTGAAAGTTTGATTCAACATTTTTAATGAAAAGACAAGTAGTCCTTTTATGTTAAGTGAAATGCAGGGGACTAAAAATAATTGTGGTAAGTCCAAAAAGTTGTCTTTATTTTGAATAAAACCAAACTTTATTCTTAAATATCACTGTTAAAAATGCACTGCCAATTGAGAGGCAAAACCGGGTGTCATATTTTATGTTAAGCAGGGTTGTCGATAGCTGGTGAATCTAAATGCTAAAGCAACTTGAAATGTAACTTACTTTTAAAATCAGTTATCACGAAAGTAACTCATTTACCTTTGAAAGCAAGTAATTTGTCAAGTAAATCATTTACTTCTTCAAGGCAAATGTGGCAACACTGCACACGACCCAAGTTCCCATGAATCATTGTGGGAGTGCCACACGGCCGCTGGCGACCTTGGCACAGATGGCGTGGCACAGCTGGCGGCGGCGGCGCAGACGAACGAGATTGACGGCAGACGAGGCGACCCGGCGACCCCGACGGAAGAAGACGGACGGAGTCCCGTGGAGGAGGCGGGGCGGGAAGCCCAGGAGCCAGACGTGGTGGCAACGGTGGAGGAGGGCGAGGAAGCTGCGCTGGCGCTGGACGCCTCACCCAGCCAGTCGCGCCTTATATATAATATATAATCGCAACTCACATGCGGCGGAACGTTGCCAGGAGGACCGTCCGACGCCGAGCTGCGTGGCGTGACATACGTCACCGCTTGGCGTGAATGCATTTGAAGAAGACTGCCTTTTCATTTCCTTGCTTCATTGCAAAACGGGACATTATTTCAATTTGACGGAGCGTGAATTGATGATTTTACCGTTAACGCTTTGATCCGTAAAATAGGTCAGAAAATCGGCATAAATGTTGATCGTTGTGATTTTCAAAATAAAAAGGAGTTGTTTGTAAAAGTCATTTTTGGAAATTGATCATCCGCCTGCAATCAGTGGCAAGAAGTTGAATATTGACTGTTGAGAGGCTGAAACAGCCCCCCCCCCCCCAACCCACCCACTCCCACGCGGGTGACAGCTGGCCTCTCAATGCAAAACGCCAGAAACCATGAAGCGCTTACCCGGCGCAATATGCTATTTTTAATCCCCACGCCACTAAATAAATTGGAGCGGCGGGCGGGCGGCGGCGTGAACCCGACGCCAGCCAGCTGATTTGGCACGCCGCGAAGAGCCCCCTTTCGTCCCCGAGCGAGGAGCCGAACTTTCTCAAGCAGATGGAGTGCGAACTAATGAAGTCGTAAGACGATAGCAGCTCGCTTTTGGATTCCTCATCAGGAATCTTTGCACGCCTCCAAGACAGCGAAGAGATTTGCAAAGTTGTTTGGGGAGAAAACAGCATTTTGCCAAGAAGATCCTGGAGCTCTTGCGGGCTTGTGTGACATACATTCCCTCAACATAAATTCCAACAACATCAGAGCTACAACTGCGAATTTCATGGAACCGTTGTGGCCAAATTTAGTTGGAATTATTATTATTTTTTTGCAATAAATACTGTAGAAATAAAAGAATGTGCTGCAACTATTTGGGGGGGGGGTTCAGTTCCTATTTTGACACATAGGGGGCAGTCAGCACTTTTCCTGACTGATCAGTCAACCCTGGGCCAACTCCCGTTTGTCAGATGGCCTGATACTGTCAGTAGCTGATTCCGTCATATACATTTTGAATTATTTAAGGGGTGCAAGCAGCAGTGAACGAGCGGTAAATCATTTTGTATTATCTTTTATTCATTTAAAAATATTACCACTTCAACTATTGTTGAGGTTCCTGGAATAACTTTTGGGATAACACGAAAACACAGTATATCATTATTATTAAATATTATTTAATATGACAATTTGAAATTTTGGCACTGACTTTAGCAAACGTCATGGAAGTTGACATGCCTGATTTGCTTTTGCGGGCCACATAAAATGTTGTGGTGAGCCAGATCTGGGCGCTGAGCCTTGAGTTTGACACCAGCACTCTAAGTAGTGGTGCAGCTCAGTTTTTTAAAAACTTTATATGAATCAAACAAATGGAAACAGCATGCTACAAGTAACACAAACACCTTATCGATTCAGTACAAGTAGTGTTGCCCTTCAGCTTATTTTTACTGTAAGCTTTGCAGTTTTGTCTTTTTTTCACCTTTTCCCACAATTTCATGACGCAGCTGGCGGGGTCACCACCATGCACAGGGGCTCCAATAAGTTGGACCGTCATCATCATCATCATCATCATCATCATCTCGCGGAAGGTTGAAGGGCGAAGATGGGCTTTTCGGAGGCCGCACTTTCCAAGCCGGGGTTAATGACTCTCGCAAGCGGCTGATTCTTTTTCATCTTTGCGATGGCCCTCGCGCGCCCGAGTTGTTCTCGTATCTCGGGAGACGCCTGGACGCCCGCAGCTTTTGGGGCACACGACTTGACAAGTGTAACTTTCTGCTCTGCTGCTGACAGGCCTTGTTATTAGCTGTCAGAAAAGGGCAGCAGTGCGCCAGAGAGGGAAACAGGCAGAGGTTGTCACTCCTCTTTTGAGATGGAATCACAAGTGAAGGTGAACAAAAGCCTGCTCAGCCTCCAGCTACATCAGTAGCATAGATGAAAAGGAAAACGAGATAACAACTGCATTGTGGGAGGGATTTTTAAAAATATATTTTGTAGATTTATTGTGACTTAATGAGGATTAAGTTGATTCAACTGATTTGAAAAAGTATGAAAAGGAGAAAAAAAAAAGATAAAAATACTACCCATGCATGCTAATCAAGAAGTCGTTGCTGCTGAGTCATGTTGCTCACTTTTTTCCTCTTCCTCGTGATGGCTAAAAAGATTTTAGCAACCGGGTTGCATTTATGTTGAGAGTCACAATCACAGAGCATAATTACAACAATGTAAAATATGTTTTGACAGTAATAAGGAGGAAAAACACAATCATAAAGCACTTCTTTTTCATTAGCTATGTTAAGTTGGTCACTGAGCAATTTGGTAATTTAAAAAATATAACAACTCATGATTACTTTCATAATCGATTAAACTGTTGACTCAATATTTCAATTAATCAATGAATCTGAAAAAAAAACATTTCAATTTCCATTACTTAATTAAAAAAAAGGAAATTATTTCAAATTGACTGTGCAGAAACTGCAACAACATAAATATGATGATTCATTTATAGGTTTGGTATGTACCATCTGCCAGAAAATTGGCAAAAATGTTGAATATTGTTTTACAAAGTAAAAGAAGATGTTTGGGAATGTCCGACTTTGATTCGACACGAAAAATATTCGGACTACTTTCACAGAGGACTCCAGAAATATTTACTGTTGAGAGGCTGAAATCAGAGGATTTGAAGTTAAACAATTTGCAGTTAAACAAGGTTATTAAATGATAAATCGATGATTAAAATGGTTGATCCATTTGATAATCAAACGCTAAGAATTCATTGATTTTCCTCTCAATAATTGATATGATTCACGTTTAATACAGCAAAAACTACATAAATTTTTTTTAACAACTCGTGCATGTTTCTGTGTTTTGTGCATGGATTCCAGTATTTTAAATTTCAAAGGGCAGGAAATGTTCTCCAATTCTGAATTGATCTATAGATTGTTTTTCAACCGATGAGCATTTTCTTATAACTTTTTTTCTTTTTCCCAAGTGAATAGCGACGGATCCTTTCAGTGCTGCAGTTGCAGCAGCGTTTGCAGCCGAAGGGGGCGGACGCTCAGTGCATCAGCATCTCTCTCGTCCTCCTCATCAAGCTTGAACGATCCGATTCCCTGCAAGCATGCGACGTGTCGACATCATGACACCTGTGTAAGGATAAACATGATGAGGTGAGGACGAACATGGCTGTCATTTTTCAGTTTCGATTAAGAATGTATGCAGGGTTTCTTTTCACATAGGGCAGCCCATGATGCTAGCCCAATAGCAGGCATCGGGTTTGTTCATAATTGGGCGTATTTTTATGATTTTTTTTTCACGAAGTCAGCAGCTCTCAACGAGTCATCGGATGTTATAACACGTGGTGTTTTTGTCTCAAAAATTGGAAATTGAGAGACGACGACGTGCGACAGTTTGACATCGGTCGACTCGCTTTGGATTAGCATTGTTACAATTGGTTGGCAGACATCACGTGACTCCCACTCCGAAAGTTCTGACGACCAACAACATTTAGGCTCTGGTTTTATTTACAGTATTGTTATAAAATTGTCCAAAGCCCTTCAAGTCTCTCCATAAATTAATGCGAGGAGCGTTTTCAATATAATGACAGAATGCTAGCTATCCGTAGAAAGATACACGTAGAGGACTTTTTGAACGCGTTGGCCGGTTTCTGCAATGCGCTAGTGTGTGCGCCATATTAGATGTGGCAACTCTGTCCAGAAAGCGCTCTCCACCTACAGAGTTTATGCAACCAATTCAGCCAGTCGCGTACATGTGAAGTGTGTTTGCAATATCTAACCCTCGCAAAATAAATACAACGGTTTCATGTTTCTGTCTCTGTCCCCTTCAGGCGTGACAAGGACAGGTGCCGAGGTGTTGATGAGCAGTCAAGGGCTGGCTCCTGTGTTCAGCGTGGAGAAACGGAGACTGACCGAAGTCAAACCGCCATGCAGGAGCACATCAACCCGTTCACTCAGCTGCCCTACACAGCTCGATACTACCAGATTCTCAAGAAACGGCAGCAGCTCCCTGTGTGGGACTACCGAGAGAATTTCACACACATCCTGATGCATCACCAGTGTTTCCTTATTGTAGGAGAGACCGGCTCTGGAAAGACTACACAGGTAGGAGAAGCATGTGGGTAAATTAAATAAAGACATTAATTAATTAAACTAATTTCTCCAATCACTATTTTTCAACAAATTGTGGTGCCTTAGACTGTCCTCTAAATTCTGGACTGACCAATCCAACATTTCGCCTTCCTTTTCACCTCCACTTTTTTTTGTCCACCAGATCCCCCAGTGGTGCGTGGAAACGTTTCAGTCCACGGGGGAAGCCAAGCGGGCGGTGGCCTGCACCCAGCCCAGGCGGGTGGCGGCCATGAGCGTCGCCCGGAGGGTGGCCGACGAGATGGATGTCACGCTGGGCCAAGAAGTGGGGTACTCCATCCGCTTTGAGGACTGCAGCTCTACCAAGACCGTACTCAAGTAAGAACACATATCAAGGGCACACATACCGTACGATATGTCACCATTCTGAGGAGCTTGGGCTCCACCAAGACCTAACCCACATGTCATTGCAGTGATACTGCTAACGTATTAATGTCCATTACAACTTCACAAGATCCTAACAGGAACAGAAATATTTCTAAATCACAATTTATTTCCACAGGTACTTGACGGACGGAATGCTGCTGCGGGAGGCCATGAGCGACCCGTGGCTGGAGCACTACGCCGTCATTGTTCTGGATGAGGCTCACGAACGCACGCTCGCCACAGACGTCCTTCTAGGCGTCCTCAAGCGGGTGCTCCGCCAAAGATCGGACCTCAAGGTAAATGTGATGCGCCTGATTGGAAACTGACACCAGAGGTGGGCAGCAACGTTGTGGCGTCGACAGTCAGTCCATCGGTACGGGTGGAAGGTCTGTGAGTCCGCCACTGATGGACTAAGCACCGATGGAAGCTATTTTCTTCCATCCCCCAAACGACTGAAATCTGCCTTAAATAATGACGGACTGATGATGGCGGACTTGTGGGTTTGTTGCTGCCGAATATTTAATGACACGCCCACCACTGCTGACACACTTATACCTTCTTACACCGAGCAGTAATGACCATGGCTAAGCCCTGCCTCGAGAAGTCCCTTGTAGTCTGAAAACCGTTCTTTATTTACTTCAAAAACTGTTTCTTTGTTCACAGCCGATAGTTAATCCATCGGCAAGTAACTCTAAACCTGACTCGGCTGTTAACCGCAGTGCTCATAAAGCAGATGGATAACGCCTTGATTGTTTGTCATTGTGGAATCTGAGGTTATTGCGAACGATCCTCCTTCCTAGCGCACGCCCTCCCCATCTCCTGCATCCCCATCGGCTGGGGGGAGCCGGGCGGGTTATTTTTCTTGTGCCTTGATTGTTTGTCATTGTGGAATCTGAGGTTATTGCGAACGATCCTCCTTCCTAGCGCACGCCCTCCCCATCTCCTGCATCCCCATCGGCTGGCGAATCCGGGACGTTTAATTTGCCTTGATTAAGAGCAATTATGATGCCCCGCCGTGCGTAAAGCGAAAATGCCGAGACGCCGACCCCGGAAAATAGCGGAGATTGAAAAGGGAGTGACACACTTTCCCTCAGAATCCTAATGCGCTTGATGTGATGGCTTGGAAGGGAATGACATGTACCCAACATGAGCCGACGAGGACTGCGGTGTCCCTGTGTCGGTCGCCAACATCTTGCGAGAGCGTCCCAAAAGCCTGCAAGAACAACAGTCATCCTGTGTGGCTTTTTACCACCTTGTGTCATCATCATCATTGTCACGGATCGTGAACTCATTCTCCGCTCGAGTGGCCGCTCCATAATTGGCCGCTCTCCCTGGCTGTTTTTCCGCGTTGCAGGTAATCGTCATGAGCGCCACGCTGGATGCAGGCAAGTTCCAGGCATTCTTTGACGGCTGCCCGCTGCTGTCCATCCCCGGACGCACGCACCCCGTGGAGGTCTTCTACACGCCCGAACCCGAGCGTGACTACCTGGAGGCGGCCGTCCGCACCGTTGTTCAAATCCACATGTGCGAGGAGGACCAAGGGGATATTTTACTGTTCCTCACCGGGCAAGAGGTATGACTGCAGTAATCCGCTACAGTGCTGAGGCTCTGAGTGACAAATTATGAGTCACTGCTGATTAATTATAATTGCATGTGTTCACAGTTTAGTACCGGTAGTAGTAGTAGTAGTAGTAGTATTTATTAGTGGTGCATGCACGCGTGTGTACAACATTATGTCAAC
>NW_017806220.1:1454310-1463227 GCF_001891065.2 Hippocampus comes | reverse complement strand
TGATGGACTAAGCACCGATGGAAGCTATTTTCTTCCATCCCCCAAACGACTGAAATCTGCCTTAAATAATGACGGACTGATGATGGCGGACTTGTGGGTTTGTTGCTGCCGAATATTTAATGACACGCCCACCACTGCTGACACACTTATACCTTCTTACACCGAGCAGTAATGACCATGGCTAAGCCCTGCCTCGAGAAGTCCCTTGTAGTCTGAAAACCGTTCTTTATTTACTTCAAAAACTGTTTCTTTGTTCACAGCCGATAGTTAATCCATCGGCAAGTAACACTAAACCTGACTCGGCTGTTAACCGCAGTGCTCATAAAGCAGATGGATAACGCCTTGATTGTTTGTCATTGTGGAATCTGAGGTTATTGCGAACGATCCTCCTTCCTAGCGCACGCCCTCCCCATCTCCTGCATCCCCATCGGCTGGCGAATCCGGGACGTTTAATTTGCCTTGATTAAGAGCAATTATGATGCCCCGCCGTGCGTAAAGCGAAAATGCCGAGACGCCGACCCCGGAAAATAGCGGAGATTGAAAAGGGAGTGACACACTTTCCCTCAGAATCCTAATGCGCTTGATGTGATGGCTTGGAAGGGAATGACATGTACCCAACATGAGCCGACGAGGACTGCGGTGTCCCTGTGTCGGTCGCCAACATCTTGCGAGAGCGTCCCAAAAGCCTGCAAGAACAACAGTCATCCTGTGTGGCTTTTTACCACCTTGTGTCATCATCATCATTGTCACGGATCGTGAACTCATTCTCCGCTCGAGTGGCCGCTCCATAATTGGCCGCTCTCCCTGGCTGTTTTTCCGCGTTGCAGGTAATCGTCATGAGCGCCACGCTGGATGCAGGAAAGTTCCAGGCATTCTTTAACGGCCGGCCCAGGTGTGCAGCTGCAGGAGGGAGCCCTACAGTGCCACCTGTTGGTCACAAACAGAATCATGACAAAATATGTCAAATATCTTGTCTGCAGGAAAAGAGAGAGCTTACAAAAATGCTACATTTGCTTTGCTAACTAAATGCTAACTCTCACTGTGGAGCTTAGTTATATACTTTGGATGTTTGGGATGTATACAGTTGACGTTTCGAGAGTTGAATCTTGATTATTATTATTATTATTAGTAGTAGTAGTAGTAGTAGTAGTATTTATTAGTGTGTGTGCATGCACGCGTGTGTACATTATGTCAACACTTCAACCTCAAATTTTAAGAATCTCTGTCATATTTTCTTTCTTTTGTGACACTTTGGTAATAGATTTAATGTGACAAACACTTGAATCAATCCCAGGCTGCTTGTCACGATCGCAATTCTGTGAGTCCGCCATCTTTTAGGATCTTACACGTTGTTGTGACACCATCCATGAGAGATCCAATGCTGCCATCTGCTGGCAATAGTGGTGGCAATGTTTTATTTTTATTTATTTATGTATGTATTTATTTATTTATTCCCTTTCCAGATAGACGTTCAACACAGAGTTTGCCAAAACATTTCGCCACCCATTCCATTTCAAAAAATGAATAAATAGGTCATTGACAGCAATTCAGTTGACGGCACTCCTTATTAGGATTCCCGTTGATGGCATTTTACGGAAATAGCACTCAAGCAGTCAACTGCCTCACATTTTCAACACACACTTATGCTGTGAACAAACACAGTGCAGCTCAGCCTCTGACAAGCGGACTTTATGATATGCTATCAGCAGCACCTCAAACGTGTCAAACTAACGTGAGCTACCTTTTGCTCACCATAAAGCCGGTACAATTTCTAGCCTATCTGTTGTCATCCAAACAGTCAATGATTTTGACTTTCTGTTTGTGTTTCCGACTCTGTCTATTACTTGAAATTGTAGGTCACATTTTGTGTTGTCTCTCTGCCATTCAAGTTTCGAGGGTGCGCTGGACGCAATGATCTCTAGCAGGGGTGTCTGGATGCAACCCTCAAACAAAAAATTTGGACACCCCCGATGTAGACAAAGGGCGTAATCGTGTCCGTTTTGAGGCCAAATGCTTGTGCATGTGTTGTCTCTCTGCCATTCAAGTTTCGAGGGTGCACTGGACACAATGATCTCTACCAGGGGTGTCTGGATGCAACCCTCAAACATAAAAGTTTGGACACCCCCGATGTAGACCAAGGGCGTTATCGTGTCCGTTTTGAGGCCAAATGCTTGTGCGAATAGCATACCTAAGCGAGAAGGAGAGGAGTGACCAACCTGTCGTTCCTTCCTCCGCACCATCTCCTGAAATTAAGTCATTTTTTTCCCCTGCACACGCTTGCCCATTGATGTGTAATAGAGGGCAGGGTTCACTCTCGGAATGATGAATTTGGTTACAGCTGGGTGAACACACGCACACAGAAAAGCTCAACAAATGTCTCTAGATTTCCAGCCAAAGCCTGATAAACAAGCATTGGGTGTTTGTTTGTTTTTTTTTTTCTTTACTTGTCATTGCCATTGCAGGAAATAAAGATTTGTGGACAGAGGGTTTATTTTGTATGACGGCAGAGCACACACACAACAGTTTTCATTGTTTCATTTGCTCTGCATATAACCGACAACCATGAAAAATGGACGCAGAAAATATGACTGTAACTCATGTATGGACCTTCCTTCTTCTGTGGAGGATATTGGCAGGCGGCACGGCAGTTTAATGGTCCATCAGCGCCACCAACTGATCTTGTACTTCCAGTGCAAGGAAACCAATCTGAATTGATAGTGCCTGGATGTTGTCAAGTATATCGCCGCCATCTCGTGTTGGGCCTCTGAGCCACACAAGTTTTGCTTGTATCTGAAGAAAATTTTAAAAAGGGCAAATCCCAAGTCAGGGCACTTATGTCAAGGCACCACTGCATATCATTTTTAAAAAAGTATTGTCAAACTTTGTTTTAATTTCAAATCAGGGCCCCTTGTCTCGCACATCATCTGTGATGTTTGTGGCTCATGCTCTCCAATTTTATTTTATTTTTTTGGGGTGGGCGGGGAGGTTGTTCATTATTGAGCATCCTAATTGGGTCGAAGGAGTGTAATGTTCAAAGGGTGCCGTTGCAGCCTCCTTCTAGCTCTTCTTCTTCACCTCTACGGCCTAGCAGCAACTTTGAAGTGAGATAATGATGGGGAGGCAATCCGTGTCCGTGTCCGTGTTTTTTTTTTTTTTTTTGAGTTTGGTACACCCCTGCTTTCAACACCAAACCCATCCCAACTTTCAAGCAAAGATAAGTCCTAATGTTTAAGCTTCCCCCTCAGCTCTCAACTGCGAGCGTCAAAACACCGCACAGTAGTGCGGTGAGTGGGGCAAATCCAAAGAGGGTGACCTCGTGGAGGGAAGCGTGTGGGTATTGGCTGGTGGACACGACCCAACACGTGGGCCGTATTCCTCCGGGAACACCAGCCCAGCTTGCTTCCAGCGCTTTGGCAAAGAGCGCTTTTTTTCCCCCTTCGCAGCAGCTGCTGCATCCCGAGGCTTGATTGGCTCTTAATACGCCGGCTAATTCGACCGATCCATTCCGATTTGCCGGTTCCCCACTTGTCACAGCGTTGATTAAGAGACACGCGGCCATCGGAAGGCTTTGACTTCATGTGATGTATAAAGGGACCACCGGTGAGCTCGCTCATTCACGTTCAACGGTGACAAAAAAACCTCAGACACGTTTCACACTCATCAATTATTCATGTGTTATATTCACAAACCTTGACACAGACAGAAGAAAGTGGAGGAAAATAATTCTTGCTTCTGAAAGCAAATTATTTGTATTAATTATAAAGACAAACGATACTATTTTAGATGCAAACAGATTCTAGCTCGAAGCTCGAGGACGCACATTTGTTCCTGGTGGTAGTCATGATAGCTTTCTGGTGCGTTGCACCCATGGGGGAAGTGGGTGTTGCGATCCACTTTTCACCCTCCAATGAAGTTGTTGGCCCTGTCAAGAGTTGTTTTTGTATATCCTGTGGGCCCCTAAAAAAGACTGCGGGCCACAAATACATATGTACATCTGTCTATCTGTCTGTCAGTCTGTCTCGCTTTCTCTTTTTCTCTTTCTAGGTCTCTTTTTTTATCTCTCTCTTTGTCTCTCTCTGCATGTGTGTATCTCGTGTGTGTGTGTGTGTGTGTGTGTGTGTGTGTGTGTGTGTGTGTGTGTGTGTGTGTGTGTGTATTTATAGAGAGAGAGAGAGAGAGAGAGAGAGCTATTCAACTTTTACTTCACTATTTATTTTTCTTAAGAATTTCACTTTGCTGACCATGCATTGCTTTATTATTTTTTTGTTTTGCATTTTTTGCTGGCTGGCTTGCCATGCAATGCCTTCACTAGCCTGCAGGTGGTGGTACAGCCCAGGCTTGCAGTTTTCCGTGATTGCTCGCCGCAGTCCCCGTTAAAGCTGTGGCGTCAAATTAGAGGGATAGCTGCAAGTAGTAGCAATGTGCTTCTGTTTCGTGGCCGCTTTATTTGATTCATGCTCGGTTTGTCTTTTACAGGAAATCGAGGAGGCCTGCAAACGCATCAAGGCGGAGGTCAACGACTTGGGACCTGACGCCGGCGAGGTGAAAATTATCCCGCTGTACTCCACACTGCCGCCACTGCAACAGCAGAGAATCTTCGAGTCGCCTCCGGCCAATAAACCCAACGGTGCCATCGGAAGGAAGGTAAACAAAAATCTAAATCGATAACTTCCACTGCGCACAGTAGGAATTAACAGAATTATGACATATCATCCAGTTGAAAATCGCAAGCTCAGTCACACAGGATGATGAACATGTTGGATGTGGGCCTTTATGGGGCGTGGCCCAGTGAGTGACGTCGCTCCTTGTGAGTGTTTTCATTTTGCATTTGTGTGTTTGACTCTTGGTCCTGTTGAATAAGTGTCAGAAAGTGCATCGGCATCTGTGGTTCTCCTTACAGTTCTTAATTGCTTTGCTGATTTTATATTTGCATATGCACTCGTGCCTTGAGATAAACAAAACAAAACAAAACAAAAAAGCACTTCCAACTCCTGGAATGAACGAAAGTGCATCGGCATCTGTGGCTCTCCTTACAGTTCCTTAATTGCTTTACTGATTTTATATTTGCATATACACTCGTGTCTTGAGATAAAAAAAAACAAAACAAAACATAAAAGCACTTCCAACTCCTGGAATGAATGGTAATGCAAAAATGCTATAATTAAAGCATTTCTACTATGAATTGAATATTTTCTGCACACGGTTCGTGACAAAACTAAACTAAACCTGGTATGAAATCGAACATTGTTCCTCCTGTTTGGACCTGCTGTTCTTGAATCGTTGACATAAAACAGGAAGTCAAGGAAGGAGCAACTCCATGAGCCAGCAATCCTGGCCACAAATGGAAGGAGGAGGTAATACGCACTCCTCCTGGGCGGCCTCACGTCAAATGTGTTACGATGAGTTTATCTGGAGTGTTACGTCAAATCTCTCGACCCTTTTGAATGCGGACGCGTCGTTTGACGCACTTTTCAGTTTAAGCCCGAGCTTTATTTGTCAACAAAGCTCGGGTCGCGAGCGTTAAACTGTGAGCGATGGCCCGCGTTAGCCGCTGCGCTCGCTCCCTCTGCAGGGAATAACCCAGAAATAACACGCAGACACGACGCTTTAATGATATTACTGATGAAGCAAGGCCCGGATTATCTAGCGTGCCAACAGACTGGAAAGAGCCAGCAGGCATCGGGCGTAATGGCCCCGGCCGAGATAATCCTTCACAATCAATGCAGTCAATGACGCCAACGATATGATGGGGAAATGGGAGAGGGTGTCATGCGCGGCAGCTGCTTCTGTCCCACAGACAGCCTTGCCTATTGGTGCGTATGGGTAAGCGCTCGGCCATCTTGTTCCCAAAAGATCAGAAATGCAATTCTTCAAAACTCTCTTGTGACAGCGAAATTTAGCAACCTGAAATTTGGAAAGCGTGTCCATCATTAGTATATTCACAAAAAAAAAAGTCTCCAGGAACCACCCCGAAAAAGACACAGGAAGTCAGCCATTTTGGTTTGAAGTGGCCATTTTATGCTAATTTCAGGTTTGCTAATTAGCCATTAAATGTTAAAAAAACAAAAAAAGACATTTGGTCTGAAAATGTCACTTAGCAATGTCAAATTTGGTGGATATGTCTATCATGAGATACACAAAAAAGTCTCAAGAAGCCATGTTCAAAAAGACCAGGAAGTCTGCCATTTAGGTTTGAAGCAGCTATTGTGTGCTCATTTCAGGTTTGCTGACTGGCCATTAATCGTTAACAATCAGATAAATTGGGTTTGACAGTGTCACTTAGGAACATGAAATGTGGTGGTTACATCTATCATGAGTAGTTACACAAAAAAGTCTGAAGAAACCATGCCCAAAAAGACACAGGATGTCTGCCATTTTGGTTTGTAGCGGCCATTTTATGTTCATTTCGGGTTTGCTGATCGGCCATTAAATGTCAAAAATTCAGTACATTTGGTTTGAAAATGTCACTTCGTAACATGAAATTTGGTGGACATGTCTATCTTGATTTTGAGTAGATACACAAAAAAGTCTCAAGACGTCATGCCCAAAAAAGAAAAAAAGCCTGCCATTTTGGTTTGAAGCTGCTGTTTTCTGCTCACTTCAGGTTTGTTGACTGGCTATTAAATGTTAAATGTGAAAATGTTACTTAGCAACATGAAATTTAGTGGGCATATCTGTCATGAGCAGATAAACAAAAAAAAGTCTTAAGAACTCAAGGGTTTTGCGATTGCCATCAAATTTCAACCAAGTATACGAGACAGATGGGTAACGAAGTTGTGAAACATTTGTGTTTTTCGGCTAAAGCACGGCGGCGAATGATGACTCGCCATAAAACTCTCAACTCCAATAATTCAGGTCCACAAGGTAAGACAGAGGTTCACTGAGCAATGTGACGAGTTTGAACGTACATACTGTATAGAGTAAAAAATAAATCTGGAAGGTTTCCCCACTTATGATTAGATTCACGGTTGCCTCGTCTTGGCTGAGGTAAGTAAACACAAGTTGCCGATGTACACGGAAAGAAGCATTCTTTTTTTTTCCCATTCGACGCCCACCCGCATATTAAGTTATGACACTAGAGAGGCAGTTGCCAGTTGGAGTGAGCTATTAGTCAGCCGTCACAGTCCTGAGTGCTGTGATGAATCTAAAAGGGCCATCGTTATATAAGGAGATCTCACCCCAGCGGCGGGCGGTTTGCGTTCGCGTGATGTGCAGTTTGTGTATATGCTGACAGCCACGGACCCATCGGGTGCGATGACTCATTTGACTGTCATTTCTCATAGGCAGTCTTGCTGTCGGGATAATTGTAATCAAAACTGATCCGGGACCAGAATGCGCTGGAGGTTCTGCCTCCCTTTCTATTTGCAAATATTACTTTTCATTGCCTCAGTCAGGTTTTTCGGAGGTACCTTAACTTACGGGTGCCCCGAGTGTAATGTGTGCTTCAGGTCGATGAGAGTAAATCATCAGTCATACTCAAAAACTCCCCAAATGGCTCCCCAAAATTGTCAGATTGTTTTTCAAATTCAGCCCCCGAAGCCAGTTTAACTCTTTCAGGCCCAGCGGTTATGACAGTGGTGCATGAATGGGTTAACGTAGCAACATGAAATTTGGTAAACAATTCTAAAATGAGTAGACATGCCTAAAAAGACTCTGGAGGTTTTACATTTTTCATCATTCTAGACTTTGCTGTTGATATTTTATCTAGTTACTACCAAATTTGAATAACATAGCCCACACGGGGAGATGAGTAAATTTGAGTTTTGGTCAAGACGAACCTCCATTAATTCCTGACCCTGTGACCATGCGAGATTTGATGTCAGGTCATCTCTCAACCCACTGACCTCCTTTTCCCGCAGGTTGTCGTGTCAACCAACATCGCTGAGACATCCCTCACCATCGATGGCATCGTGTTTGTGATCGACCCTGGGTTTGCCAAGCAAAAGGTTCGCAGATCTCGTGTTGCAGCATATTTCTTCGATGTAGCTTGAGCTAGGACATTGGCGCTGTTTGTATGCAGTAGTAGTGCCAATTTCCTGCCTGGACAGGTGTACAACCCTCGCGTCCGAGTGGAGTCCCTTCTGGTATCCGCCATCAGCAAATCGTCGGCGCAACAGAGGATGGGCCGAGCCGGACGCACGCGTCCCGGGAAGTGCTTCCGATTGTATACGGAAAAGACCTACAGGACAGAGATGCAGGTAGGAAGCGGGAAATGCTTGAAAAAAGCCATCTCAGGCCTCGCTTACCGTTTCTTGTTGCACAGGACAACGCCTATCCAGAGATCCTCAGGTCCAATCTGGGCTCAACGGTGCTGCAACTGAAGAAGTTGGGAATCGACGACCTGGTGCATTTTGACTTCATGGATCCACCAGGTGAGTGTTGCAGCCCAAACGTGGTGCCGCGCTAAAAATGTGCAACTCTAAATTCGGATTTGACCGAATACTCAACTGTAAAAGCTCATTTTAAAATCATCTGCAATATAGCAGCTATGCGAAAGATGAACCGCAATATGGCAGGGGGGATCCTTGTCCTCTCATATTTGATTTCACATCAGACAACGCCGCCGTCTTGATTGGGATCAGTGTCGTCTTCATCGATACAAACGCGGTTACAAGGCGCTCTGAAACCTTGCGTCCGTTTGATGCGCGGTATCAAATCGGGGTCCGCCGCGCCACTCGGGAGCCGGCGAAAGACGACGAGATCAAATGATCCCGGCAGATATCAAACGCTGCATATTTGGAGCTTTTCGGAACGCTTGCAGTTTTGATGAGCACTTTTACTTGGAAGCGCGCGGCGGCGCTTGTTGTGAATCACGCTGGAATTAGGCCAAGCAGATTCCCCGCGAGAGCGTGCGTTACTACATCTTCCCGAGGAGACCGCCAAACCCCCGCCGCCCCCTTCCTCCTCACCATAATAT
>NW_017806220.1:1429102-1454281 GCF_001891065.2 Hippocampus comes | reverse complement strand
ACCTCCATCCCCCGCCCAGCGTGGCAAGCGCCATTTTGCGAACGAAATTGGTTACATCAATAGCGGCGCTATCGCCTGGGCTATTGCCTCCTCCTTTATATTCCTCCGGTGACTGACCTCCACCGCCACCCCCGCATTCCTCACAAAATGGAAGCGTCAACATATCGGATCGGCCTCGCCTGCTGGCCAAGCGGGGACGGGCTGAAGTGGGGAGGAAGGATGACTTTTTATTCCTTTGATGCACCGGTGGCATTGACGCCGCAACCTAACAAGTTCCTGGATGCTGCCGCACGCTTTGAGTCCTGGACAGACTCTTTATAATTTCTCGTCGCTTCCGATCGATTTTTATGCGGCCGCCTCCGAGTAAATGGGCCAGCCAGGGATGTGTCTCCAGAGGAGGCGCGCTGTGATATAAAGACTTAACAGCGTGTTTTGTTTGCCCGTTCCTGCCACTGTGTGTGGTGTGTGTCTGTGTGTGTGTGTGTGTGGTGTGTGTGTTTGTTTGTGTTTTCCTTTGGAGGTGCTGTCTAGCTAATCAGCCCCAAACACCATGACTTATTGGACGAAGGTTTCATTTGCCTCGTGACATTTCCAAAAGAAGTTCCTTTGAGCCGCACCCGGGTTTAATGTTCCTTTGGCCCACAGTGAACAGAGAACATTTCTCCGAATTCGTGCGCTCGCTTAAGCTACTGTAGTGTCTTAGTATGGTTGCTCGGCAAGTTAAACATTCAGGAAAAGCCTCTGTGATACACCGGATCAACATTTTTGAACCGTTTAGACCCGGGATGAGCAACTTAAATGCTGAAGGTGCCCACAATTAAATTAATGAAGGGGCCACTCAGAGTGGGGTTGCGGCACCGTTTTCCATCCCTGATTTCGAACAAACTACCCCTGTGGTTTTGTTCCCCATGCTCCTAGGAGGAAAGTGAGAGGAGGTTCATTTTTATGCAACTGGTCATTGAGGTCAGTCATTGCATCTGGATGAAACCCATGATGCAAAACATGGACGACAGAAAAAGTGGCATGCCCCAAACTGAGCAGGATATCAATACTGCACTCAAATAATTGCTCACTTCAATGTATTGCACATAAAAAAAAAAAACAAAAAAACAATAGAAATTGTTCTCAAACAAAACTTCAGCAATAACTCCTCCTTAAAGATGAAATGCAAATATATTGTACTTAAAAGTTGACGACAGTACAACTGAACCGTACATAGGTAGGGGTTCTTTCGCGTACCACTAGAGGGAGCCCGCATACAACACTTTGAGAATCTTCGGCCTTTTTCCGCGTTCAAGTTTGCTGATCCAAAATCTGGCCCGTCCTTCCTTGGCAGCCCCTGAGACGCTGATGCGGGCTTTGGAGCTGCTCAACCACCTGGAGGCCCTGGACGACGACGGCGAACTGACGGGTCTGGGCGCCGTGATGGCCGAGTTCCCGCTGGATCCGCAGCTGGCCAAGATGGTCGTCACCAGCTGCGAGTTGGGGTGCTCTGACGAGGCACTCTCCATCACCGCCATGCTGTCAGGTAGGTACTTTCTGCCTTTCTGTGACTCCTCCGGTCTCTCTGTATCTCTGTTGTAACCTCCCGATGACATCACAAGACGACGTGTCAAGTACTAAATGAACAAAAAGAAATAAATAAAAACGAATAGCACAAACATTCCAGCAGTCGAGATAATGTAAATGGGTAGTGGGGACCGTACTTTGCCCACCCTTGGGTTAACTTCGCCCTTTGGGCCCATACCAATCTTGTTTAGTCCCGCAGTGCTTCATGCGACCTCCTGAAGCCAAAAAGGCGGCCGACGATGCCAAGATGCGACTGGCCCACCCAGACGGAGACCACCTGACTCTTCTCAACGTCTACCTCGCCTTCCAACAAAGTAAGTCAGTGTGCGGCATCCCCTCTTCTTGATTTTGACCTCTTCATTTTCCCACTCAGGCCACCGGTCATCACAGTGGTGCTACGACAACTTTGTCAGCTACCGCTCGCTGATGGCGGCGGACAGCGTGCGCCTGCAGCTGGACCGCATCATGGAGCAATCGGGCTTGCCCCGGCGGACCTGCGACGGGGACGACGTCCACATCCGCCGCATGCTGCTCACTGGTTTCTTCATGCAGGTCGGAATTATTTTGCACTACAGTTGAAATCGTATTTTTTCTGATTGCTGTTGAGAAACAAATTATTGTTTTTTATTTGGGATTTTTATTTTTTCATAATGAAACAAAACCAAACAGCAATGAAGCAATATCACAGGAGTGGGAGTGATGTTTTACTCGCTCGGCCACCCACCCCCCTCTGCTTTTGCTCCCGGTCTCAATTTGGGCAGGTTGCTCACCTTGAGCGCAGCGGCCACTATTTGACGGTGAAAGACAAGCAGGTGGTCCAGCTGCACCCGTCCAGCGTGCTAGGCCGCAAGCCCGAGTGGCTCCTCTACGGCGAGTACGTGCTCACGGCCAAGAACTACATTCGCATGTGCACCCGCATCCACCCGCAGTGGTGAGTCTTGCCCGCTCGCACGTGATTCTCAACCAATGTGGAAATTATCCACTTTCACTCAATCGACGCAACGATTATTTAGTCACTCCAAATAATGTATTTTGTTTCATCTATCTATATGAGTGCCTCATGTTGCCAGATTTACCCAGTAAAAAGTAACACAATCTCTTGGTATGTTTCGCTTTAAAATGGAATCCATAGTGTGCTGCAATCCATGTGTGTGTGTGTGTGTGTGTGTGTGTGTGTGTGTGTGTGTTTTTTTTTTTTAACTCATTCACTCCCAAAGACGTTTTTAAATGTCTTTTCAGACTTGGTCTAGAATTGGCTGGTACTGAATTAAGTAGTGTTATTGAAGCTAGAAAACACTGTGTCGACAGCACAGAGTGCGCAACAAGCCCTAATATTTTTGTTTGTAGCTGAAACAAACTCAAAATAGTTACTGTATTTCCAACTTCAAAAGTTATTTGTCAAGTGCCATGACTGAGTACTATGATCTTAGCAGTCAAGTGTATTTTATTATTCAATAGCTAGAGGTAGGTGCTGTTGATTTTTAGTCTAGTCAATTATTTCTCACTGCTGCCACCTAGTGGTGGTTAACAGCAAGTGCCTTTGGAGGTGAAAGGTGCTGCTCTTTCAAAATATTGATGTTGGTTTCAAGTCAAAGTCAATATATTCATTTTAATAACTTTTTGTGGCATTTTTTTTAGTAATTGTAATCTGAATACTTTACTGGATAACATGTTGAATTTGTCATTACTGGGAAACATGCACATTTTGCAGTAATGCGTTACTTTGTAATGTGTCACCGTAATCACAGCCAGCGACATTTATTGGCATTGTTTCACAATGTATGCAATGTAGGTTAAGTATATACTTTGGCTCCAGAAATGTTGGCAAATACTGAAGTATCTTCCCCTTGTATCAAAAAGTTTTAGGACTAACACTGATGCTCTTTTCGAGGTTGCTGGAAATCGCCCCGCGCTACTATGAGATGAGCAACTTCCCGCCGTGCGAAGCCAAGAGAGAGTTGCAGCGCATCAATGGCGAGCTCTCATCCAAGCAATTGTGAAGAAAAGAAATGCAGCCCATTTGTTGCGAGTCAAGGGGAGATATCACCGAGATTGGCTTTTATCCAGAACAGTTCCCATCTCATCAGGTTGGACGATCACGCGTCCGCCTCTCATCTTTTTTTGAGAGCTGGATTGTTGTCACATTTATTCCTCTCACAAGTAATAAACATGAATTTTGGTATAAAACAACCCCAAGTGTCGATATTTTGGTCGAATGGACGCTTTTAACTGTAAGATGCAAGGTAAACATGCATGCTGGCGACAAAAACAGGAAGAAGACCACACCCGTCTTTTCAATGTGGGCTCCCCCTAGTGGTATGTGACAGAATCACTCCCTAAGGCATTTTAGTTGTCTTTAACTTTTAAATTCAGTATGTTCAAATTCAGATGCAATTTGACCTATGATGTGCAATACTTTGAAATGAAATGATGAAGTACGTTTTTTGATTGTTCTATAATTAAGCGCAATGTGAATGTTGAAACTGTGAATATAGCGGTAATGGCTTACAAAACAACTTTGACTACCTTTTAGCGTTTTTTTTTTTTTTTTTTTGATGAACAATTAAGCCTTCCATGCTACTGCGTTTTTCAGTTGTTCTTAATGGCACTCTGAGTCAAAAATTGGCCAACCACCGAGATCTATGATGAAATATGCGATCATATCGTGGGGGCTACCTTTGTCAGAACACGAAAGAGCCTTTTTCACGTGCACAGCAAGGAGGTTAGCATGTGTTCTTTTAGTTTTGCATTGCTCCAAAAAAGTGGGCGGTGATTCGCCATCAACAAAGCGAAAAAGGGTGAGAGTCATCCCTCCCCGAGTGAAGCCAATAGAAAGGCCATTAGTCGGCGCTGATCTGGAAATTATATGGAATTGATCCTGAGGTAAGAACACTTTTTCAGGCTCGATACTTCCCATTGATTCTGGCTGCTATAATTATAAATGAAAATCGTTACGGAGCCAACTTGTGTTTTGAACTGAGTCTCACACCACACACGCATACAAACCCTCTCACAAAAGTGATTTCCTCTCCTGTTCATGGAAAGCATATGAGATGTGTGTGGCTTCAACTTCTTGAACAGCCACTTCATTAGGTACACCTGTCCCCCATTTTGATAACACCCAACAAGCAATCAAGGATCCTTCATGTATCCTGTATCCATTTTGCAGACTTATCCACCTATTGATGCTTTCGGCCATGAGCCCGAACTCCCAAATTACGATTTTTTTTTCAAGTTACAAGATGTCAATTGGTCTATTTTGACTTTGCTTTGTGTCACAAACCAACATTGGACTTTGCCTGCCTTAGCGCCATGATGCTTACTCTACCCAAACCCACAGCGAGCAGGTGGTGTTTCCGAACAGCGTGAACGAGCGGCCCTGCTCTGCAGCCACCCCCGGAGTCCGTTCTGGTCGGCCAGTGCCTCATCATCATTTGATGACTGCGGGCAGGAAACTTTTATTGCAGCACACCTCAGCGTTCTGGGAAGTCCATCCACCCACCCGCTATTCCTCCTTTGCCTACTTGTGCTTTTCTTTTGTTTTTTTTTCTGCACCGTATTCCAGGCCAGGTGTCTTATCTGCCATCTTGCCGCGCACAGCATAGCCAATCTTTTGGGGAAGATGGCGACGGGAATGTAACAAATCCATCTGTCCCGGTTTGAATTTGTATGCTAATTTGAAGTAATGGCCCCTCCGGTGAGGGTGCGAGGGAACAATTCCATCACGGCTTGTACAACAGCCGCATCTCAGCCCCGGCCTAGCGACATCGGCGCGCACGAAGCCCAGGTTAGCCTCGATAGACGGCGAGGTGGCATGCAGGAACGGCACCGTGGCTTGAGCCCCCAGCGATTTGACCTCATTTATTCCCATGTAGACCGCAATGAACTTTCAGCCGGTTTGCCTCATCACACGAGCATCATAGCCTCACCAACGGAACCGCGTATTGTCACCAAAGTGTCTGGGGCTGCTGATTTGATTCAGTGAGAAGCTTTCACGCGTGGCCGGGCAGAAAACGAGACAGCTCGGAGAGAGGAAACACAAGATGCATGGATCAAATGAGCTGAGCCGTGTCGTACGCTCGCCACCTTGGCCCTCCCTCGACGCGCTGCAAAAGCGTATGACACCACTCGGCTATCTTTAAATTAATCTCTACGGCGCGGGAAAGATAACGGCCGATAAGGTGATGCTTACTTTTCTTCCGCTGCCACAGCACACCTATCAACGAAGACCATATATAGTGTACAGTATAGCATACATGCTATACTATAAAAATACTAATCGTCACCCATACCGAGTATCGATACCACTGGTACTTTTCATACGTCCATTTCAATATACACAATGACCGATTACTGTGGACAAAGATCTTTCTTTCTTTCTTTCTTTCTGACTGTTCTGCTCTCCCCAGCCGCTGAGTTACTCAGTCAGTTCCAAGCACAGTTGAGTCAAACCAGATGAAACTGGAACTTGTTTTGGGACGTTTTATTGTCGCATAAAACCGTCATATAAAACCGTTACACAAATGATTACAAAAATGCACCGTAGGTACAAAAAAGTTGGAAACTGGTGATTATAGCTCACTGTGTGATACTGCAGATACAAATACAAAGTAAGTAAACCAGCCTGTAGTACATTCAAGAGTAAAAATAGACACGAAGGATGTACTGAATAATAACAACAATGTCTTATTTATTCATCCAATATCCAAACTGCCTTTCTTTTTCCCCCCAAAATTGTGCCCACTCAATCAAAATCTTTTTTAGATGAATATAACATCATGGAGGTTTTCCAGCCAGGTTTTAAAATGCCGCATAGCACAAAGTCAGTCCTGTTATGAGTTTTTAATGACATCCTCCTGGCTAATGACACTGGAGACTACGTCTGCTCTCACCAGCGGTTAGGATACTCAGTCAGTTCAAAGCAGGGTTTTAATAAAACCAGATGAAACCGAAACTTGTTTTTGGATACTAAAAATAATGCAAGGAAATAATTCTGTTAAGGGCAATTGAGCCAAACGTTTTACACACACACACACACACACACACACACACACACACACACACACACACACACACACACACACACACACGCTTGCGTGCAATAGCATCCTGTGTTCAGGTTGACCTTTTAGGGGTGTGGCCAACTGAATGACATCACAGTTGCAAGGGGACTCCAGCGTGCTGTGTTCAGTGTGTCTTCTTCATGCACCTTGCCAGTGTGTTCATTTTGCATTTGTATATTATGACCATCCTGTTCAATAAACGGCTGAAAATGCCTTGGCTCTCTTTTTTTCCTCACTTCACTTGAGCAGATTTGAATCTCATTTGTAACTTAAATGTTGGCTCCAATCACAAAGCAACGTAAAGTCGGAACGCAAAATAAATAAATAAATGTAATGAGTTCGGGCACTCGTATGTCAAGATAGCGCCGGATTCCGCAAATGAATTTTTACAGCAATCTCCAGGCCAAAACACCGCCATCAATGTTTGGAAGTATATACCAGAACAACAGGTGGCGCTGTAACCCCGAGACATCAGGTGATTTTAGCCAATCAGAAGCATGAACTATATTTGTACCAACAAAATTTCATCATTTCGTACCGGTGAGCAACAAAGTATTTATTTTTTTCAATCAAAGTTCACTTGTTTGTGACTATGCCTTAGTTTTATTTAATTAGTTTCACTTTTACATTTGAAATTTAAAAGTAACTAAAACACACTATGCATAAAAACACGGACATTTAAAAATAATAACGTTTTTGAAACCATTTTATCAATTCTAGGTGCTTTATTATTTTATTTTGTTTTATTTGGGAAATGGGAAGTGGTGTGGTGGTGGGGGTGAGGCACACCATGTGACAGAGGAAGCCGGGGAAGCTCGTCGCTTGCGTCCGCGCGGTAACCGCCCGCCCGTTGGAAGCGAGGCAGGCCGGCCGGAAGAATCCGACACGTCGCTGCGGTGTCGACCGAACTCCGAGCTCGAGGTTCTACCGGCGAGCAAATGGACGACGCCGCCCGTGGCCGCCGGAGCGACGACGAGCCAGTCAGTCTCACGTGGGAGAGCCGCTGCGAGCAGGTAGGACACTCCGGCATAATGCCACCTTGTCTGGCGCACACGTGAACATGATCTGGTGATGGAATGGAAGCTCGAAAAGCTTGACAATTAAAAACAATAAAAATAAAACAAAACACGAATGTTTTCTGTTTTGCTGTGAGACGCACCTGAGCTAATTATCTTCCTAATTAACACCAGTTATGCCCCCCCCCCCCCGAAACTTTCTCCCACAACTATTTGCTCATTTGAAGAATGGAATCAATATGTAAGGGGCAGTTAAGAGTAATCTGAGGCTAGGTTCCCCCGTTTGGGTCACCTGAGCTTTTGTGCGAGTTTCCGTGTTGGCTCATGTGAGAGTTGGTTGCCAGGTTTCACTTTCAACCCTCTTTTGATTGTCAAGTGCTCTTTTTGGGCAAAGTGGCTCATGCAGTTGCAGTATTCAAAAGCATTTTTTAAAAGCATTTTCAGACAAAATGTCTGTTTAATATCTTTGAGGGTTCAAATGTTTTTTGTTCGTCGAGCAAATCTCGCGTGGTTTGAGGGGGGGGCTTGCACTCACTTTGTAATTACAACATGAAAGAGGATTAAAGAAGCACTTAGTGGGTGTCTTAGTATAACGTCGCAACTATTTAGCAAACAAAAGCATGCAAATGTCTTATTGAACGACTTGTTGCACACATTCTGGGTTTTGTTTTGGGTTACGCTCACTCAAAGAATGTATTTTTTAATTTTTATTTTTTGAATTGAACTGCTCTTGAGCTGCTGTCTACCAAAAGCAACTTCAAACATGCTGTTTACTGCGTCTCAGAATCCTCTGTATATATTAAATAGAAGTGCTTTCATTCCACTCTTGAAATCACTTTAAAAAGCCACTGCTCAATAACAGAACGGTGGTTTTGTGTTTGGTACACTTTGTAAAGTACACTCAACAGCTCAACAGTAACCTGAGCATTTGTGCCGGGAAAAGGAATCCCATCAGGGCTACTAATATCATACATTTGTAGTTGGTCAACAGAAGCAACGACAAAGCTGATAGCTGGAAAAAAAAGACATTACAAGACACAACATATATAAAATGTGTGTGTGTGTGTGTGTGTGTGTGTGTGTTTTATATATATATATATATATATATATATATATATATATATATATATATAAAAAATATGGGCTATTACGCAGTGGCACATAGTATCAACAATTTTCAACTTTAACCTCTGGCATGTTGGGACTTTCTATGTCATACGGGGACCTCACATGAGCCCACGGTTCCCTCTCTTGTTCTATTTCTTTCTTGCACTTTGTGGTACTCGTACAATTCCTTCAGTGTGCGCCTTCATTGACACATATCAAGGACGCCGAAAATATAATCATCACGTAACGCCGCCAGCACAAAGGCTAACGTCAAATAAAATCTTTGCAAAATAAATAAATAAATACATTGACGCCAATGCAAGAACCTTAGGAGGCTTTTAATTTGAAATTGGCCAGCGTGGTGGCGTGACGGCTAGCATGACCTGTTTTTTTCCGAAATTTTTATTGCCATTACATCGTTGCACAATGCCATCCCGAACTCATGTTCAGTTGCTAATTTAGAATGCTACAAAATCACAAAATAATTACGCCATCATTTTATGATACGGCACACGCAGATACGTCTTCATGCAGTATATATGTATATTTTGGGAAAAAAATGGGTATGTTTTTTTTTTCCATTTTGGGGATGTATATATGAATGAATTGAATTGAAATATTGTGTCCAGTTGCCTTCTTGTGAAAGCAGGTCATCTCATCCTGCGCAACTTTGTTGCTACAGAGCCCCCCCACCCCCCCACCCCCTCTCTCCTGTCCCCAAATCCAGCCGGGTGGGTAAATAAATAAATAGGAAGCAAGTAAAGGCAAATGTTGACAGAGGCCGTCCTTGTGGCCACATTAGCCACTCATGCTTGAGCGCCGGCTAAAAAGCCGCTGCATTATTCAGTCTAACACACACACACACACACACACACACACACACACAGGCATGAGCGTCTCTGGACTGTGTGTGTGTCTGGCCCTGTGAACACTTTTTGGGGCACATGCCTTCACTTTATGGGCAGAGCGGGACTGCACGATGCCTAATTAGCATCAGCCTCTCTCTTTTCTTTCTTGGGGGCTGCTGTCCATGGTGCTGAAAGTTTCAGCCCATACTTTTTTTTTGTTTTGGTGAGACAACAAAACAAGTCATGCTCTCAGATTATTACGTTGTCAGAATTTAGGTCAAGGTAGAGCGAGACCACAGGCGAAACTGGATGAAAATTTCCCATTGTGGTCAGCAAAATGGTCACGGTATTGTTCAAAGAAATTTGTTAAAGGGAGCGACACAAATTAAAAAAAAATTGTAAGCATTGCTGAAGCAGCCATCTTCAATATGATACCACGATTAAGAAAGTAAAAACTTTCGACATAAAATATCATAAAATATATACAGCAAATGAAAAATTATTCACATTTGGGCGAATTTCAAAATAAGAGACAAAAATGCATAAATAATAGCTGAAAGATACAGTAAATCACATTAAAAAACAAATATGTAAAAATACAAGAATATTAAAAAAAAAACCCAAAGTATGTAAAAAATAAAAAGAGCAAAATTAGCCATGGGAAAGCACTGGAAAACTCAGTTGCAAGCATGTAATTGTCGATAATTGCAGCTGACTGGTAACGAGGCGGATGATCTTACTTTCGCTTGGCCCGCTCTCTACATCTTTTGTATTCATTCGGTCGGCCTGCGTTGGCACTTGGTGGAGCAGCCATCGATTTGTGTGTGTGTGTGTGTGTGTGTGTGTGTGTGTGTGTGTGTGTGTGTGTGTGTGGGTGTGTGTGTGTGTGTGTGTGTGTGTGCGTGAGTACACGTGCGCGAGCGTTGACTACCTTCAAGATGGCTGGCAGCACAGATAAGAAAAACGACATTTGGGAAGCTGCATTATCTACTGCGCCATCGGCAAACTTTGGTTCATGGCTTCAGTCCGCGCTTGCCCCCGAGGAGAATACTTTTTTTTTTCCCTTTACTTTTTTTCCTTGCTCATCAATAAGTGTACTGCACGTCAGCTGAAAGCCACGCCATACTCTAATGAGCACCGTAGCCAGCGACAAATTGAAGGTACGGGTGGATAATTATCTCATCGAGATTTTGAGGAAGTCCCGATACTTTGCCGTTGTTAACCTGCTCGCCGTCTGGCTGCAACATGTTGATGTCAGCGCTGAAAAAAAATTATGAACGACATGGCTAAAGAATTGAACACCAGGAGGTACAACAATACAACCTTGAGATGCAAGTTTAATCCCGAAAGTGACAACACTGGTATCTCAAATAAATTTTCCCTGCTGAGAATAATATCCGGTCCAGTCTCCCACCAAGAAACAAACATTTATGTTGTTGTTGCAATATGGAAAAAATAACATGCAATAATATTGTGCTGTATAAAAACAAAAGTCTGGGATTCCCTGCCCCCGCAACCTCGGATAAACGGAAGACAATGCGATGAGGAAAACAAGAGTCAGAATATAAGTGAGTAGAATTGAAATAATTGAACAGTTTGTGCACATTGATTTCATGCTGCAATCCAGTTGAGTGGGCTACTCCTCCCGGTGTGCCAACCTTGGCCACTGGGGGGGAGTGCAATGCAGTCAGGCAACCACAAACGAAGAAGAATACTTCCTCTCTGACGACAACTACAATCGGTTGTCATTAGTCATTTTTCGTAAAGGAGAAAAAAATATATGCCTGTGAGCATTGTTATATTATGTCTAAATTTGTCATATCCGGAGCTCAAAACCTGTTGATGCTTTTCACCTGTCAATGATGTTTTGCATCGTTTGTTTGCATTGAGCTAAGGCGCCATTATGTAGTGATTGCATTGGAAGTATCCCATTCAAAAAAGGTCAAATCAGTTTCGAAATGTTTTTTTTTTCTTTTTGGTGGCACTTGAGCAGACTGAAGAGGTCGCTGAGGCTGTGACGCTCGATGAAAATAATGCCGAGGCTTTCTCGCATCCGCTTCCCGCTTGCCTGTGATTATGTGTGAGGAGGCAAAAAAAAAAAAAAAAAAGAGGCTCCTTCTTTTTCCTCGCCACTCAACAATCTGTTGATCCCTGGCGGAATCTTGAGATGAAAGGCGGCGACGGCGTGAAGCATCCTCGCTTTTCTCACCGGGAGGTAAAAAGTACTCCGGCAAAAACTTTGACTGGCACAATGAAGCGTTATCAGCGGCGGGCCTTTTTTGATGGCGGCTCGGAAACTATCGCATCGCCTCAACCCAGGCCTTTGACTCCCCCCACCCCCTGCCAAGGTGTTCCTTTTGATTACCTCCGCAGCAGATTAATTGCTTTTCTGAACCCCCACCCACCTGACGTCTGCTGGCTGCACCAAATGGATGCCTGCCAGAATGGGGGGGGGGAAAAAACCCTCCAAAACAAAACAAATCTCCATTCCTGACCTTCCTTGCCTTACTTTGCTTCCGTCGTCACGATTAGCAGCATCAGCGATGTTCTCTTTGCTTTTGGGGGAGGATGACGAGCGGATAAGGAGCTTCGTCTTTTCAATTCCCGTTTCGTCGCGAATACGCACTCGCCATTCAGTTCGTTTGAGTGCTGGGCCAAATCTCCTTGTCCTTTTGCTAATGTGTTGGACAAGTTCAGTAGATTAATGCCATAGAAACGGAATCGTGCACATGACTGCTATTGGGGTCCAAAGGAATTATACTTGATGGTAGGAAAAAAATAATTTTTTGGGAGAAAACACACAAATACGAGAAGATCATACAAAACGATTCTGGAATTTTTTTTTCTCAGAAATCATCGATGAAACGACAAAAATATATTTAAAATAACGCAAAAATTATTTCAAAATAATACAAACAATGTTTGAAAATTCCGCAAAGTATTTGCTGAAAAATCAAGAAACAATTAGGAAAAAATATCCGATGAAATGAAGTATATCGCCATGGAAACGGAGCCATCTTGGCCTTGAATTGTTGCCGGTGAAGCAATTTCATTTTATTTTGCCCAGGCATCTTTTTTTCTGCTTGCCTTTGAGACACACGTGTGCATCTCCTCCCCCTTTTTCGCTTTCAGGACATCCTGAAAGCGCGTCCTGTGGGGTTGGGGCGAGGCGGCAGAGGGTGGGGCGGGTGTCAATGATTTATGCTCTCCATTTTGCGAGCAGTCCACCGACAGCCGCCATTTGGGCTCAAATGCTCTCGACGATCAACTGAAGCCGGAGTGGCTTGGTTCAAAGTTCCCGCGGGTGCGGAGAGTCCTTCCGAATGCTCCAAATTGGCTTTTGAAAGATCGGGAAAGTGCATACATTTTGGATCTGAGCTGCTGAAGTACTCAGAATTCCGTGTCTCTCTTTCAAGTGTCTGCGGAGACGATATGTAAAAGGAAGCTCATACGCAAGGAACCCTATTTGGTCACTTTGTCAAAATGGACGCCACGTGCTTTGATTGAGTTAAAATTTCCGTTCAACCATTTGACTTCTTGCCACCAGCAAAGAAGGATTCTGATGATCATGAAAGGGTTCTAATTAAAAAAAAAAAACATTCAATGTAGCGCAGTAAGATTAACTCTCTGACATGACTTTGAACAGGAAGTCAGCCCTTTCAGGAAATGGAAGCCCCCCAAATGAGCCACCAGTGGAAACGGCGATCCTTGTCACACGAGCAACACAAAAGCCATCGAATGTGTCAAACTTGAATTTCATCCATTTTGAAATCTTCTTCTCCATTGTCCTTGTTTCTTGTTGTTGTTGTTTCTTTTCCAACTCGAGTCAAAGTGAAGTTTAGGCCGCTTAATTGGTTCAGGTACCGCAAAGAGCGCCGCGGGGCTCCTCTCCTACAGACGGCCCACCCACGTCAAGTGCAACTCAGCATGTGGTGAGCGCACTGACTCATCCGCCGGCTCGCCAACAGTGCAGCCAGTGTGGTGTTGATGATTCTCGGCCTCAGAAAAAAAAAAAAAGAAAATAAAACAACAATGGTAAAGAGTTGAGCTAATTGAGCTGGGAGGCCTGACGAGGTCTCCTGAAGACCCTCGCTCGCTGGCCATGACCTTTCTTTTCATCCACTGTCGTCTCTGGATGTCTTACTTGCTCTTCAATTGTTTCTCAGTCGAACAAGGAAGCATATTTTAAAGGTTCGATATTTCACATAGACAGTTAGCAACTTAATGGATTTCATTTGGAACCAAACCTCCTCAAAATGTACATGCCAGCGCAATGCCGAACGTTAAAATACAGTTTTGTGTTGGACCCAAGTGTTGACCAAGAATACATGAAAGTGCATTATGCACACTAGGACGTTTTAATTCAGTGATAAGTTCACCTACCACTAGAGGGAGCCTGTGTACCACACTTTGCGAATCACCGATATAGGTCGCTAATTATATATTTACAAAAATATACATATTGTCGCTAATGAAGAGGTTCAGTAGGGACAATATGTATATATTTTTATTGCTTTCTGTTGTTTTTTTTTTTTTTTTTTGTATTTTGCTTCCCATCAATTAGTGGTGTCCAGGTTTTCAAAGCAAACATGGTGAAGCAGCATTTAGCTGTCATGCTGGACAACATCCAGGTTCATTTCGTTCCCTTCATACCTTTTGAACTTTAAGGTTATTTTAAGCATTTTAAAAATTATTTTCACCATACGGTAGGTGGTCTTTCCTTCAAATGTCTTTCAGTCTTTGGTTTGTAAGTGTGTTCAAATGAAAATTCTTTCAGTCATTTTACGACGCTACTTTTGTCCTGCTTTGCGACTGTTTTCAGCTGTTCTGTTTGGAAGTGTTTTTAGGTGTTGTTGCCTTTGGTTGTGTGACACACATGTATTTTCCTTCAGTATAAAGTGTGCTCTACAAATGAACTTTCTTTGCCTTGCCGATTTGGCTTAGCATTCAATTCCACTCGATGGCTGCAGGGGGAGCCCTGAAACCCGATTATTCCATCTTTCCTCGTGTACATTGAAAGCGTGACGCCCGTGCGGCGTAGCGTCAGTATGGCCGCGCTCCATGCAACAGCTAAAACGGGCTCCATTGTGTGCATCACGGCCCACTAGCTGACAACAAAAGCAGATTATGTGTTCTATTTGAGGCATATTAAGATGTAACATGCCGCCGGATGGGCCCGGCGCGGCCCGCCATAAAAGCCGCCGGCAAGCTGCTGAGATGGAGACTCTGCGCCGTTTTCCGTCCTTTTAGCTGCACTCGGGGACTGATTACAGAGCGGCTAAGGGCCTTTACCTGGAAAGTCACTTTCACATCCTGCTCCGCCATTTGTTAGTGTGGGTAATGTCTCATTAAGCCTCGCAGAGGGGAAACGTTGTGCTCTTTGGGTGAAGGTTACACTCCCAAAAGCTCGAATGATAATCGCCGTGCCACAACAAGGCCAATTTGTGGTCGAGCGTCATTAACCCGTCATATCGTAGCGTTATGTCCGCCTCGCCGAAATCGAAGCCAAACACGGGCGCTCGGGGGTAAGTGCGTGACGCCTTTTGAAAGTACAAAAAAAAGGAATGAGCAGAGAGCGGTCTTGGGGCTCGCTGGGAAATTCTACATATTGTGCATGATAATTACAAAGCAATCATAAGCTGTTTTTGGTAAACAAGCCAAAGGCCCGCGCTCTTGGCCTGAGAATAATTAAAAGATGCACGAAAACCCCCCACCCATCCCGAAACGGGCGAGGGGCTGCTTAACACGCGTGCAATTTGGCATTTGCTCTTCTTCCATTTCAGTGGAGGCGATTGCTGTTTTGGGTGGTGGAGCCAAAACATGGATGCCCTCATTCATTTGGATTATTTTCTTTTTTCGGGGGGGGGGGGGACACAGGAAATGTTCTTCATGCCCATGTTTTCTCTTATTCGCATGTGACAGGCTATGTTAACACTGTTGGGCATCATGCCCAATTCAGACTTTTTGTCCCATCCGATCTTCATACGTAGTTGTTGACATTCGAAAAAAGAAATTGTGACTTGTAAGGGGAATGGATTGCATCCGTGAAATGAGTGACACACATTCGCTGAAGAAACACCACACCATGTAGACGCAGTGTTTACAGGCGTTAAGTATGGCCCCTCGTCTTGATCTTACTCCTGACACATTTGTCACCATTAAATTTTCTTTTCGTCACTTCGTGTTTTTTTTTTTTGCTCGCTTGTCCACCTTTGTCTTCTCGCTCTGTCTGTTGAACAGTTGTGATGCGACTTGCCTTTGCATGAGGCACAGGTCCACATACAAACGAGACCCGGCTTGGATTTGAAATATCGGAATTGTACTGTTCGCATTGAAATGCCAAAAGTCAGATCCATGTGACGTATGGCTGTCGATTGGCTCATGCGGAAAACGGAACCACCTGTTGTTTTGGCACAGAGATTGGGAGTCAGCCAATCGTAATCAATAAGGTCCTTTCCTCCCCGAGCCACTTTGAGTTGAGGGGTCATGCCGTCCTCCCTACCTGATGACTGGCGAGGTTTTTATCACGTGAAGCGCAGACATGGTCACCTTACCCCAGGACTCACTTGAGAGAATGCCATTGGAAATCAATAAGTGCCCTCCCTCTCTCTGCTCTTTAATTGTTTGGGGGGGGGGGTAAAAAAAAGAGCTTCTTGTTAGCGGCGGGCGGTGTTGCATCGTCAGCCAGGACGGCCTGACTTTGATTCGCTTCCTCTTTTGGCACTCATTGTTTGTTGGCACGATTCGGATATGAGAGGCAGCTAGCTCAACATTTGCATTGCTCCAAAGGTCAGACGTGGGTTACATGACGTGACTCAAGTCAGATTTAATCGATTTAATGAGCTTTTCGATTCATACGAATTGAGCTTTTGCTTCATTGTTTCGGTAGTCCCATAACTTTACACTATACAACACTCTTACTTCTCTTTCAATGACTTCTGTACCTATCACATTTTTTCAAATTTCAAATTTTTTTCAAACCTTTTTTTAAAACGTTTTTGGAATGATATTTTTGTGAGCCCTAAACACGATGTAATCTATATTTTTTAACCATCCATCCATTCGCTTATCTTGACAAGGGTCGCGGGGGATGCTGGACCCTATCCCAGCTATCTCCGGGCAGTAGGGACACCCTGAACCAGTTGTCAGCCAATCGGGCACAGGGCGCACATAGACGAACAACCATTCGCGCTCACAATCACACTTCGGGACAATTTTGAGTGTTCCATTAGCTTACCATGCATGTTTTTGGAATGAGGGAGGAAACCGGAGTACCCGGAGAAAACCCACGCAGGCCCAGGGAGAACATACCAACCCCACAAAGGAAGGTCGAGGCCAGGAATCGAACCCTGGAGCTCTGCACCGTGAGGCGGACGTGCTAAACAGTCACACACCGTGCCGCCCGCAATATATATATTTTTTAAATAAACCAAATAATTTTTTTCATTGGCTTTCATATTGTAAATAATGGTTAACGTGCTCTCCATGGGGACCGACATTAAAAACGGTGATTGTGAATATTTTAGTAAAGCTAACGAACACGCGGACATATACTGAATACAATGAGGCGAATGTCCGAATGAATGCGTGTGCGATTGCGCGAGATGACATGACTTGACTTCCGACTTTATGGAGGATACAAACATGCAGAGAGTCATCTTATTCTTTCCTGCCGAGCCATAATGATTGTGAAGCCTTGTTGGTGGCCACTGTTGTTAAAAATACATTGTGAGTGCTTTTTCCTCTCCTGGAGCAAAACAGTGATGTGGCCTCCCCCAGGGAAGACTGGCCTTTTCTTAGCACTAACGCCTTGCCTCCTGACAAGGAGAATGTCGGCAGAGTTGTGAAGAGAAAACGAATAAAAGTTTGCCGCACAGCTTTTTTAATTCTACAAAGTACAGCCATTCAAATCTCCCGTCAAATTTACATATAAAGTGTTCAATCATCACACTTGTGTGCGAGAGAGTTTGCTTTTGTTTTGAATGGATTGGACCGGCACGGCGTTTAGTGTGCAAGCGGCGCAGATAAGAGCGGTATAAGCAAATAGTGCAGCTGATTTGTCTCCCTGGCACCTCACAGGATTTACGGCGCGAGTCCGTCGAGCCATCAATCAATCGTGACGCACTCCAAGGACAACTTTGTCTCTTTATGCAATTTGTAAGGCTGTCCAGTCAAATTGATTCCTTAAGCACAAGCCGTCCGCCAAAAAAAGAACATTAACCTCCCGTGTTTGCCATAAACAAGACAATAAATGATACCACTGCTGCCTGTCAGCGCACCCCGACGACGGAAAAAAAAGAAGGGTGACAAACAACAAGATGAACAGTGATCGCAGGAATGATTGATTAAATGGGATTTAATGGAACACCGTTATCAATGGTTCTGGCATTGTCCTCCATTCTTCATGCCACCAAAACACGCTCGCCTCACAGTTGTAAATTGTTATGGCTTGGCGATCCGCGGTTGCCGTGGCAACCACAGAACCGCTATTCTACCTTTTGAAGAGGCCACTCTGCCAAAACACTTTTAATTTGTGGACAAACGGCGCAGATTCACACGAAAAGCGAAGCGTTGGTCGCACCCGCATCGTAGATACGGCATTCGCATTTGCCGACTCCTCAGCCTGGAAAACCACATTTCGCTGAAGAAGTACACTCCGGGCAGCTCCACTGAGGCCTTCCCGCCACGTCTGCGAGCCCCGAGGCCTTTTCCCAGTTAGATGTGCCCGGAATGCCTCACCCAGAAGTCTGAGCTCCTCACCCAAGGATGCAGATCAGCCTTCAGTCGCCATCTTCTCGAAACAATGACAAATCGAAATATATGAAGCTTGATCCATCCATCCACCCATCCATTTTCTAATCCGCTTTATCCTCACGAGGGTCGCAGGCGTGCTGGAGCCTGTCCCAGCTGTCTTCGGGCAGTCAGCGGGGCACACCCTCAACTGGTTGCCAGTCAGCCAATTGCAGGGCAATGGAGCTCTATGGGGAGGATTTCTTCAAAAGTACAGCTCGAAAGCAAACATTTTACCGTAACACTCTACACTAGCGTGTTTCGCCATGAATTAAAGGTGGGAAAAGTGTCGCTCACCAATAAAGCTTTGATAGGTGGCACGAGGTTTGTGACAACACACAGCCGGGGAAAAAAAAAAGAGTTCATTTCAGTTTGATCAGCGCAAGTGTTCGGCGGCATTGAGGGGCGGGGGGGTTGTGCGGGGGACCCCGTTCCGAGGACTCACTGACAAACGGCGATGCGACGTGTCAGCCTGGCTGCACATTTTGTGCGTGTGATAAGACAAATCTAGAGGGAGGGAGATCCAATATTAGCAACACGAGCGTTCGCTTTGTACAAAAGAGTTCTCTTTGGCTGAGATGTGATTTGGCAGTCGCAGAACCAAGTGGGAGAGATCAGTTTACAAGTTTTTTTTTTGTTTTTTTTTTTAAGGCCGTGAACTCACCTGGCTTCGCAAATTCTTAAAAGAAAAATCAAAACCTTGACGCATGGCTCTAATTTGGATCCTGCCACAAGTTTGCTCCTTGCACCAACTGTCATCTGAGCGATGAAAGTGGACCCGAAAAAGCAGCGAGGCAAGTAAACAGGGTTTACTGAACAAAGTAGATGAACAAAATCACTTACAGGGGAACACTGGAAAAAGAAAACTCAAAACACAAAGTCCGGAAAATGCGAAGAAACCAAAGTAACAAACAAACAAAAACCCATGACAGAAGAACAAAAAAACGTGAGAGCAACACAACAATCCGACCAAGACTGACAGAACCGAGGGAACTAAATACAAGCAAACTGACAAGACAACGAGGAACACTTGGACAAGACACAAAGAGCTGAGGGAGCTGATTGGTTGACACAAGGGACTCGGATGGCACACGTGCGAACAAAACCAAACAAGGAAAACAAAAGCGCATGAGGAAACAAAACTATGAAACAAAACAGAATCATGGCAGTACCCCTCCCTCAAGGGACGAATCCCAGATGTCCCAAAGTGACCCAGTGGTAGCCGCAGGAACGGGAGTAGGTGGCGGCCGCAGGACGTACGCCGCTGGAACAGGGACGGGTGGCGACCACAGCTTTTGCGGCACCTGAAAGAGGACGGGTGGCGGCCGCAGGACGTGCGCAGCCAGGACAGGAACAAGCTGCGGCCGCACAATGTGCGCCACTTGAACTGGGATGAGTGGCGACTGTGGGATATGCACTGCTGGAGGCAGGTGGTAACGGTATCAATTGCCTCTGGTCCTGCGGGGTCCCTTCTTGGTCGGATCGTTCTGTCACGTGTGCGTGATGCTAGTGGACCCCAAAAAAAGCAAGGAGGCAGGAGAAGAGGGGTATACTGAACTGAAAGGTATGAAAAAAAACCCCAAAACAACAAAAACACTGGAATCAGCTCGTCTCTATCCTGATAGTTTAGGGCAGTGCGTCAAGAATGGCCACCGATTTTAAAAACAGAACAAAACAAACGCGCCTTCTTTCTCGGCAAACAAGGTTTATTTATTCACTCTCTGGGAGGCAAAGACGGCAGTGCTGACAAACAATCTTATGATGCAGTCTTCATGTCAAGGCCGGATCCCCATCCCCTCCCCAGCCCCCCCGTCGCCCTTTCCTCTGTCTCCTTCCCATTCTTCCAGCCTGCAGAATGTCTCCGTCACTTGTCACAGTCCCTTTTCCCTAGCCACGGGCCCTGTTGACACAGGAATCCGTCACTCCTCACACGGGACGTGTTGGCGGCCATTACTATTCATGAGGCGGTGTCATCTACTCTGTCACCCCGTTGTTGGAGGGGGAGAGGAGTCTGTCTGCAAGGCTGCCTCCCCACCTCTTTATCAGCCAGGGGTGGCTAATGAGAAGCACCGAGTTAATACCGCCACTGGAACCGCAATGTCTTTAAACCTCTTAATTCATTTAGTGGCTTATAATTGAAACCGGGGGTGAATGCACTCTGGACACAGCTCATTGTCTTGCAAGTCCTGGCAGTTCGAACTCTGAAGTTTTTGCGTAACTTTACAGGCGTACTCGCGCTTGAAAATTGTACGAGACGTGAACGATCTTTGGCCAGATGGGCCTGTCAAACCATGTGTCTCACCTGCACTAAAGTTGAAAACTGCAGCCTCGGCTAAGACTAGGGAACTCGCTAGATGTGGCAACGTGTAAATTAAAAACGCCCTGACTTAAGGCATCACGCACTCGAGTGTTTAATCAGCATTCAGTGAGCACTGTGGGCTCTAAAAGCGGCAGCTCTTACTCTTGCTCACCACCCTCTCATCCTTCATGCATATTTATTGCCACAGCTTGCGTCGGTGTCTTCTGAAGACGCATATTGACGGCAAGAGGGCGTCCTCCATCCCTCCACGCAGAGCATCCGGCACCTTGAGGCCTTCCCTCTCGTTTGTTTGAGTCAGCCCAGCTACTCCAACCCCGACTACTCGGACTACTCGGGCCTATAACGATCAGAGATACCGTATTGGCCCGGATATAAGACGGCCCTGATTATAAGACGACCCCCTCTTTTTCAAGACTCAAGTTTGAAAAAAGACTTTTTGAACACCAAATTAATTTTTATACAGAAAATAATTCTAGTACATCTGAAACAAATGATTAAAACAATATATTTGAGAGAAAAAGCATGTTATTTTGCCTCATTCAAATCTTAATATCTGAACATTTAAATATGTAAACTAAAGTGCAATCGCATTCGGAAATGAATGGCTTCTGTTTTTTTTAAATGTAAATTACATCATAACTTCTCCTCAGCTGCCGGTTAACCTGGCCGATCTTCGACCCACTTTTCTCCAGATTGTCACTACGTTTCTCCATTTTCTGTTTTCTCTTTCGATTATTTTCTTCTCTTTTCCTTCTTACCGCTATTTTTTTATTTTTCTTCTTCATGCTACCGCTATTTTTATTTTTATCCTTCGTGGCAGGGGTTCACTTTGGCCTGGGGAGTCAAGTTCAGCATTTGCTTCATTGATATCTGGCGCCATCTAGCGTCGTGAATGGGTATAACGTCTAGACCCCGAATATAAGACGACCCCCACTTTTTCAGTCTTATTTCAATGCAAAAAACACCGTCTTATATTCAAGCCAATACGGTAATCCTCCCCGAGCCTGAAATGTAGCTGTAAATATTCAAATGTGCCAGTTGATGATATGTGCGAGAGAACACCGTTCGTGTGACACCACTCGGCGTCCCTAAAAGCGCATAATTTGCCGGCATAAATTTCCCTCCCTCCAACAAATGCTCATTCATTCCCCCCATTTGTCACTCCAATCGTTATTTTATAGCACCGCTCTATTAATTGAACTGCTTCTGCCGCACAACAATTCAAGGCCCAATGCATCCATTATGAAGGGCGCGCGCCGGAAACATCGCGGAACGCGCTCACAAATCAGCCTAAGCCGAGAGGGGAACCTCACAGTAATGTGGCGCAATCGCCCTCATCTTTCATTGACAATGGGCTCTTTCTTCAGTCATGCAAAGAAAAGTGCTCGGCGTGGGAAGATCGGATTTGCCGTAGGATGGGGCGTTCGACAGAATTCGCTTGGAGTTGTCGTCCGCCGTCGTGGGAAAAGAATTATAGAGCGACTCAACATCCCTCCGACACTTTGGCAAGACCCTTGGTTGGAAGTTTTAAAATGAGATTTGGTAGATGTGCCACATTTGCGTCATTCTCACGGATATAATGTCGAGAACAGGACAATACTCTTAAAGGTACGCCTTGGGAACATACCTTGGTGTCCAGCAACTCTCGCTATTGGGTACATTTTCACAGATTCTACTGACAAATATGGTCTGCAAGTCTTATTTTGACGACTGCATCAATGACATCCCGGGATAGTGCTTGTTTACCTCCAAAACCAAAATGGTGACAAGGCATTGAGAGCGAGAGCAACTCAAGAATCAGAATGAAGAACCAGGACTTAGCTGAAGGAGGAGCACGATTTATCCGTTGGCTCTTCTAAGTGATTTTTTATTTTTTTATTTTTTATTGATCTGTTCCTCTTAGCTGTCGCTAGATTATTTTGCATGTTCACCTGTTGCACTTTCAGATTTGTCTTCCAATGTAAAGTGTATTGTTATTATTATTATTAAAGTACTGTGAGCTGGACAGGCTGTGTTTCGGACTGTCTCGCGAAACATCTCAAACTCAAGACGGCCCTTGTTAAATCACCCGCTCCTGCCTTGTTGCCACCGAGTCCCCCCCCCCACCCCCCCCTCCAAACTAGGCGGCAAACCTTTCGAATAAGACAGATTTATCTTTGATTTCAGTTGTTTGTATTTCTCTGCGACAGAACAGCCGCCTCTTGGTGGCTTTGACATTTTAATTTATCTGTTATCTCCTGGAAGACTTTAGCACTCGTGTGACTCAGCATAGCGGCGTCTTAAAAACAAACAGCATACTCCTGAGCCGACGGAGATGGGGGGGGGGGCGTGATGGCGCAACGTCCAATTTAACTGCCATCTTAATGGAATCTATAATAAGCGCAGGGGCACAGTCTTGGCGACGAGTCGCATCTTTGGATGTGGGGTTGGGGGGGGGGGCATTAATCACAAAGCCTTGGGATCACCCGACAGTCCAGAACAAAATGCCCAGATGTCATTGCCAATTTTGTGGTAACGTATTCCCCGTGGGTTCTTCACCAGCTCCTCGGTGGCCCCGATGCCACCGAGAGGTAATCTGCTGTCTGCAGCATCGTGGCCTACCTGCATCCCCCCCCGTTCAAACCTCCCCTGACTTTAATTTCACGGGCACCTGTTCGTTCATGTGCCCCTGGGCGCAGGCGTCAAATTTTCATGCGGCCCGCACGACTCGCAGTTCTTTCTCCGCATGAGCATTCTGCCGCTCGGAGAACGCAAGGAGGCGGCTGTTTCGTTTGTGACAACAAAGCAAACGGCTTTGGATCTCGATGATGAGATCATCTTGTGGGGGGGGGATGCGGTCGCGCCGACGGAGGCTGCTTTTTGCGTCACGGGTTGAGCAAATATTAACGCGCAAACCTCAATTTCATACGAATGCAAAGACACAAATGTCAGAGCACTGACAGATAAAAGGACACAAATCAAGTTTGTGTACTGTCCGGATCACCCGATTCCCTGCTGGCTCCGAAGGATAACGACGGACGGCAATTAAAAGATGCCATTTAGCACGGCTCCACGAACAGACTAGCGGCTTCTGCTTGTCAAATACAAACGTGGCAGGTTTTCTGAAAAGCACTTTGGATCCTGACAACAGGAGGCAGTATGAGCACGGCGGTCTCGGTGCCACGTCAAACCCCGCCGCTACTCGTCGGGAGTTGCAGATGCTGCCGGTAATGATGCGGACGACGGGCCGCGGACAGGAAGCGGTGCTGGCTGAAATGAGTAAAAATGACTTTCTCATTACCTCCCTCATTGCTCCTGTAAGTAGTCACAGTTTCCGCACGATTAGGGGAACGAGTTGCCGCGCGCCGGATCTTGCAAACACGCGCCGCTTTCACACTTCACACCCACACACACACACACACAAAAAAAAAAAAAAATCGGCTAACCAACCGTTTTTACCACCCGCCCAAACATTCCTCGTCAGACCGACTATTAAACGATGGGGTTCTCTCATGCTTCCTCCCCCATCAACATTTCCATTTTTGCTAATAACCCAAATATTCAGCGACTTAACCGTCATCTTTTTCCTCTGTCCCGTATGCGCCTTTAATAAACAGCGGGCCTATTTTCGTCCCGACAATCCTTGCGTTTGCACAACTCCACAAAGCCTGAGGGCAAACACATTTGAATAAAATCCACATTTGTTTTGTTTGCAGGTTAATAAGTGGTAAACACAGCTCATTTTTGCCATAGTGAGCGCCTCAATTGGCATTGCTGTTGTTATTATGGCTTGTTTTTCCCAACCTTGCATCGTATGACCCTCTCCAAATTAGCCAAAATAAGCTTGACTCACTGGATTGTATTTGCAGCGCACAAGCATTTTCACACCTACTGCTTACAGTGTCAGATGTGTCATGCTCCCGCTTCCTCCAGCCGTGCGGTATTTCTGTCCGCCGTGCCTCCTAAACCCGTAAATAGCTTCTGTTGCTGGAATGCCGAAATACAGTGGAATCAGCCGGTTAAAATTACCCCCGATCGCACTCTGGAAACCCACACACGAGTTCCCAAAATACCTTGCGGCCTTGCGTCACGCCTGGCTGTTTCTATAGGCTTATGTGAGGGGATGGAGTTGAGGTGGCGGCGGGGGGGCAGGACTGACGCCAGTTCTGGTGAGCAAGCAGTTGCCCCCGTGCCAAGATCTTGTAGCGGGGGGGAAATGTGCCAGCTGATGCCCTGCCATGTCAATAAAAAGCCGGCAACTGAGGTTGAGTCAGCTGAACGGAAACTTGGAAATTCATTTGCTGAAGCACCACGTGGACGGTTAAAGTATTTCTATTGCCCAGTTCATCCTGGATTGGGTGTAAATTCACTGGACCCAATGCAGCGGGTCCAGTGCCGAGCTCACCTTCGACCGCTGGTGAGCTCGGCACTGGACCCGCTGCAGTTTGCCTATCAGTCTGGCATCGGAGTGGACGACGCCATTAACT
>NW_017806220.1:1394681-1428808 GCF_001891065.2 Hippocampus comes | reverse complement strand
AAAAAAAAAACAAAAAAAAAAAAAAAAAAAAAAAAAAAAAAACAGTCACAATTGAAAATTTACCCTTACATGAAAAGATTATTGGGTATACCTGCAGTCCGGAAAGGATTAGATGCACATCTTGGCGTTTGAATTGTCCCAGCAAGTCACTCAGCTCATTAATCACTGTGTAATCTATCACACTGACATGACTGCAATCCAATACAACTGACCGTGGAGGAGAGTCTGGTGAACATTAGTAAAAAACAACAACAACAAAAAAACTGCAATGATCATTCTTTCTCTTACATTTTACGATTTTCATCTTTTGATTGAGCACTTACCCTGTAGAGCTTGTGTATGTATGATGTGGCTCAGATGTTCTGCAGCAGGAAAGCTGAGCCCGCTGGCCAACTCAATGAGCATGACACCTTGATTTGACATCTACACACAACAGGCACATGGAAGACACACCAGTCATCACGAACGCAGAGGCATGTTGTGAGAAATGGAATGAACAAATAGCGTGTCTGCCTCATTTTTTCTGTATTGCAGTACAGTAGTCATAATACCGGTACTAATTATGTTGATAATTGATCGCCATCACTATTGATTATCACTACACCTTAATTCATAGAATTATTTAAATGATATGACAACATATGTGAATAGTACTGTGACTATTGTATTATATTGCACTTAATTATTGACCTTATCCATGTTTGTATTTATATTGCACTTAATTGAACTGTGTTTTCTTTTCTCTTCTTTCTACCCACAATCTTGCTGCTGAAGGCTGTAAATTTCCCCAGTGTGGGACAAATAAAGGATATCTAATCTAATCTAATCTAAATCCGTCCAGTGTACATATCAGTCCGCCTCTTTTGAATTTGTCAGTCTTCCAGCTTGCCCTACGTAGTATTTAATTTTTATCTTAAAGAAAAAGAAACCCACCATGGGACTACGGCTGAAAACTAGCATTTATGCTAAATCTGGCGCATTTATACTCTTGTGTTGATTAACTCATTCAATCCCAGCCATTTTCACTGGAGCAACCCCCTCAATCCCAGCATTTTACTGGATTTTGAGTGATCTTGCAAGGCCCACAGAATATTTGGTTCTAATGCTATATAAACATGGAGCCTACCAAAATAAAGTTTGGACTCTCTTCTTTCATCAGGAAAAAATCTTTTTCCATTCTTCAGCAATCGGCATTACAAAAATGGCTAGGTTTCATGAAAATGGCGATTCCTGGGCAAAAAAACGGAGAAAAAGAGCTTTTTGTAAAAGCATGCATTTCAAGCACGTGAGGCAACACTGCCACCTACTGGTCGTTTTTTTACATGCTTTACAATGCAAACGGCTTATTCTCATTCACAGATTGCATCGGACCCTCCTCCTCTCTATGACGCAAAAAAAAGACTTAGATGTACAAGTACGTCCTTGGTAGGCGGGGCTTAATTTTAAAAAGACGTACAGGTACGTCTTGTGGAATGAAAGCGTAAATGTGCACTGTCCCAATGAAATAAATAAATACATAAATAAATGCTGTGGCTTTTGAAGGCACGGAGTTCACCATCTTTCAACTATTAGGTGTATTTTACCAACCATTGACCAATAATTGATTGAGGTTACGTCTGTTCCTCCAAAGGTAGACTGTGTTGGGCGCTTACCCGCATTAATCTGCATTGTGAAGAAAGCCAAACAAGGCTGACATTTGTCCCGGCCGTCTCCTTGTGTTTGCTACGATGGCATGTATAAATAAAGGCCGCTCTTTGTGTTCTTACGCTCGTATGGTCGGATGTTGTTTGGGATTAAGGAATCTCATTTTGCCCCGAGCTTTGCTTGCTTGCTTTCGGTCGGTCAGCTCATCTGCAGATCTCGCAGCAGATAGACAGCACCATTCTCTGCGCCTCAGCGTTTTTTTTTGTTTTGTTTGTTTTTTTTTCATTTTTTTTTTCCCCCGCCACCTCTCTTTTTATTTATGTTTTTTAATGTGCTGCCATTTGCACAAAAAAAAAAAACCCTGAAAGGGTGGCGGAGGGTTATGCAGCCACACCCGCTGGGTCGGAAATCGCTCCGGGGGTTATGGAGCTCATTCCAATCTGTCTGTAGAAGGAAAACCCCGGCGTCGTTCCCGTTGTTGCTGAAAGATTTAGAGCGAGTCAGTTGAGGGGGCAACGAGGCAAGGACAGCCTTTGTGCCGGGGAGATGAGTGACAAATGATCGTCAGTGGGTTATGGAGTGTGATGAGGAACAAAGAGGGCGATCAAAGATGAGAGCCTTTTGTGTCTGGTAGCCTCTTTCGCCAAATATGACACTTAATACCTTGGTAAGAGTTGGTTCGATCAAAAAACAAAAGTCATGCTGGAAGTTGGGCTGGGCAATTCATTGAAATTCAATCGTGATTTCAATTTTGGCTTGATCTTAAAAACGTGACGATGGAAGAAAAAAAGATTGTGCGCGCAAGTTCCCGACGTTGTCAAGGTACCCTGAAGGCACCATATTACGTATGCAGCGAGTGTGTGACGTTCTGTGATTCTGGCTTCCCTGAGTGTGCTTTAATTGTTCCCAACTTGGGATTTGACCACAAAATTAAACACAAAAATAAAGAATGACACATTTTGTATATTTTTAAATACACTTTGTTTGGCAGTTTTGCTTTATGGTAGTTGAATAAACACAAAGTTTTGAAATCAATTGTTGCTTTTATCACTCATGATTTCAATAGCAATCAAACATAATCATGATTATTATATTTTCTCATAATCGCCAAGATGCAGCTGCAAGTGTCCTGCTCTTTTTTTGTTTTGCCACATTTCACGGCTCATACGTGGCTCCCTATGCTCGTGCAAGCACCCTGATTCTATTGCAAAGCTATTATATCATTTGAGTTTTCCTATTCCTGTGAGAACTGGGAGGGGCCTCCTTTTGGTACTGGATGTCCTCCCTTTTTTTTTTTTTTGTCCCACAATGACAATCTGTCGGGGTTGAGTCACGCAGGCCACCCGCGAACGGCTTCTTCTGCATGCAGACCGAAGAGTTCTGAAATATTAGCTTTTTTTTTTTTTTTTTGAAAGAAGGTGCGATTTTGGACTCTTCCAAATGCAGAGCATTGATATTCAGAGTCTTGAGCAAAGATGCTTGATCCCATATTGATGAGGAAAGTCAAGTGCCATCCAGCTTTAAGTTTCGGAGGTTCCCTGTGTTACGACTGTACTCAATAAGCAATTGGAAATGAAAGGAAGTTTGCCTTTCGGAGCTCTGCCTTGTATTCTGTACCTTTCACTTGGAGAGAAATTCTTAGGCTGGATCGGCCACAGGATTATACTGCCGTGATCATTACTTCCTCTTAGCTGTTTTGATGCATGTCATCCCGTTGCAAATCCTCCTCGTGATAGACGCAAACAAATTAAGGCTCGCTAAAGGTCAGCTAAAGGTGACAGGCGCTCATCATCGGCGCCTCTGCTCTTCGTAGATATGCTTTGAATTGATTTTTTTTTTTCCTTCCGCTGCAGGGGAAAAAAAAAAATCCACCTTTCCGAAGAGAAGATTTGACCGAAGACCAGCCGAACTTGTATTCTGAAGACATTGTAGTAAACATAGTGGCCCATTTCTCAAAAAAACTGTGTTGTCCCGTTGGGTATTTTTTGGGCATCTCCATTTTAAAAATATGCCAGAATATCAGATTTGAGTGGGAAACTGGTCACACTAGTCTGGCACGGTTTGTTTCTCTTGTTTGTTGATAGGTCGACAAAGAATGGTCATTTTTGTCTCCCAAGACAACTGAACTGGAAGAAAACCAGTGCACCACTCTCTGGCCTGTACACTTAAAATTTGCACTGCAATAGACCTAAGACAACAACCCCCTTCCAGGTTCTCTCCTAAATAATCTCCTGATAAGAAATAGCACCCTTGATGATTAATTATAGCCATTGTGCTTGTGGACTGATGTGCTCCCTCATCACATCCATCTTTAACCCCGCCCCTCCCTTTTCCTCCTTCTTCTGCGGCTCCCGGAGTAGTTTTCACGAGGGACATAAAGGCTAGCCAACTGTAACGCTAAATGAAAGTCCTTCTGTAAGAGGCGGCTTTAAAGACGACTTTTTAAAAAATCATTAAAAGTGTTCAAAACTAACACAATTAGAGTTAAAGGTGTAAGCAGCGTATTCATGGCGAATCGTCAGTGATCCTCTAACTTTTGACGCCATGCTTCGTCCGCAATAAATGTCGTAGGCAAAACAACCCCCCCCCCCAAAAAAAAAATTAGCATTGTCTAGCTGTCGTATGCCTGCTTCCAAGTGAGACTCATTTGGACACATTTCTGATTTGGAGTTTGTCAATGTACGAGCCCTGGAATGCACCTAAAATGTCTGTTTCAAACCAAAACTTCCTGTTTCAGTTCAGAGACATTTTTGCGCATCCTGTTCCGACACGTCCAGCCAATTATGTTTTGATGAACGAAACTGGTGTCAGGCTAATTTTCTCAACTTTCGGAGTGAATTTTGTGGAGGGTCGTCTTCGGTATCCATCGCGCTCGCATGCAAATATTCAGACATGTTCATTCTGCAGTCCCTCATGACGCCATTTCTTTTTCTCCTTCTCGGGAATGACGCAAATGCAGTTTTGCTTTTTGGTTGCTCATTCCATGTTGACGTCGCTCAATTGATGAGAGAATTTTGATTGTCTCATGAATTCAGATGGCATCCATCTTCAGAGATTGGCAAGTTACTACAGAATGGCGGAGTGGCCAGCCGTTGATGTATCATGCTGACCTTTGGGACAAGGCGAGGTGAGCAGGAAGGAGTGGAGGGCATTTACGACTTGAAGCCCCCCCCCCCCCAAAAAAAATGTGAGCGTCCCTTCAAAATGACAGCAGCTCGAATAACTCTCTCCTAGTCAGTGTTTGCTCACACTACCTGATGACTAAAAGGCTGTCACAGCACTGCCAAGGCATCTCAACATATTCACAGAATGGCGGCGAAGGCGGCATAGTTTGGCGGTGTCGTGACAAACCCTTGTTTGGCTTCTCCCCGGGATGCTACACGTTGGGAAGGAAATTACCCGCGCCCCCCAAGTGGGATGACGGGCGCTGTGATGTGTTGCCAGAAAAACACAAAAAACAAAAAAACAAAACAAAAAAAAAAAAAGCAGCACAGCAAACCTTGGGAGAGCATCCACTGAATGATGCTACATTTTCCACATGGGCCTCCACAGTCATTGATGACATTGGTGGTGTTTTGTTTTGTGTTCAGGTTGTACTTTTCAAGCAGTCGTCCAAACGGTGACGCTGACCAAATACGGCTCACCAAAGGGACTTAAGAATCAACTTCACACCCAAAGGGAGAGATTTGAAGACACGTTTTTTTTTGAAACATGCAGGTGTCCAAAAGCAAACAAGCTGGAGGAGCAGTTCTTTGCCAAGATCCAAGTGCACAGGGAGGCAGGAAATGGAGGTCAGTGGGCGGGCGGGCTTTGCTTTACCGGCGCTGCGCTGGCTTCTGTGACAGTTTCCCGCAGTCTGCTTTCTCCAGGGTAGCCTCGAGCTGGCACCACATGAAATGTTACTTTTTTCGCCGGCTGGCTCGGGAAGTGGGAACGCTGAAATGAAATGTTTATCCCTGGAAGTATTCGTTCTTTCAAAAGCTTTTCCGTACCCTATTCCCGACAAAGAGTAGGTGCTGATTGTTGCGTCTCGATGATTTGATGAGTTGACAATTCACAGGAAATGATCAGTGGAGAAAAATCACTTTTCCTTTTTTGACACACATATTGCGTGTGAATACTTTTGCCACCTCTGGAAACGTATGAAAATACGACAGGACACTGAAATCGGATTTTTGAGTCAAAAGTGAAGTGTCCAAGTGACCGCTGATCGAACATGTGACCATCCAACCGCCGCCGCCGCCGCCTTGGTAGCCATTAATGATGCATGTTTGATTCGGCTCTGCCCCGCTGCCTCTGCTCACCGCACCTGCATCCCCAGCAGATGCTTGATCGGAGATAAGTACGCGGGTCAATGTCTATCTCATCGCGGGGGCCCGGCCCTCGTTTGGCCCGTCCTGTCAATAACTGCCAGGCGATGGCGCCTCCACCTTGATTGACAGCTCTCCGCCGACAAGGTTTATGGGGGTCGGGACCCTCCTCTCTTGTCACCTTCAAGTGGATGTCATTAGCCGGAAGACCTTGGCTGCCTGCGACCGCCGCCGTTATCTGCCGCCGTTTGCTGCAAAGACAACAGAAGGTGATGAATTGTCTTCAACTTCCAGCGAGGAACCGTTTTTGAAGTAATCAACATCAGGCTGGATCAATGGGAGGCTAAGCTACTTTTGCGCGGGGGTTGCCGAAAGGCCACAGCCGTGCACTGTATGTCGAGCCAAATCAGGTCATTGACCTTCCGGCTGTATTATCCCATTAACCCGCCCTGCTGGGAGTTAAACGTGTGATTCCCTAGCCTCCCTCCCGCTATGCCCGTGATTTCACATCACGAGTGTCCCTTCCGACAAATGTCTCTGGGGGGTGGGGACGGACTACGTTTGAAAAGCATGCGAGAGGGTCGCCCCCGTTTGCAGATGCGTTGATATTTTGGATTACGGTCAAATTTTATGATTAGCATTAATGGCCGGCAGGGGTTCGAGAAATAAAGGAGAATGCAAATAGATATGGGATGTGGGGTGGGGGGGCACTTTCGCTATCTCCCCCTGGCATGCCTGTATGGCTTATCTGGCTCCATTGCGGCGAATGTTTATGTAGAACTTAAGCGCTTGCAGAGGCTCCTATGTGACAGTTCAATTTATGAAGCGATTATGGTGTTGACTGACCCCGAACTGGTCTTTACACAAAGGTGATCTTCACTTTTTTTTTTTCCCGACAGCAAACACGACATTGTGTGCTGAAGTGCTTTCCCACCCCCCCCATCCTGTTTGTTTTCACAGCAAGGATCAGTCAATGCCACCGCAGCGACCAATTAGACAGAAACTGTCCGCCCGGTTCTTTCATTGAAATCAACTTTGATCACTTTCCTGTTAATTGGCAGGATGCTCGTGTTGCTGTCGAATTGGTGGTCGGTTCAGTGTGCTCGCTTGAGGGATTTGTCGCGACAAATAATTCAAAGACAACAAAGATGCCGGGGTCTGATGGCGACTCCCCTTCTGTCTTGTTTATTCTCGTCATACTTTTGCATGTCAGATTTGTCTTTAATGAGATAAACCACCCCAGCGTGTACAAAATAGACCTTGATTTTTTTTTTTTTTTTCTTCGAATGTATTCCGATGACTTGCCTCTTTGAATGGATTTGTTTTTACATTTGGCTTCCTTTCCCCGAGATCAATTACGGGGCTTCAGAGGTCAAGCCAAAGTTTGGCCGAGTACTCATTTCAAACCAAGGTGAAAATCAGCTGCTTTGACATGCCATGGATTATGCAAATGAAAGATCAATTACGTTCTCGTCGTTTTCCACCAAAGGCTTTGTTTTAAAAAAAACAAACAAAAAAAAAACAAACCTTTTAGACATCAAACCAAGTTTGCAAAGCCGCAGCAGGATTCCGAGTCCACTCGCAATGGCTCCCCAACTTGTTCTCCGCACGATACCAGGTGCACGTTTTAAGATAGAGCCTCGACAGCGCACTGAGCAGCGATGCTGGCCACAATAACGGCGTTTTCAATGGCGGTCGGTGTTGTTGATGGCATTCATATCACATTCAAAGGGGCGTGAAGGGAGGCAGGGAAAGGGGGCGGTGGCTGACATCGGTTCCAAGCACTTTCCAGCCTTTACATCTCTCTACAAAGCAATGGGTTGCGAGGCGCACGTCTGGCTTTCTTAGATTAAAATGTGTCAACAAGCTTAACTGCTGGCTTTGAAACTTGACTCCCCTTCAATTTCTATTAACGTTTGCGCAATTACACCCCTTTACATGATAACGCTCGTCTTACTAACACCTGATATGTGGCATTTGTGACGGACACGTTGCTTAATGTTGGCCATGGTTGATGTTCTTCGGGACGTGAGTGGCAGACATTCCCGTCCGTGCGCTACTTCTTCCACGTTTTGTTCCGTCATGCGGGGTAGCGCTCTTGGACATGCTTAAAAGGCTACAGTGGGAACTGTGCTTAAGGCTAGGATAAAATGCAAAGGTTTAGTGGAGGATAAGAAATGGAACAACAAAGAGCGTGAGCAAACTTTCACTAGATTTAAATAGAGTTTACTGGCGAGATGCCCCAAAAACCTTTCCTGGGCTGCATTACTCGCGTCACCCACCGCGCGGAGTCGAAGGTTGAGCTACAGTTCAGTGCTAGGCTCGCTAGCTAGCTAGCAACAAGGTTCGGCTGGCTACTAAACACACTGCAAAGTCGCTTCGAAGTCGGTCACCATCACCTCTCTGCAGCGAATAAGCTACATTTCTGAAAAATACTGCTGTGACGAAGGGAGAAGTCATGCTAATTACAAAGCTAACTGAAGAGCGACACGGCTAGCACGTTAAACAAAGGAACTAAGTGCTTGGGTAATCAAGTCCGCTTTTCACAGACGTCGGCTGGAACCATGTGAAAGCGGAGGACATTCAACTTTGAACCGTAAAATAGCAGGCAAACTAATACGTTTTTGGACTCTGGAGAGAAAATCTACTAGCTAAACAGAACCAGAAATAAATTGCAGTACGCTGCGGTGTATGTCGGACAGTAGGAGTGAAACCCAGAAGTTTAAACGTATATTGATATCGTATTTATAATTTATCAATAAGATTATTTGTTTGATTTCACAATTGAGTCCTGAATTTGGATTTTGACTTTTGAGGTCTGCAACATCTGCTCACAAAGTTGCATTATTTAGATATCTTTTTTTTAAATCCATTTAGCTTTGCTTCTAAATGAGAAAATAGTTTGCTCTATACAAAATGTGGATTTAAGAAATAAAATGTATTGATTGTGTAAAAAAAAAGAAAACCAATCCTTCATTCGGTCTGTTGTCAGCAGACTCTTATTGAGTTTTGACGATGGAAGCCATCAAAGATTCACAGACACCGGAACCCTCCCTCCTCAATATAAGGAAATCCGATGCACGCTTGAGGTTAAGCGCATGACATTGACGAGGCCGGATGTTTCTAAACTCGACCCGTCCATCTTTCTCGCTTCACCGCACCGCTCGACCTTCCATTTTGCAGCATTGTTTTACTGTCAATAGTAACACCTTGGAAGAGCCACTCGATGACATCAAAGGTGGCGCGCAGCGCCCCTGGTGGACGGTGGGCTTTGAATGTCACCTCCCTCCCTTTCTTCCACGTCCCATGCATATTCAGGTGCCTCCTGACTGTCTCACCTCTCGGTAGCCTCCCATCGCTCACCAGGCATCTTTTACCTTTTGCTTTGCAGTCACGTTTCATCTCTGCGCATGACTCATTCTGCTCAATAAGCTCCAAAGTAAGCAGATTTGTCCATCCTTGGCTCCCTCCCTCCACCCCCCTTCTACTCCTTAAGAAGGCTATTGTGATTCACAGAGGAAGCCCTTCAGAGCAAATATTCTGTGGGCATTTCATGTATAAACATGGCTGACTTTCTAGTGGCGGGGGGGGGGGGGGGGGCGGCGGACGGGGGATATTGGAGGGTTGAGAAAAAAAAAATACTTTTGCGATTCAATATCGACAAATGTTCAGATTTGTCGGCCCTCATCTTAATGCCGAGCGCGATAAACAGATTAGCCCGGAGACGGTGGACCTCCACCGATGCTTAAGGGCCCCCGTCGCAATTCCTTCTGATTTGTTGGGATTTGGCTTGCCAAGCTCCAGAACGGTGATGAAAGGAGTCAGGCCCCCGTGGCATTTTCACAGAAATAAACACATCCAGACTTTCTGCGTATATTTAACTGGATTTGCCATTGTCCGGATTATAACAATCTGATGGATTTTCCTATATGTGAATTAAGCCCCCACCATTTTCCATAATAGCTAGTCATTAGTTCACAATATAATCAAATTTCATCCCATTGTCACGCTGCCTGGTATAATGTACAGTGTGCTGCACTGGGAAATACATATAGAAGAGCTGGAGGACGTTTAGATTGCAATTGATTTTTTTTTTTCCTCCCCCTTGGTGGGGAGGAAAAAAAATCCCAAATTGTTTCTCGCACATTTGTGAAACGGATTTAGGGCATTGATGTCGAGGCCCACTTTGATAAGTCATGAGTTGGCTTTCGTTGAAGGGTGACGCTTTGTCAACGATGCCGCTGCATTTCTCTCTCTTTTTTTATTTTATTTTTTTATTTTTTTGCTGTGGTCTGGCCGTGAGCTGCGCGGCGAGCGATATCCCTGAGTTGTTTGTCGGTGGCACCGGTCAGTAGCAGCTGAGTCCCTTTTGCCTTGTGTGTTGATGGAGACGTTTGTCATGATGGAACTTTAAAATCAGGATCAAGATTCACTTTCCTTTTTTTCCCACAAAAAAAAAGGAAAAGGGGAGACTCATAATGGGATTCAGCCAAGGCATTGGATTTTAAATGAAGTCGGCGCCAGGCTTCATAATGTTATTTTAGATTCCCGCGTTCCAACTCCCATCAGCGCCGCGACAGAATCAAATGTGAATATAAGCTGATATAGGGAAATTGGTTTGTAATGTGCTGATGCTTTGGAGACCCTGTGCGCATGCAGGCAAGGAGGAAAAAAAAAAAAAACCTGCCGTGGCACACGCCGAGTGATGTTTTAATTACTTGAACTGGAAAGGATGAAGAGTGAAACAGATTCAACTATTTTTTTTTCCCCTCCCGGTATTCATTTTCAATGTTTTAACTCGCCTTTTTTTTTGTGTGTGTGTCTGGTGGCCAAGCAGCAAAAAATGGAGTAGTGAGTCATGTTCACTGCGACGTTCCCGGCCCCCGACTTGCTCACCCTGCACGTCTCTCGCCACGCTACCTAATGAAAACGTCCACCATAAAATTCATTACCCGGGCCTTCGAAGATTTTGCATTTGATGTTGAAAATGTTGCTGCGCTTTGATCACACGCTGCTGAAAACTTCATGTACCCCCCCCCCCCCACACACACACACACACACACACACACACACCACCACTACCCTTTTTCCCCACCCCTCCGTCAACGGCGGCGTCTTGTTAGCTGCTTATCCGATCACATGGGGGCTATGTAAGTATGAGAGTGGCTCTGGGGATGGCGATGCTGTCCATCCATCGCTTTGATCACAGCGGATTTGTGGTGTAATGTCCTCTAGTGGTCGTCTCAGTGACTTTTCTTGATCCACCACAAATCCGGACGATCATCTGCATGTTAAAATGCATTTTGACCAGCCAGGGCAGGACTCATTTTATCTCAAGCGGAGTATCATCAAACAACAACGAGACAAATATGTGGCCCCCTTGTCTCAACTGGGGTTACCGTTGAACTTACTGGGTTGGCGGAAACCATTTTCTTCCTCGGGTGTCACACTCCTCTCTTGCATTTACTTTTAATGCGCTGTGCGAGTGGTTAGCGGGTTAGCGCGTTGACCTCACAGTGCAGAGGTCGTGGGTTCGATCCCGGCTCCGGCCTTCCTGTGTGGAGTTTGCATGTTCTCCCCGTGCCTGCGTGGGTTTTCTCCGGGTACTCCGGTTTTCTCCCACATTCCAAAAACATGCATGGCAGGCTGAGTGAACACACAAAAATTGTTCCTGGGTGTGAGTGTGAGCACAGATGTTTTTTTTGTCTCTGTGTGCCCTGCGATTGGCTGGCAGCCGGTTCAGGGTGTCCCCCAGCCTACTGCCCGAAGACAGCTGGGTTAGGCTCCAGTATGCCTGCAACCCATGTGAGGATAAAGCGGTTCGGAAAATGGATGGCTGGATGGATAAATAAAAGTTACATTTGGAATAAAAATAATAATAATGCAGACGCATTGTTGCACTTTTTTTTTCAGATGCGAATGGGTTGTCCGCAAAATTTCGCCAACACAGAAGGAGCGTCATAACAACGCAAAACGTTTTTATTCCCAGGTGTCGCTCCAAGGTGAGGAGGGATTTTTGATGCTTCTTAACACACCTACGCGGACTCCCTCTTGCCCTTCCATCCCAACTCAACGCGCACATCAAATAGCTGCGTAATCTATATCTTCAATGTAATTGTGACTGAAACGCTCCGTTAAAGACCGTCGCTTGCTTTGAGCTCAGAGACGAAAATTGCAGGGATTAGAGACGTGTATTTTTGCTCCGCTTCGCTCGAAAACATCACAGTACTGATTTGATTGGAGGTCACCGCTAGCTGCGTTTGGATGCTTTTCAGTACCGTTTTAATGAAACGAGGCTGGAGTTGACGCGTTGTTCACAACCGCTGTGACAGCGAGTGAACTCCACACACGCCATCGCCATTATTCCTTATGACACGGACAACTTTCCGGCTAACTGCTTAGTTGAAATCCCTTCTATTTCTCGCCTTGCATAATACACGTTGTCAGCTTTCTGTCAATGCCGCGCTTATGGCTGCCAGTGACGGTAACGAGCCTGCCGCCGCCATGTTTATAAATGTGGCAAAATTAGCCCTAGCCGAGGAGGGAGGGACTGGAAGGAAACGAGGCGTCACGTCGGAGGCATTCCGCCGAGCCATCCTGCCGTAAAGTGACAAACCGATGCGCTGTAAGGATGAATCATATTACGGATCTCCAGAGTAATCGACATTGCAAATGGGCAACCTCCGCTGATAGGTACATTCCCCAGGAAACCTGAGTCATAATTGCGGACCTGGGGAGGAATCTTTGATGAACTTCCCGAGGGAAATGGCCGCGGCGCTTTTGCATTGTCGATCTGAATGTAGAGGGAACAGCTGTCATAATTAAAGCGATACAAATGTATGGCTTTTTTTTTTTTAGTGTATGCGCTCCCGTACGATGCGGAATCTTGCAATGAAATGGCATCGGGCAAGTATTGCTGCCGTCTTGAATGTATATTCCCTCATTGGGAAGAAAATAGCAAAATGAAACAAGCGTTGTATTACCTGAACTGTAGGATAAAACTTTTTTTTTTTTTTCCAAAAAAGCAGCAACAAGAAACTCAGTTCTCCACTAGTCCATACACGGCATTCAGATTAACCCTTGCAGGGACTGCGGCTACTACAGTGGGACAGCTTATCATGTTATCAGGTTATAGGCTGCGTGAATGGGTTAACACTGTGTTTGTGGAAAATGGGTTAAGCTGCAAAATCCACTCGTTTTTTTTTTTTTTTTACCCCTCTCATGGAGCGGCTGTCTTGCCACTTTTTGTCGACTTAAAATGACATCACAGTCGCCAGGGTTTAGGTAACAAACACTCACGTCTCACCTCTTTTCTGAAGCTGGACCATAATTTGGTGTTCCATGAACTCTGAACGGTGATGTCATTTTCAGATGACGGCAAATGGCAAAATGGCCGCCCCCTGAGATGGTCAAAAACGTGTGGCTTTTACTGCTTGACTCATATTTCACAAACGCAAGATTAATCAGAATGCCGTTTCGAGACAAGTGGGGGAACCATAGAACATATTATCATAAAGGACATTTTTGGGTTGTCTTTCCGTTTATATTTTCTAGTGCTAATTTCCATTCAAGTATCACTGTTCACAATGCTCCAGAACACTAAAATGTTTGAACGGCGATTCATATTGATCACTGCATACCCACAAAAAAAATGTCTTGCCTCAGTAAAACCACAATCCCTGCGTTGAAAAAGACTCAAATAACCAAACAAACTCATAAATCAGACAAACATTTAGCATTCAGACCTGAGATGAATATTTACATTCCGTTTTAGCTTACATCTCATTTAACTGGTGGTAAATACCACTCAGATAAATGCCTGGTACCTGAACAAGTTGTGTTACATGACTGCTTGTTAGGCTTTAATCTATTTCTTTTTATTTCTCCGAAAAATGATTATTTACTAAATTACCGTATCTTTGGTAATCTATCCATGCCAGCAACATATCGTGACAGACAATTGGTAAAAGACCAAGCGTGCTCAACATGAGCAAGCACGGGGTGACGGAGGCACGGAAAAACATCTGCCGAGGTTCCGTTTTTGGCTGCATCTTTACAAGAATGTGCTTCTCCAATTACCGGTACTGATGGGGAAAAGAAAGAGGATCATCTCAGAGCGAGATCAGACTTGACAGACAAGAATGTGGAGTACTAAAACTGTCTTGCAGTTCAACTTGGAACCGTGCTGAGTGTGAGAAGGACCAACAAATTAAGTTGCAGAAGCGTGAGCAAAAAAAGACAAAAAAAAAAAATTACAGTTGTCCATCAATGTCTGACACTCGGATATTCATATAATTAACTTCTCTTCCACTAGAACGTACTATTAACCTGTTGTAATTGACACCACAGCATTAGACTTTTTTTCTGTTGGTGGTGGGCACGAGATTTTGTAAAGTAAAATATGCAACTTGGCTCAGATAAGGATGGGTAGCAAAAAAAAAAAAAAAAAAAAGAATGACTTTTCACCGATCACGCGTCTTCCTGATGGGGAATCGGGATCTCATCAGGCGGGGTCGCAAACGAGACAGAGTTTTCTTTACCTCGTCATCTATTTCAATCACCGCAGGCAACTTTTGGTGGAATTTTATTTTCCACGTAGCGGCGGCGGCGGAGGCGAATGCTTGACCCTCATCAGCGCAGTCATGGAAACGCGTCGACAATCAGCTTTCTCCTTCCTGCGCATTTTAGTCATCAAAAGAACGTTTGCCGCTCCACTGTCCCAAGTCAAGGGAACATAAAAGGGGAATTTGCTTTGTACTTGGCGCAAACACTCCATGCAATGATCACTTGCTACAATTCCAGGAGGGTCCAACGCACACACTTTTCGTAGCCATCCTTGGTAAATGCGCCATGGGTAATTATAGCGGGGAGCCGTGTCTTACTGGAGCTGTCAGAAGCGTAATTGCCAGAGGGACGGTGGGCTATCGAGAGGCAAATCACACCACAACGATGACAGCGTCTGATTAGAAAGGAAGCGCTTCGAAGATGGAGGTGTTCGACCAGCCCCTTTTTCTGGACGCGGAAAATCCGCCATTCCATCATGAACATGAAGTAGCGCGTCTGTTTTTTTTTTTTTTTTCTCTCCGGAGGATGCAAATGCCAAGAGTGTTTAGTCAGGAGGGATATCATAGCGCACTTGTCTGGGCTTTGAGCGGCAACATCATTACCTGTAACTCATCAAACATGAACCAAAAAAAAAAAAAAGAGAACCCCCCCCCCCCCTTCCATCTTGTTAGAGGAAATTACCACGAGTAAACGTTTGCACTCGAGTACTCACTCATCTTTGCTGTCATCAATGGCCCATTTCTGTGCCAGACGCTCGTGCAAAGGGAGGTTTTGTGTGTGTGTGGTGTGTGTGCGTCCGTGAAATTGAACCTGAGCCAAAGAAAATGGGATTTTAATTTCTTCGAAAAGCCCATCTGTTTGTGCGCATGGCGAGGGAAAGCGCGGCAAAAAAAAAAAAAAAAAAAAAAAAAACACACAAATAAATAAATAAATAAATGAAGCAAGCTGGACCGTAAACTTACTCCGTCGCTCGGAGATTGTTTGCGAAATTACAAGTCGTAATGTCATCAAGAAATCAATGGGGACCACAAAAGGTAATCATAGTGGTACAGTTGGCAAAGGCGCGGTCAAATTGCCACTCGGGTTTCCCCACCGGCAAGTAATTGTACTGGACAATCTGAATCGTGTCTATTTACATACCTGCTAGCGCTGAGCTAATTGCATTTTCAAAGCGTTATTGTGCCACGCCGCTAAATATTGATTGAATGCTAAACATCTGCGGGTGTCAGCACGTCAAGCCAATTTGATTTAAATAGCCGTGGCGTTGAGGTGTTGGGTGTGCGCTAACCTCTCCTGTCAGCAGCAGGGGCCCCCGTTGGAATATGGAAGCGGCTGCGTGCTTAGCCTGGGAACCCGTCGCAATATCTCAATCGAACGATTCTGAAAATGAGCTTAATTGAAAGTGGCACGTAATTGGTGGCCGTTAACGTAGCATGAAATTTGTCTTCAGCGACCCCGGTGCCACATTATCTCCAAATATCACCGCCGCTAATAGAGTCAACATTTACACTCGCGTTTGTGTGCACATTTTATGTGTCTCTATACCTTTCTAAAATAGTCAAGAAAGAAAAAAAAGGTTGGCTGAACTGTATTTCACCAACTCCACCACTAGGTAGAGCATCTTCACTTGGACTGCGATTTAATTCACCACCTTTTACATTGTCCGCATTCGCCGTGAATGCATCGGCTTCCGTCGTCGTATCAGAGGCATGTAACAGGTGGAAAGCCGCCAGCCGCCACCAGAGTGTCAAGTTCAGCATAAAAGACTCATCAGATCTGTCGGTGCGAAGCCGTTGCGCCTGTCTGAATGCATACAGGGCCATATCCAAACCTCCCACTTGCTTGAAACACATTTGAACATACTGAAGCACACTTTTTAAAGTATTCCTTAGCACCTGTTCATAGAAGAAAACTGCGGCTGACATAGTTCTCCGAATAAGAGCAAACGCGCGCAGGTTGAAGTTTACCGTAAAACTGACACATCCAGTTAAACAAACGAGGAACTTGAACACCAACATGTAATCCAATAAACGTCAGCTAGCTTAAAGATAACATATAATGTGAACATCTATGGGGGCTAACGTAAATTAGCATAGATTTCCTGATAGCCAGCATGTCGCGGCACGTGTTAAACTCCTGATGGCGCGCAATGCTACATTCCGCTAAATAAGATAACACACCATCAAAAACCTCTGCTTTAAAAAAAAGAAAAAACGAAAAACAGAGGCGCAAACGATCAATCGCGATACACATTCACCGTCCGGCACCACTCCATGGTTAGCATCGTGATGTTATAAGCTTGGTATCCTGGTGTTATTTTCTGCCCCCTTCATGCCAGCTTATTACCAAACACACTTGTCGGTGTTCTCAACAAACATCATACTGTCACACATGGCCGCCGATAATTGTCAGCGCCACAAAGCATCGGGCTCGCTGTGGAAAAGTCGCAGCTGGCGCCTGCCGCACGGAAGAAAGCGTTGCGTTTGTAGCTATCGCGGGAAGCCAAGCATCTCTGATTGAATTCTCCGAATGGTCTGTTTTTCATATGCCGCCGTTTTTGAACAGATGTGTTTGGCGCTGATAAGAGCCAAAGCGTGGATGTATACACGCGCGACACCCGCTGCTCTTCCCTCAGCCCTCTGCCGCTTTCTCGCTCTCACAACAGGTAGCTCGCGCCGCTCCAGCCTTTTTGAAATGGAAACTTCCCTGTGAAGTCTCTCGAGGCCTTGTTCTGCTTTTGAGATAATCAAGTCATACACAAGACGCTCCCTCGCTGGAAATGTTGTAATGCACGCGGCCTAATGGGACGATCGACGCTATGCGTTCTGCAAACCTGCGTTAGATTTGCGTGTTGCTGTCGGAGCGTCAGCATGGCTTGATTTAATCAGGATGGCGCTACAGAGAGCCTTAAATCATTGGTGACTAGTTTGAAAGACCATTTTTGTGCATCCATTTGGCATGGTTGTATGTTCAAGGATATCAAACTATTCTAAGCTTTCCATCGTTAGCGATAGCAACATATTGTATCACCTTTGGCACAATAGTGAGTGAATTTCTTATGAGATATGAGTTATTTTGGTGGCTATTTTTCAAACCTGGAACTAAGATGCCTGGTTCACGAAAACCCCGCCTCGCCTCGTGTGGCTGCCGCACCCCTTTCATCAACCTTTAGCTGTTATTCATTTGGACTCCCCTCAACGGCTTGTCGTCTTCACTTTACGGCAACGCTAGCCGGTCGGCGGCTGCCCGAAGTTGCCATCCCCAAGGCGGGCGCCGCAAGTGTTGACGTGTGAAAGGAACTACTTCTCCTCCACTCTGGTGCAGAAGTAGAAGTGTTTCACTGGTGGATGGTCTGAGAAAAGTGGGCGTGTGCTTAGTCTGCAGGGGGTGGCGGGTACGGGGGTGGCTCCTCACTTTGTGATGTAGGAAAGTGAGGACCCAGTTTTTTTGGATTGGGTGGTGCTCAGAGATGGGTGAATAGAAAAAAAATAATGGACTTGTTTTTTTTTGTGGGTAATTAACATTTTAATATGGCTAAAAGCTAAAAAAAAAAAGTTGATTTAGGATGTTATGGCCCCTTTAAAGAAGTTATGAGCCCAACACATCCCAAGTGTGTATTCATAGATTTTCTGTATTTCGGTACGTTCTTATATAACTGTCTCACGCATTGTGTGTGACTTCCTAATGGCTGATTAAACTTTCAAATGGAGTACAACATGCCAACAATTCAGGAGATGGAATGATGTGTTCTGGTGAAACTGAATTTTTGTGTGTGTGTGGGGTGTGGGGGCGTGGGGGGTGGAGGGAGGCAAAAATGCCATTGAATTCGATGAAACCAGTGTAACTTGACAATGTCTCATCCCTGCTCGACCCTTTCCTTGGGTCTGCCACTCTGCTAATCCCTTCTCAGGTCGGCTGGCAAATTGACATGTCAACATTTCTGAGACGTTTCAAATGGTGTCACTTTGCCCTAAAAACTCACCTGAAGTAGCACAAACGAAACATTATTTATGGACAAGGAACAGGATAGGTCATGGACTTTAGTCATTGAATGTTTTTTTTGATTAATTTATGTGTTATGGAGAATTGTATTAACGTTCGAAGTGCTCTTTCAAATTATTCATCTTAGTTTTTTTTTTTTTTTTTTGTAGAAAATCCCACAATAATGGCCACTTGTCGCAATGATCTCAGTTGCCTGAAAAAAAGCTTGGCTCACAGTCATTTTGACACCGTTATCGGTTATTCGGGTCGTGCGGGCATGTCCGTAGTCGCCTCCTCTCCGAGGTTGCTGCCTTAAGGCGGGGAAATGACGTGCCATTCATGAGACGGCGCACAGTAAGTCTTTGCCTTGGTGGAGGTACATGCGGGACAAGCATTTTGGAATACGGCATCGGTGTTTGTTTTGGAAGCAGGTCACAGCAGAGCCATAAAAAAGAAAAAAAAGTGTGTGTGTGTTTGTGTGTGTGCTTGTGTGTGTGTAGGGGTATGCGGGGGATTATTATGCAGGCTGCTATGCATCTCGGTTCAGGCAGCATCATTTTCTGCCGTATTGTTGGCCTAAGCTTTATTGTTCGGCTCACAGTGGAACCTGAGAAGTGCAAAATGCCACTTTAGAAATACCTCTCGAACTCTTTACACACTTGGGTTACTTGTAATCCATATTGGCTGATTTTCTGGGTTGTGGCGTTAGATTTGGAAGACTGGCATCGATCTTCGAAATGCAATGTTTGGGTCACGGACTCAAGGAAATGGCGCCAGACTCAATCAGTCCGAGCACAACTTCCTACCAAGTTGCGCTCTCACTTTTCTTCATCACAGAACAATCCTTGCTCCCTTCTTCACCTCATTTCCTGCACCTCCCTCATTTCATCACCAGCATTCCCCAAGAGTCATTTCTGTCTTTTTGCTTTATTTCCACCTCGGCGAGGTTTTTTTTTTTTTTTTTGGCCTCGGTTTGGATCACCCTTTCATTTCCGTGGACACCTCCGATTTCCAGCAGAGTTCCGGTAGAACTGAAGTCCCCATCCAGAACCTCACGTGGTCTTGGCATCTAGCAAAAAGGGTTTTGGAAAGAGTCACCACTCTTCTTTTTGTTCTGCTTTGTTTGTTTCCTTTTTGGGCTTAAATCATCTTCATTCTCTCCCAGTTGTCCGCCATCCACCTCGAAATCTCTTTCAACACATCTTCATACAGTTGTACTTGGAAAATTATTAACTCGAACATTTTGTTAGTGGAGACGCGTTTTCTATGTAAATGCCTTAACGCGTCGCTATGCATCAAAATATATCATAAATAAATATTACAAATTAGATTTTTGCACAATAAATGAGAGTTGTGCAAAATGTAAAAAACAAAGAATAAAGAATAAAAATGATGGTGGTTCAACTTTTAACTGCGTCCTCTGCGTTTTTTGCCCTCTTTAGTTCATGTTCTCTCTCAGAAGTGGTTTTTGCCTGCCATTTCATAAAGAACTGATCCAAGGACGTTTGCTTTTGTCGGCTTTGAACAATCTTTCGAAAATGCCCAAGGTAAACATCAGCATCGTGAGCGATCGCCCCACTGGTGAATACCTTTTCTGGGGATTCGCATGTACGTAAAACTATCAGAACGCCTCGTGGCCCAAGGGGTGAATGACGAGGACGCTGCATAGACACATATCTATCTATTCATCTATCTACACACATAGACACGTAGGGTAGAGGTCCCTCTTAGCCAATGGGATGCCAGGATGATGCTCGGTAATAGCCAAAGGCAGAGGAGCTATAAGTATGATGCGTTCAGGGAACTCCGAGCTGCGAGTAGCAGCCCATACTGAATTTTTACCTTTTGTATCTTGAAATTTCTTTTGTAACAAGAGGCAATATTTTCCCGTTGAGGCGTTTCGTAACTTAAAAATTTCATAAGAGACGTTCTTAAGTAGAGGTAACACTGTATCTCCTTTTTGCCTCCACGTCTACCAATACTGTATATTCATCTCAATCCAGCCTCTCTCGCTTTGTCTTCACGCCTTCCATTCCGTGCCACCCCTATGACGGTCTCATTGCTGTCCATCCTCATCACCTCCAAAGAGAATCTCAGCAGGCTGAACTCTGACACCTCCAGCCCCGTCACCTGTCCTCTGGCCATTCCTTCCGACACCCAAGCATCCACCGCGGGCGGTCTCACAACCACTCTATAAAACTCTCCTTTCACTTGAACTTGCGCTCTTGTGTCACAGATCACCCCTGACCTTTCCTCCCCTCCATACTCGCCCGCGCTTGCTTCTTCACGCATCTTTCCGCACTCCCCCACTGCAGTGCAGGTGTCTAATATATGCTGATGGTGCGCTCGTTGAGCAAAACTGGATAGGTGACCTCACAAGCAGCTGTTTTTCGCTGCGGAATGACAGTCGTTCGGATCGTCGCATCCCCTCATCGGGTCGCACTGCACCATTGCTGGCGTTTAATGTACAGTGTGTCGTGGATCATTTTCTCCTCTGGAAGGCCATTGTTTATTTTACCGCACGTTGGGCTCCGGCAGCCCTAGCGGTCGATGCTTCTCGGGGTTATTTGGTCATCTGGGGCGTACGCAACGTCGCATTTAGTATGTTGACTGATGTCGTCTTCCGATCAAAGAAGACAAAATGAAGTGTCGGCTGCCGGCTGGGATTTAAAAATTTTTTTTTTTTTGCTAATACTCTTCAATATTCATGCGTATGGCTTTAATCACCCCAACCGCACGCTGCTAAATATTAATGCCGTGCAACTCTGAGCAATGTCACTTTATCAGTTCGATAACATCATCAACTGTAGCAGATGACGGGTCGCGGGCTTCGCCGAACCGAGCGGAATGCGCGCGGGCTTTTTGTCGAGGGAGTCGCCGTCTTGAGGGCACCCCCGATCCTTCCTCCTGTCGGGCCAAATTGAATCGGCCCCGGAGTGTGTTTTCCTTAATTTCTCCAAACACCGAGGAGGCAGCTTGCCATTATCACGCTGGGAAACATTTGTCGTCGCTTGATTACGCTAATGGGGAAGCGCGCATGAATATGAAACGTTATTGAAATTAGACTTAATTGCTGATGGCATCGCAGGTTAATTTGTATTCCCACGGTTTGAAACGTGTTGTTTTGTGCGTCGAGATACATTTCATCTATGTACAGTAAGGCGTCGTCAATGATGAATACGGCCTTCCGCCCAAACGGACAGCGGGAAAGGCTGCCGAAAAGCACGTCCGGCCACTTCACCGAGGGGATAGCGATTAAAAAGCACTTCAGCGCGGTGACGACGACAAGCCAGATTAGATTTCCCTTTCTGTAGCAACAAGAAGACAACAGCGGTCTATTTATATATCAAGCTGCTTCTTGATCACTCCATCTTACTGATCCGCGCGTTTGTCTTTGGCGTTTTAATTATTGATGCTGATTCGTCTCACTTCCCGCCATTAAACACTTGCCCTTAATCATGAAATGCAATTTACTCGGGGGTAATCCTGAAATGCAGTGGAGGAAATTAACAAGTACATTTACTCAAGTTGGCGCACTTAGGCGCCCAAGACGCTCAAGTGTGAACAAACATTATTGTCAACGCACTGGTGATTGTTCTGATAATCCTGCAAGGTTTCTCTCGGAGCGTTGCAACTTTTTTTCTCCTCTTGTACTATTTTCTGACTTAGGAATACTAAATTCTGCAACACTACGGAACTTTTTCTTGTAAGATTGTCACTTATTTTGATATCATTACCAATTATCAGGCGGCACGGTGGATGGCTGGTTCGCACCTCGGCCTCACAGTGCAGAGGTGCACGGTTTGATTCCGGCTCCGGCCTTCCTGTGTGGAGTTTGTATGTTTTCTCCCGTGCCGGCGAGGGTTTTCTCCGGTTTCCTTCCACATTCCAAAAACATGCATGGCAGGTTAATGGAACACTAAATCGTCCCTCCTTGTGGGTGTGAGCGCGAATGGTTATGTTGCGTTTGGCTGGCAACCGGTTCAGGGTCTCCCTCGTCTACTGTCCGAAGACAGCTGGGATAGTCTCCAGCATCATCGTTAGCATAAAGCAGTTCGGAAAATGGATGGATGGATACCAATTATCATGCCACATTTTTTTCTTGACATTGTGACTATTTTTCGGAAAAAGATTTTGAATTGAATTGCCATCCTCCCCCAAATCAATTCTGAATGTCACCTGAAATCATATTTTTCCAATTTAATCAAATCCAATGGGCAATGGCAGATAAATAAGGTCAACGGGTTTCACAACAAGCGGCCCGGTGGTAGAGTGGTTAGCGCGTCGACCTCACAGTGCAGAGGTCGTGGGTTCGATCCCCCGTCTTCCTCTGTGGAGTTTGCATTTTGTCCCCGGACCTGCGTGGGTTTTCTCCGGGTACTCCGGTTTCCTCCCACATTCCAAAAACATCCATGGCAGGTTAATGGAACACTTGAAATTGTCCCTAGGTGTGAGTGTGAGTGCGGATGGCTGTTCGTCTCTGTGTGCCCTGTGATTGGCTGGCAACCAGTTCAGGGTGTCCCCCGCCTACTGCCCGAAGACAGCTGGCATAGGCGTGTGAGGGTAAAGCGGTTCGGAAAATGGATGGGTGGATGAAAGTTCCACAACAGCGCAAAAAAAAAAAAGCATTCTCGCCGTCTACTTTTTGGCTTTCACTCAATGATGACGATGGTTAAATCATCAAGTCGCTCGCTCAGTCGAAGGTAAAATACAGAAATCCGCTTGATAAAATAAGCTGGCTAGTTTGTTGTTTGTCGTACAACATTCATGGCTGAAATATTGAGCAAATTTCAATGAAACATCCTGCTGGTGCATTGAAAAACATTGGTAGAATTCGGTTAGATTGCGTTGGAAGCAAAGTAACAAGATGCTGAATCGAATGCTGCAGAAAAGCTCCGATAATTTCAGGCACCTTTGCAATATCTGGCGGTGAGACCGACGAGGCCAACCGCTGCCCTCCGTGGCGATGAAGTCTGCCGTATTTGTTGAATAATGTATGCTACAGCGTGAGTGAGGCTGGCACTGATACACGCGGACGGAGACTTGAGATTACAGTGGACCACATGACCTTTATTTTCATGAAAAATTAACCAGCCCGATATTGAGCAGATGAGCCTTTATTTAGCGCAAACCTGCAATGACATCTGTGCAATATTTGCCCGTCTACTTGCAGTGTTTTATCACCAGAATGGATGGCAAAATTGAGTTGTTATTGATTCAGCGCAGGATTCCTTTGGTGAGCTCGGTTCAAGCGGAAAGTGGAACGATTCGGGTTGGCTTATTGCTCCCGGGCTCCCCCTACACGTGTATAAGTGTCCTTTTGAACATCTGGGCGTAAGCAAGATGGCCAGCTAATCACCAACCGATCTAACTGGTCAGACTGATGCGAGGTCGAATCCAGTTGCAAACTTCCTCGAGCATAGTAACACTCCCTGCAAAGTGAGAATCAATTATCCCCTGAGACCAGTTCCACCGATCAACAGACAATTTGGTGGACACGTCTGCCATAACGAGATGCATGAAAAAGTCCAAAGGACCCATAACTGAAATTGATGAAGTCAGGCATTGTGCATTGAAAGGACCATTTCGGGCAAACCCCAAGGCACGTACTTAGAGCAACAAGAGATTCTGCCCCGATGGGTGTCAGTTGCAGATGGGCAACTGTCAAGCTTTTTTTTTTGTGTGTGTATGTATTGTTAGCATGGCATCACAGTTTGATGATTTTCATGATTTGCCATTTAAAAAAGGGGGTGGGTGGGGCGCAGCGAGGGCCTATTTGTGGCTGCTTGCAGCTTTAATGAATATTGTCGCTTTCACCTTGCGCTGATGCTTTCTAAAAGTGTGCCATTGTGCTTTCTGTCTCACCCAAGAACTCCCATTTCTCCATAGATGTATAATACAAGAAAAGGGAGGTTGGAGAGTAAACATTTTGACAGTCGGTGGAAATCTGCCGGGTAGTTTGATGTTGACAACCCCGCACATCTCCGGTGATTCCAAATAATGCATCTCAAATTTGATGTATTGTGTGCTTCTCTTTCAAAACGGCTTCTTAAAATCCCAACCTTCAGCGCCGCTGCCACTGCTTAGGCGGTCCTTTGTTGTCAACAGACGCAAATATCATTTTCCCTTTGTCCGATGCCTCACACATGAAAATTAAGTTTTGATACAGCTGTGTCGTCAAGCTGTCACTTTGGGAATGAAGTTGGTCCAAACCATTCGTCTTGTTTTGTCACACTTTGCCCCATTAGTCATCGCGCCAGAATCGTTAGCTTCTCTGGAACCCCCTTGCCCAAGGACACTTAGGTTCTCCCGTCTACTGTGCCACGCAACGCTGAGAGACAAGTAAGGGAGACAATTGCAGCAGACCATGTCAGGGACCAGTGTAGCATCCAGAAGTTTCTTCAAATGGTAAGACGTGACGTCAGCTCGGGAAACTTTGGAGTAGGATTTGCGTGTCCTGAGGACTGGGAATCCTGGGCTGGATTTCTTGGGTGATATTTTGAAGGTTAACGTTGCAAGATGAGTTTGAAATAATTCAAAAGTATTTTGAGATCATAGTTGGTGGTTTATGTATAGTGTACACACGGGCGGCCCAGTTGTCCAGTGGTTAGCGTGTTGACCTCATAGTGCAGAGATACTGGGTTCAATTCCAGCTCTGGCCTCCCTGTGTGGAGTTTGCATGGTCTCCGCCTGCGTGGGTTTTCTCCGGGTACTCCGCTTTCCTCCCACATTCCAAAAACAGGCGTGGCAGACTGACTGAACACCCTGCGATTGGCTGGCAAGCGGTTCAGGCTGCGATTGGCTGGCAACCGGTTCAGGGTGTCCCCCGCCTACTGCCCAAAGATGGCTGGGATAGGCCCCCCCACCCCCTGCGACCCTTGTGAGGATAAAGTGGATCGGAAGATGGATGGATGGATCTTGTCCACACTTCTTCATCATGCCACAGTGCAGCTTTTGGAAACCCGTTTGCTTTGTTGTGATGTGACTCCATGGCTGGAGTTGCTCTCCCCCGTCGTCTGTTAATGATGACGTTAGGAGTCACTCGCCAAACAAACAACCGAGAGACCGGGGGTGTGGGTGTGTGTGGGGGAGTGGGGGGGTGGGGTGGCGCACTGCAGAGATGACTGTATTTATGGCGCTCATTAAATTCAACTCAAGATGCCTCTCTTTGCTGTCAATTGGTCCTTCAGAGCCGCGTACCGCTTTGCACAAGCACTTCCACGTCACTCTCTTCAGGCAACCAACCCTCCACGTCAAACATGTAACACTCCAACCGCAAATGGCTGATGAATATGTAGGGCGAGGATGGATTCGGACAGTTCCATTGGTCCGCTGTGACGAGACGATGGGTAAATCGACTGCCGGCTTGAAGCTTGTCAGCAGCAAGTCATGAATAAACCGTGTCACGTTAAAAGCCGCGGATCAAAGCGTGCGAAAATTATGGACAATCCTGAACATTTTTAGGCAATTACACAAGATCAGGCCGAAATGTCTTTGGGATTTCAGTTCAAATCGGGAGTCAAGTAATCTGTCTGTGTCACCGCGACATCTGTCACATGAGTTGATCAGGTGTTGGTTTAACCGTAGGCGGGCGTGCTTAAATAAAGTCAAATGGCTCCGACGCGGAGCTGGATGAGTTCCACAAGCTCCGTTCACCGCTGGCTGCTCCGACAGATGGGGGGGGGGGGGGGGGGGCTAATTAGAGAACAGCTGCCCAGCAGACCCCCACCCTGCCCCGGGAGACTTCGTCTATCTCACTTCCCCTCCAAACCCCGAGACGAAAGACCTGGTGCGGCCGACGCCAAGCTCCGGTCCATCTCCATCACCGGATCTTGGCAGCGACGCCTCAAGGGAGTTCCGACGGTTCACCTCCGACAGTCGACGGAGGTGAACGGGCTGGTGAAGCTCATTTGTAACGAGACTGGATGCCATCTGGGCCGTTGTGGGATACTCGGTTGCAAATTTCCAACTCGCCATCGTCACGAAGCGGTGATACGTTTGCGATTTAGCTTGATCATCATTCAGTGGGTTGAGATGGAGGGCCGGCTTGGGAGTGTTGCAAAAGTTCACGGCCTGCTCCTTCCCCCTTAAATCAAGGTGCTCATTGCTCATCTAGGCTGTGGGCAAACGCGCGAGTCGCGGAGCGGAGGATGGAAACTGTGCACCCAGCCATTGCGATGCAATAATTAAGCGGCCCAATAAAAATGATTAGAACTGCTTTTGACATTCCCTTTTGCGAATAACTCGCGTTTAATTGCAATCACAAATTTTAAATGCCACTTTTATGTTCCTCGGCCGTAAGCTGTTTAAAGTTCAGTCGCTTATACTCTTTAAATCTCATTCGGCCTCGGAGGCAGCGAGATGGAAAAAAATAGTGAGAGAATAGGCTGTGGGCGGAGACAGGAGGGTGGGAAATGAGGATCCAAAAGTCAGGAGAGTTTTTGGCCAATTAACCGACGGCAAAGGCGGCTTTGCCGGCCCGGCTCGGCTCGAGGCTACTTAGCTATTCTGCCGCAGCATCTGTTGCAGGCTAATGGATGTTACAACCTCATAAACGTCATGAAATTGGACATTATCCCTTAATTAAAAGAACAGAGATGCATTACAATGATTAGAGCGCCACTCCAGTGGAGCTGTTTCCAGAGGGGGTGTGCACTTGGTGGGTAGGCGTCGGCGTAGGTGGTGCTAGGAGGAGGTAATAGCTTTAATGAGCCACAAACTTCTTTGAGTTTCAGCGGGTTCATGTCAAGTTTAGACTGCCTAAAACTTCCTCCGGGGTAAACTTCTTGGTCTTTAACGCTCGTTTCATGAGTTTTTCTTCTTTTTTTTTTATTTGCATTTCCGGAGAGTTTGACGATGGGCGCCTTCGTCTCAGTGTGGTTTTGAGTGCAGCTCAGCACAAGCATCTGCGCCATAAAGTCAGATATAAAAAAAAAAAAAGTAAAAAGAAAAACAACTCCCTACTTGTACACCTGGGCCTGCGGTGCCAGAGCAGCCGATCAATCTGGGTTATGTTGCTGTAAAAGGAGCTTCAGCGGCGCTTCAGAAAATGGAATCCACAGGCTGCATGCAAACACGTGCGACACATTGACCCACACAACTCGCACCAAGAATATTTGAATAATTCAGGAATTAAATTAAAACGGAATGACGTGTGTCGTTTGAAACCCTAATTCCACTAGTAGGTAGAGTCGTGACTCAGTTAGCTAAATCCTGGTACCCTTTTCATTGCGCTACTTTAGCTGTGAATAGTGCGCCCCCTTTAGGAACACCCAAGAATTCTCAACGCGGGTTAATTGGGGCCATGCTTTACGATCGCCGAGGCTCCCCGTCAGTCGCTCGGCATCTTTGGGGAAATTGCCGAGCGCAACGGTGTGAATATATGGCTGCGTACGGCCGCTGTGACCCAATTACGTGGCAACATTCCCGTGATGTGTCGTTGATACGTGGCGAGCCGTCCGATGAACGATCTCCGTGCCACTCGGCGGGCCGCCCGCGTGAAAAGTAATTGTGCATTTCTAATTTATGTATTTGCAATTCTCGACGATCCCCAAAACGGAAGAATAGAATACCGAGCAAAGGCCTGATAAAGAGCCTATTTTCCCCTCAAAGCGCCATCTCCCGAATGGAAACGAATGACGGCGTGTTGAGGTGGCAATGCATCAACATAAAATATTGAAAAAGCCCAACCAAGGGCAAACTGCATGTAATTGAAACCCTATCTGTTCCCGGGAACAACCGGTCAAATGTGCAGCTTTGGCAGGAAGGCTTTCAGACGGTGTTTTGTTTCAGGTTTCGCTCGCTCTCACTTTGCCAAATTAAAAAAAAAAAAAGAAAAAAAAAAGTGATTCTAACCTTTTATTTTCAGACAAGAAGCCTCTTCGTCCCACTGGATGATTGATTTGTTCCGTTTAACCTTGATAAGGGGGCAGAATGGCGAAACAAATTGCGCTATTGATGCTTTGCGGTGATGGCTGTTGACCTAAAGGTGAGTCAGAGGTGACCCAGCTGGAGGTGGCGCTACTCTTCTTATTTTGTCTTTCCAAAAAAGCCAAGGGTGGGGAACCTTCTTGATCTTGAATATAATTGGGGTTTTCCCATTTTTTTTTTTTTATTCCTCTGACGGATTTGTTTTTTTGTGTATTACAACGCTTTAGCGAAAATGAAGTATGAAGTCAAAGTCAATCTTCTTTGCATCAATGCAAGCTGCTTCATTATTTCCGGATTATGAGGTGTATGCGGGAGATTTAGGTATCGTTGCCGCCGAATGACATCACTATTAGCGCTTTCGCGACACCCAGCGCTTGTCATCTTTGCCGATTGTCGCTCATGCCCGCCGAGTAATCTGCATGCCTGCTTTGTCCTTTCCCCGGCACCAAGGGCTGGTCACCCTCTCCAGAGTCCCCACATCTGGCAGGACCATTAATCTTCCGCGGCAGCTGTGCCCCCTTCTACCTGTCTCGCTTTTGTGTCAGAGGGACGGAAAGTCTTTTTTTTTTTTTGGTCATTATCTTGCTCCCCCTGGCATATGCTCATTCTCGCTTATCACGCTTAACCTGCCGCCGAGGCTCACTTTGACCTGCAGCGGCGTCCGCCGTTCCGACTTTGATTTGCGGCAAAACTCCAGTGCTCATTGTCGCCCCCGCCGGAATGTGTTGTCACTTGCGTCCGAGCAGACGGGCACTCTGAAGTCTTCGGTGAATCTCCGAACCGTTTATGAGGTCACCCTGGAAATCGCAGCCTCGCCATAGAACGCTCCAAGACTTGATCGGCCTTTTTTTTTTTTTGGTCATTATCTTGCTCCCCCTGGCATATGCTCATTCTCGCTTATCACGCTTAACCTGCCGCCGAGGCTCACTTTGACCTGCAGCGGCGTCCGCCGTTCCGACTTTGATTTGTGCGGCAAAACTCCAGTGCTCATTGTCGCTCCCGCTGGAATGTGTTGTCACTTGCGTCCGAGCAGACGGGCATTCTGAAGTCTTCGGTGAATCTCCGAACCGTTTATGAGGTCACCCTGGAAATCACAGCCTCGCCACAGAACGCTCCTAGTTGGGATTTAAGGAGAGACTTGATTGGTCTCAAGGTAGACAACAGCTCAGAAGCCACCGGAAAGTGTCCTCGGTTTCACAGGATTCCGTTTGACAGACAATCCAAGTGACAGTCTTCTGGTTTTTCCTTTTGCTTTTGATGTGAGCTCATCTGTTCGTGGGCCGACTAATTAACTGCCGACACCGGGGGGGGGGGACTCTGCGTTTGGGAGGTTTGACAAAGCGTCGGTTGATTGGGGCCACGTTTGAGAAATGATTGCAACCGATACGTGGAAAATGATACCTCAACAATTGGGACGGTAAAAACGTTACCATCGTTCGCCATGTGTTCTTGTTCTGTTTGGGATGTTTCTTGAATCCAAAGTTTAGGGCCAGGGAGTTTTTAGTTACGTTCCTTTCAGTGGGTGTGCCAACCTAGTCGAGTAATCTCACGTTTGGGTTTATAACGACGAGAGATTCCAGTAGCAGGTGCACTCCAGCGGCCTTCTATATCAACCGTGCGTAACAATAAACACTCACTCATTAGGAGCATGTGAAAATAGAAGCACGATATTTACCATGCGTACACACAAAATAGTTTGGTCGAATAGTGAAAAGAGTGAGCCCGTTCCCAAAGAACCACCTGCCCCAAATTCGCTGCCATTCAAACAACACAGGATCCATACAGAGATTTTAGGGAAGTCTAGAAAACTAAGAACGTGAAAATTTTAATCTTGAAAGTGTGCGTGGAAAAGCAATCTCATCAACAGTTTTTTTTTTTTTCTTCTCAATGTATGGAATGCCCATGCGGTAACCTTTGCCAATGTCGCTGATTTGATTGAAATGGGGTGACTGTGATGTTTGTCGATTTTATCCTTGATTTCAATTCTGGATTTAGTTGCACAGTGTTGATTTTGCAAGACTGCATCCGTCCCGGAAAGGCAGCTCGCATACGAAGATCGTTCGATGGATCTCGGCCTAAGATCACATCACGGTCGCCCCGCCCGATGGATTCCACTTGCTCCTAATCGTATTCCCACACTCTTGCTCAGTGGGGCATTCCATTTTGTGTTATTGACTTTAATAACACATCCAGTATTTGGAATTGCAATTTCATTACATCACTGTCAATTACCAGTGGGTGAACAAAGCGTGGCCATAAATGAAACGAGTCAAGTAATTTCCCCAAATACCGCTTAGGAGCTAGCGCGGTCTGAGCGACGGGCGTGCTTAATTTGCGCACTTGCTTGCTACAAATTTGGTTATGCATTAGCAGCCAGGCACATTTATTAAAAAAAAAAAGAAAAACACACACACACACACATACACACACACACAAACACACACAAACACACACACACACACACACACACACACACACACACACACACAAAACAGGAGACTTGAGTTTTCTAACATCAATACATAAACTTCTGGCCAGGAGTGTGTGCAATCAAGCTTTGGAAACAATTTGACATGAGCACAATTTTGCTCGCAAAGCGTTGATTTATAAATCGGAAATCAATGTAACCTGAACACTCCACAAAAAGCTACATGGCCTCCTCCATGAGCTGTTTAAAAGCTACCGTATGTGATAAAGTAAACTTACCGTATTTTCCGCATTATAAGGTGCACCTAAAAGCATTCAATTTTCTGAAAAGCCCACAGCGCACCTTATAATCCGGTGCACCTTATATATGGATCAAAATTCTGATTTCTTGGATGTCGTATTTTAAATGTTATGTAAAGCGCTTTGTTACAGCTGCAGCGTTGGTGAACGCGCAATATAAATAAAGCTGTATTGTATTGTATTGTATTCCTTTAAAATAGCTCCATCTAGTGGATGCATAACGGAACTGTAGCTACTATTGTAGCTTCTATTCTTTGCACCTTACAATGCGGTGCGCCCTATAGATGAAAACTGTTTTAAAATAGGCCATTCATTGAAGGTGCGCCTATTACGCCGAAGCGCCTTATAGTGCAGAAAATACAGTAACTGAGCAAAATATGATTTGTGACATTTTTCTTTGATGCGAGATTTTTCAAATGCAACTCTGTGCCTTGCCTGGGGAAGCAGTGGTCGGATGCTAACGATTAGCATGTGCCTTTATGATGCCAGGCTCGTAAAGATGCGATGACTTTGTTCTATATTGAGTTTGCTCTTCCATAAACAGCCCGCCATGAGGGCGGCGAGCACTCTCCAAGCTGAAATGGACTGTATTGATCGTCCAAACAATCACCGCGAATAAAACTCGTCAAGGTCTTAGGCAAAAGGGGATTAACAAAATTACCAGGCCCTGTCTTCTGACCGTTTATTCTTGGCGACAAAAGCCCGGCAGGGCGGCGAGGTCCTTGATGAGAAACGACACGTAAACGCGGCGGACGAGCGACCGTATCGATCGAGAATAGGCTCCGTGCCGCAACCTGGCGCGACGAATTGTGTCTCCCAGTCGCGTTTTGATAGCCAGCTGTGCAATTTCAGGCTGCCTTTTTTTTTTTTTTTTTTGCTCGTTGTTTTGTTGTTGGTGGTGTCGCCTCATTAGCGGATGCTTGTAAGTGGATGTGAAGCGCAATTAACAAATGAAACTCGGAGCTTGTTTCCAATCATCAGCAGTGAAACCCGGAATTATCATTAGCATGCTTGTACTTGAATGAAATGCGTCGCTTCGCCTTTTGGCGGCGATTTAAAAATAAATAAATACATTAAATAAATAAATCCCGCCCCCACCACTTCTCAAATTCCCAAATGTTATTCCCGATAAAATTGTTACTGTGACTATATTAGCGGCTATCCTGGGCAGCAGATGGTGATCCACGGGCCTGCCGCGTGGAGTAAGTGATGATGCTGTTGTTTTATGCACTCGCTGCCGTGGCAACTCATAAAACTCCTAATTAGGGCCGCAAATGAATAAATGACATTGTGCACAGCCAAAGCATCCTAAATTAGGGGCAACGGCTATAAACATACAGGTAAGTCCTTCATTAGTGCGCGTCTTTCCTCCATTTATGTGAGAAATCCGGAGTATTACAATCATTGGCTTGCATATTAAGAGCAATTAAATGCCGATTCAAGCCGCCGAAGCATTTGCGGCGTTTGTTTGTGCCGTACGAGGAGCTCCTCCGAGTCCCAATCTCGGTAAACTCCATCGCCTTAATCCTCCCAATGTTTTATTAAAAACAAATTATGTCCGACTTCAATGCGGCTAATCCCGCGCATCAAGTATTGGTAACCGCCTGAAGGAGACGCGTCGGGTTTTTAATTAAGAGCCCGAGTAACGAGGCGGCGGGGTGTGAGGATGGAAGTGTGTTGACTCGCCAAAGAGCAGGATGAGAAATGGAAATCTGCTTTCCGCTTTTGTCGTTGGCTGTCCATTGACAATCAAAACATGCGCCTTGTTTGTTTTCATCCCAAAACAAAAAAGGGAGAAAAAAAAATACAAATTGGCGGACATACTCTTTTCACTGCACGGCAACGGTGCATAAATAATAATTAAAGAAATAAATATGTAACACACACTTCCGAGTATTCCTTTCCAAAAACAGGGAAATGTTTTTGTGGTATGATGGGCGATTGATATTCAGCCTGTAATGCCATCAAGTTTTATGAGTCTTAAAAATCAAATATGGATTTATGACCGCTGCTCACCATGCATACCACCACCTGCACTCTCCATTATATCAACTTCTTTGTTCCCGAAGTCCAAACTGCTTTTTCGTCCATCTTCTTTTCAATTTTCTGCCCCAAATGACTGGAACAATGCACCAAAAAAAAAAAAAAAAAATCAAACACATCTCATTCATTCCAATGTTTAAAAAGTTCGTGAGGACTCATGTACAAACTAATTTTTTTGTCGCGGGCCACTTTGGAGTTACGGCTTTCCTTGGAGGGACGATGTAAAATCACAACGTTCTTTATTACCTATGACGATTTGACATTCTGGTACAGATTTCAGCAAGGATCATGAAAATTGACACACATGATTTGCTCCCGCGGGCCACATAAAATGACGTGGCGGGCCGGATCTGGCCCCCGGGCCTTGACTTTGATAGCTGTGATGTACACGATCAACAGCAACACCCGTTTTTCACATTTTACTCACTGTGCGCTATGATGTTGATGTTGCATCAGGTATGATGTAACTTTATAAACATTGTACAGTTTGTATAGGTCGTACTTGCATTTACTTAGCTTTTTTTTTGTGTATATATTTTTAATCTGACTCTCTACTGCCAGGTCGGCGTTGCAAATGAAAATCTGTTCGCGATTGCTTTACTTTGACAAAATAAAATACATCTAAATAATGCAAAAGTCCATTTTGCCACTTCGCAAACCAATCAGAATTTTGCTGAACAAATTTTATCGTGTTTGTAGGTCGCAAAGGGAGGAAGCCGACAACCCTTCTTTCATTTCGCAAAGGACACCAGGAATGTTGCTGATTTTCAACAACTCACAATTTAAACCTTAGTTTAACACATTGACACCGAACTGTAACATCGATTGGGAACCCCCCACCCCCCGCATTATTTTTAATTAATTTTAGATATTCCGGTGAATCGCAATAAATACAATTGAAGAATTGATTGCTTTCAGTGGCTTGGG
>NW_017806220.1:1373249-1394556 GCF_001891065.2 Hippocampus comes | reverse complement strand
CCCCCCGCCCCTCCCCCCAAAAAAAATCTTCCCGTTCAAATAGAAACAACTGACACGATGTTGAGCTTCATAAAAATCTTAACGCTCCAGCTGCGAGGTACTGGAGTGCGTCTACCAAGCATTTTGATGATTGTTTTTTTTTTTTTTTTTTTCTTCACGTTTTCAAGGGAAGGCACAAAGCCAGTCTTCAAGTTCACATAAATGCTCCCTATTACCATTAAAAGTCTGGAATGCCCAACCAGCTCAGCTTGTTCCTTTATCAGCTTACAAGCAGAGTTCCTGCCGCTCGCTCATAAATCCAGCGAATATTGTTCATTGTGACTTTTCCAATTTTAGCAAACAAGAATAACAAGAAAAGGCGCATAATTACCGAATTTACTGCAGTTGGAGAAATCGGCCCAAACAACTTTTGTTCCCATTAATGGGAAATATGCTAATTAGCCTTTCAGCGGTTGGTGTTCATGACAGTGACAACAAGAACGTTGCCGTCCATTTATTTCTTTATTTTTCTCACGCCGCCGATTTCCGATTGGTGCAGCGATTGGCGCTTCTTTTCCCTTTCTTTTCGCCGCCCGCCCGATGGGAGGGGGACGGATCATTAAGCCGGGTGCTGCTTCACATTAAAGCGGAGAGGGAATAAAAAAGTTAAAAAGGGAGCTTGATCATTTGGAGGGTCGCAGAATGACTCGGGACCTTGATAGCGGCGCTGGCGGCCATGTTGACATGACATCAAACGCTTGTTTGCCTCGTTGCGAAGCGAGCTCAGCGGGGGTGACAGCTGGAATTTCAATCGCACTCGCCAACTCCAGGGGGAGCTTGGGAGCTGACTTCAAGCATCAGTGTTTCTTGTGCATGTCTCTCAAATACAATGGTTGGGTTTATTTATTTATTTATTTATTTGTTATTGTTTTTGTTTTTTTCTGTGTGTCGCAAGCCAGAAGTTGAATTTAGAGTAAGCTTCAGACATGCCGCCGCTCAAGTGAAGTGAAAAATAATACAGCAATTAAGGCACGTGGAAGGAGCGACAGTCATGATCCACTTGCAGCACTTTTATTGAACAAGACAAACAGTCAAACATGCAAGTACAAAATGAAAACACTGATAAGAAGCCACGCCACCTACTGATGTCACTCATTATGGAACATCCCTTAACTCAGCGGTCTCCAACCTTTTTTGCCCCACGGACCGGTTTCATGTCAAACAATATTTTCAGGGACCAGCCTTGACCTGCATGAAAACTGATATTTTCAAAACAATAATAAACGCGAATCATGACACGAGGAACGTCCGATCTGGCCGCAACACTCGTTCTATCATCTAAAAAGATGATAGAACGCAAAATTCTGACAAAATGCTCCAAAACCGCTGACAGTCTCCGCTTGTGATGAGTGCGGATGGCTGGCATTGAATGAGTGGAAAGCACACGTTCAACAATCACGACAGTGCGTACAGTACAATAGTGACGAGCGAGGTTGCGTAACTTTTAAATCAAGGCACCGCAGTCTTTTCTTTGAAGTGTGAAAATACGAAGGCGAGCATCCTTTGACTTTGCCGTAATGGACCCGTTAATACGGAATAGTCCATCCCGGTGGAGCAGCTGCTCGAACAGGGAGCGCCCGGGTGAACTCCAATGAAGAGGCGAGCGCGAGTCGGGCGTGGGGCAACATGGCGCGGTGAACAATGTGCCATTGTCTCGCGCCGTCTCCGTCGTTACTCGCAGACGTCCAATGACACGCGCAATATCCCCAGGTTTGCCCTTCATAGCTTGTTGTGCACCCGCCAAGCGTTACCAGCTTTGGCTAATGATGATAACAGGCGGCGAGAGCGCACATTTTGGCACAGACAAATGCACACGCACACACACACACACACACACACACACACAACCCTTGCCTTCTTTCATTTCGCAAAGGACACCAGGAATGTTGCTGATTTTCAACAACTCACAATTTAAACCTTACCCCCAGTCAGTGTAACGCATTGACACCGAACTGTAACATCGATTGGGAAACCACATTATTTTTAATTAATTTTAGATATTCCGGTGAATCACAATAAATACCATTGAAGAATTGATTGTTTTCAGTGGCTTGGTTACGAAATGAAAGTCGCATTTTATACTGTCGATTCAATGAACACGGGAAAATACTTTTCTCAAGGCCAAACCTTCCAAATTTTGCAATTGAAAATCCTACCTAATTCCTTGATTTATGTTTTGCGACTTGTCTATCGCTGACATACAGCAGAAATTTGCAAGTTTTTACTCGATGCCGCCTTACAGTCAGGAAAGGAGAGCCATGGTCTCAGATTCACTTTTCAGTTCATGAAACACAAAGCGGGCAGTAAAAACACAAAGTGAGTACTTACAAAGGAGCTGCTGTAGGCCACAGCTCACAGCCAGACTCTCACACGAAGACTTGATGAAGTCACATGCCACCCTACCTACACAGATACTACAATACAATTATTATTATGATTATTTTTTGGGTTCAAAAACATTGTCAATGTTTTTCCAAATTTTAAGTTGTGCGCAAAACTTTTTTGTGGATTGTATTCTTTCCGGCGAGTTGTCATGTCGATGCGCACCGAGGATTAGCGTCTTCGCGCTTGATGCGTGTCGCGCCGTCGGTTTGCAGTCGCGAAACCGGCAAGGCCACCTGTGACGTCGGGCTGACGCGGCGGTGGCAACGCGCTTATTGAGATCCCGATTATGGCGGCGTCTAAACTCCGCTCCCCTTTGTGACAAAGCTATTAGCCGGCTGTCACGCCCGCCGGCATGCTCCGTGTACGCGAGAGCTAATACTAATACACTGGCTGCAGCTCACGTTCACATACTAGATTAGAGCCATCACTGTGGCATTGACCTCGGATACTTTAAGAGCAAATGCAAATTGCGGAAAATCAGCAATTTTTTTTTTCCCCCCTCCTCTTCTTCGGGAAGTTGTTGGGTTTTATTATTCTCCATGTGTTAGGTGTTTGATTTACTGTAGACGTTTGAGAAATGAAGGCAGAGTGGCACCACGTGTCCAGATTAATTAGCCTCTTAAAACAATTGTTTTCCGTGCAAATCATGAGCTGCTCGGTGACCTTTGACCACTCGCTTTCACTGTCGTACATGATTGCAAAAGGCCGGGAGAAAAGGGGGACGTTTGGATGATGGAAATTCGTAGGCTCAACACATTAACAATGCAAGTCAACAGCCGTCCTTCATGAGTGGCAAGGTACTCACCAGGGGTGCCTGAAAAAAAAAAATGCTGGTTGGAGGGTTGGCGTCTTCCAAGGTTAGATACTGACATTAACGCCGTCAGCATCCCACCACAACCTGCTCCTCTCCGTACTCTGTAAAAGCCTTATCTCTGGCATGCTGCATCAGCGCTATAGTATCTACGTAATCCACTTTCTCGTGTTTGCTAGTGACCCAACAGCTAGGCTGAGCTTGGAGGCTCCCCATTTAACGTTAAACTACAACTATGTATATATACAGTGTGTGTGTGTGTGTGTGTGTGTGTGTGTGTATATATATATATATATATATACACACACACACACACACCTTATTTTCTGCACTATAAGGCGCTTCGGATTATAAGGCGCGCCTTCAATGAATGGCCTATTTTGAAACTGTTTTCATATATAGGGCGCACTGCATTATCAGGCGCATTGAAGGACAATCGTGGCTGCAGTTGCACGACGCATCCCCTAGATGGTGCTACGCTACAGGAATACAATACAGTACTGTACAGCTTTATTCATACAGAGCCTTTACAACTGCTCTGTAACAAAGTCATTAGGACTGGTGACAAACACGGATATGAAACATATAAACACAAATGGCATTACAAAACAATAAATGAAAAACAAACGTTATGAAGACAATTGATTCGACAAAAAGGCAAACAAACCTCGTGGGCTCACATCCACAAGGGGATAAATGTCCGAAGAAATCTTGCTTGTCTCCTTCTTCCTTCGTTTAGTCAGTAGTTAACTATGCTTTTGGCATTATCTTCGTTTCATAATGGCTGCGCAGAGCTCCCAAAGTAGTTGTCTGTTGGCGAATGCACATGTCAATTAGTGTCGGGCAAGTTACAATTAGTTCTTACGAATAATCGCCACTCGATGACATAGGAACACTCACAGGGAAACAACTCAGTGGGGAATATAAAGAGAGTTGCAGTCTCTTTATATTAGGCGCATCGGATTATAGGGCGTACTGTCGGCTTTTGAGAAAATTGAATGCTGGTAGGTGCGCCTTATAGTGCAGAAAATACGGTATGAATATAGGTATGTAGTATTCCAACTCCCTGTTACTCAATCAACGCCTCCTCACGCCAAGTGCAAGTACAGACACGGGTCTCCCCGTCCTGCTTCCTGCGCTTGATGTTGAAATGAAACTTCACAGTAGCAGCAGGGGGAGCCCTTGAGCAAAGCTAAGAGAACGCAAGTTGCCGTGCCTTTGAAGTCAGGCAATGAGGTAAACAACATCTCAGCTACTTGCTAGCTGTTCTCTTGCCAGCATTTTGAGCATCTTTCTCTGCCACCGGTGTGGCAAACATCTCTCCAGGCTGCCGTCCAAACCCCCTTCTTGTAGGCTCGGGGAATTGGTTTCACTAACAAAGCCGTTTTCACAGTTTGTTGTGCCGCTCATGCATATTCATGCGCTCATTGCTCGGGTTGCCGCTTTTTCATTCCAGTCTGCAGACTGACTCTGTTGTCGATGGCGTTAAAAAGACCACGAGGAGCTTTTAGCTGTTTGTTCAAATTTGCCCAAAAGTAAAAATCAAATACAATCGTGGCTCTCCTTTCCCATAGGTGAAAGTATCACACTCTCCGAAACGCTCCACTTTTTTTTTTTTTTTTTCCACATCACGCAAGTGCCAGCGTACCCGAATGTCCCGAACTCCTGTTTCCGGTTTGGTTTTGAGCAGGAGGCTTTTCCTGTGCTGTTTTGACACCGCTATTCTTCTTTTTGCTCTTTCTCACTCTACCTGTTCTGCTAACGATTGAGCTCCCTCCATTACTTTCAGCCGTTTTTAGTCAGGGATTAGCGCAGCATTAACAGCTTACACTGTTTTCCTCAGTTGGTCTGTCGTGCACGTTTTTGGTCTTTTTTTAGTGTGCAAGTCAATGTTTTTTTTTTTTTTTTTTTTTTTTGCATTACGGTATATTCCGTTGAGGGGGCTGAAGGCACACGACTTTGACGAAGAAACGGCGTGCAAGCCCTTATCCCTGGCCCCCCTCCGCCCCTCCTACCTTCAACCTCCGCCACCCCCAAGGACCAGACCAGTGTCTGATGTTGATTTAGCTGTAGTAGAACGCCGCGTATTCCCGGCACACCCGCGGAATCCAGTTATAAGCGCGTCACATCCGTTCGCCGGGTCTCCGAAGAGCGTCAAAGTGACAGAAGAAGAAAATAGGAGAGAAAGAAATGCTGTATTTGGATTGGGGGGGGCCGCAATAAAGACAGAGAGGTGGTGACACATTTATTCTTCACACACCCGCCGACTCGATTGATTTTCTGACTTTTCTTCTCGAATGGGCTGTATAAATATTCAACGAGTAGATGGAGCATGACCCGTGCCGTCATTCCCAACCGGTCCAAAAGCCACCTCCAAAGAAAGCAGCAAAGTTATCAAGGCGGGTTTGTCAGCATCGCTTCTTACCTACTCTCAACATTCCATTGATTCCCTTTCCCACCATGGACACAATGTAACATTTTCACAGCTGACACGGTGAAAGCAACCCAACATATTAACAGGAACAGATTCCTCGGGGTTTCCGAGCAGAAGCGTGGCACTGGAGCATGGGGAAAAAAAAAAAAGACTGCCCGAGCCGTCACCACGCCAATAAGACTTTCTTCACCTCTTAATTAAATGTGAAGGGCTGCCACGGGTCCAACAACCTTTGTTGAGAACTTTAAGGTCATCTGTTAATACCGGATTGCTGCGGTGGAAAGGAGAGACGTGGCACAGTTTAGCCCACATCATGTCCCAAGTTACAATGTTAGATCTGCGGACCTATTTTGAAAATTCTTTGGAAATTTGACCGTTACCAAAAGCTTGTGATTGATCAAATAGGAAAATATGACATGATTTCAATTTAGAAGTAGATGACGTAATGTACATGCATGGCATGCATGCACGCGCATGCCCGTACACACATGATTAAATACTACTCCTACTACCTGCAAATAGTTTGTCAACTTTGTCAAATGTAAAATAGTTACGCTGACGATTATTTGTAAACACATTATTTTGCCATCAAAAGCACACTTTCATTGATGATGAACAAAAGGACTCTCCAGATGTTTGAGGCAATACAAAAGCAAAAATAATTCCATCCCTAATAGGTTATTTGGGTGTTGTACTGCTTCTTGAAAAATGGAATAAGATAAAGAACAAACATTTTGGGGCGCTGAAGGAAGACACTCTAATCATTTGGTAGTTTCTGTGAGCCTTGAAAGATCAGTCTGAATGCTCCAAATTGGTTGGCACTCAAGAGGTTCTCTCTTTTTTTTTTTTTTTTTTTAATGGCGGGTATTAAAATACTTTAAAAAAAAGTTCTACAATAAATATGAGGTCGCCAACGTGCTTTTCTTCTATTGTGCAGGTACTCCTGAATGTGCCCACTGTGATCAGCAGTTATTTTGCGCACTTAGACTTCCTCAACACAACTGCAGATTGTTCCTTTAATCACGACTGAAAGTTATATTAACAGCACACTTACTCACCAACACACACTCATCAATGTATTTAAAATGTTCCATAAAGTAGCATTTAACGCATCAATTTTTAATAAGTTTACAATTTAGCCCCAAGTAAATTAAAAAAAAAAAAAAAAAAGACACACATGAGTCAGTCATCCTTAATTTCACTTTCGCCAGAGGATATTTGGAATACTTAAAAGGTTTAAAAAAAAAAAAAATATCGGGCATCACAATGCTGCTTCAAATTCTTCATCCTGTTATTTTCACTCTTTTTGGCCCATGCACTCATTATTGATGACTGCTCTGTTCGTTGCATGACTTGCTTGTGTTGTGTTGTGGCTTAATGCCAGGCAGACAGCCGGACAATGGGCTTTTTTCTTTTTTTTTTTTTTTTTTCCAATGCTGTCTTAGCAGTCGTCGTAGTGCCCCGCACTGCATTCTCACATTACAATTGACTCGAGGCAGAAGGTCCCCCCGGCAACCACCCTCACCGTTTGCACGTGTGTCTTTTCGTAGCTCTGCATCCGGTTTCAAAGGCTGCACAATAGTCAATAGCACGTAGCCATTAAAAGGCCACCTGTTTCAGTGTGCCAATATAATCCAGGGGCCTCCCGCGCACACAATTCCTCCAGTGTCACGTTCCATCGACGGGGAGGGGGGGACCTCCATGGTAAAAGTCGGGCCGAGTTGTTAACGGAGTGAGCCGGACACGCGGTGTGACAATTTCACGGAAGGGGTCCAATGATCCAGCTGACGCGGCTGTCGGCGCGCCTTTAACACTCTTGTGGAGTTTGTTTCTCAGGAAAAATAGTGACATTCCTTGGTCAGTTTGACCCGGGTACGATTCATCATCCGAAAGTGTCTACAAAAGAAAGAAATGTCAACTACTTTTCACAGTTTTTCATATTGGGTCATTTTGACCCGGATCAGAAAATGAGGATTAATTTTTCCTTTTTCACTTTGGTGAATGTTTCGGAATAAAAAGAACAGTCAAATGCACCTGGGTCAATTTGACCCGGGTCATGTTACATCATCCAAGAGTGTCAGAAAAGAAACACAATTCCCAAATAAGCATGCCTTACATCTGATTTTTTACTCCAATACTAACAATGTGAGTGCCTGCCTGTCAATCTGACTCATAACAGTCGAAGTTGTTTTTTTTTTTTTCTCTTTTGGTGCATATTATGGAATAGAAAGTTCCGTGTCAAGCTAGCTGTCCCTTTCCTCCGGTGAGGCATTCTGAACGTGCATGTTTATTTCCAAATTCCCATCACGTTCCCGATTTTCCTTGCAAGATGCCCGATATTGCACACGGCAAATACATATTTCACAAACAACTACTTAGATTCATCTTTCAGGGTGTTGAATCAGCTTGTCGCAGTTTAATTTGCTTTTTTCTCTGCGGGCACTTTTTTGGAGTGCTGTTGAAGTGTACCAAATTGAGATATAGATTTTTCTGTCTCTTTGAGCGAGCAATAAGATCACTTTGAAGAGGCGATGTTAGGGATCACATGTGTTTAGCTGGAGAATGGCTTTCGGGCACCCCCCACCACACAACACACGCACCCCCTGCAATGTACACACTTAACCCCCCCGGCCCCCTCCCATAGTGACTTGAACACAACACAGATTTATGTGCACTTATCTGGCAACTCAATAACGATCTCTATCACTGCTTGCTGGCACTTTATATTCACTGCATATTTAATCACAAATCATATCCAAATCTTAAAAAAAATATATTGAATTGAAGCCCATCATCATAAAAACATTAAATATGATCCTCACTCGCCGGGTTTTTTTTTTTTCCCCGGCAACCACCCTCACCGTTTGCACGTGTGTCTTTTCGTAGCTCTGCATCCGGTTTCAAAGGCTGCACAATAGTCAAGAGCACGTAGCCATTAAAAGGCCACCTGTTTCAGTGTGCCAATATAATCCAGGGGCCTCCCGCGCACACAATTCCTCCAGTGTCACGTTCCATCGACGGGGAGGGGGGGACCTCCATGGTAAAAGTCGGGCCGAGTTGTTAACGGAGTGAGCCGGACACGCGGTGTGACAATTTCACGGAAGGGGTCCAATGATCCAGCTGACGCGGCTGTCGGCGCGCCTTTAACACTCTTGTGGAGTTTGTTTCTCAGGAAAAATAGTGACATTCCTTGGTCAGTTTGACCCGGGTACGATTCATCATCCGAAAGTGTCTACAAAAGAAAGAAATGTCAACTACTTTTCACAGTTTTTCATATTGGGTCATTTTGACCCGGATCAGAAAATGAGGATTAATTTTTCCTTTTTCACTTTGGTGAATGTTTCGGAATAAAAAGAACAGTCAAATGCACCTGGGTCAATTTGACCCGGGTCATGTTACATCATCCAAGAGTGTCAGAAAAGAAACACAATTCCCAAATAAGCATGCCTTACATCTGATTTTTTACTCCAATACTAACAATGTGAGTGCCTGCCTGTCAATCTGACTCATAACAGTCGAAGTTGTTTTTTTTTTTTTCTCTTTTGGTGCATATTATGGAATAGAAAGTTCCGTGTCAAGCTAGCTGTCCCTTTCCTCCGGTGAGGCATTCTGAACGTGCATGTTTATTTCCAAATTCCCATCACGTTCCCGATTTTCCTTGCAAGATGCCCGATATTGCACACGGCAAATACATATTTCACAAACAACTACTTAGATTCATCTTTCAGGGTGTTGAATCAGCTTGTCGCAGTTTAATTTGCTTTTTTCTCTGCGGGCACTTTTTTGGAGTGCTGTTGAAGTGTACCAAATTGAGATATAGATTTTTCTGTCTCTTTGAGCGAGCAATAAGATCACTTTGAAGAGGCGATGTTAGGGATCACATGTGTTTAGCTGGAGAATGGCTTTCGGGCACCCCCCACCACACAACACACGCACCCCCTGCAATGTACACACTTAACCCCCCCGGCCCCCTCCCATAGTGACTTGAACACAACACAGATTTATGTGCACTTATCTGGCAACTCAATAACGATCTCTATCACTGCTTGCTGGCACTTTATATTCACTGCATATTTAATCACAAATCATATCCAAATCTTAAAAAAAATATATTGAATTGAAGCCCATCATCATAAAAACATTAAATATGATCCTCACTCGCCGGGTTTTTTTTTTTTTTTTGTAGATCAATATCAGAAATCAGACCGTTAAGCTCCCCTGAAAGCAATCAATATGTTATTATTTTTCATGTGCTGACTGTATTTAATACCCTCTATTAATATTCGCCCTTCGTGAGCAGGCAGGAAGCAATTCACCAGTTTTGTCTTGGGTCCTCCTGGATTACTTGCAAGTTGTTCGTGATGAATATATCCCCTTTGTTTTTTTTTTTTTTTTGTAGATCAATATCAGAAATCAGACCGTTAAGCTCCCCTGAAAGCAATCAATATGTTATTATTTTTCATGTGCTGACTGTATTTAATACCCTCTATTAATATTCGCCCTTCGTGAGCAGGCAGGAAGCAATTCACCAGTTTTGTCTTGGGTCCTCCTGGATTACTTGCAAGTTGTTCGTGATGAATATATCCCCTTTGTTAATACATTTCGTAGAATTGGAAACTAATGGGATGGTGAACCAAATGTATTTATTTAGTCCCTGAAAACCTCCCCGGTATGTTGCAGGTCAAATTGACCCATCATTCAAATGTGATTGGCTTTTTTTTTTTCCAACATCTGCACCGAGAGTCATTTCCCGACATGGAAAAAAAATCAGGCAGCTGTTCACCTGACAAATGAAGACGTTCGCACCAAAAATATCAGCTCCTATTACATGTTCATTCCACTGCCTTACAGTTAATGTTGCCACAGTTACATTGAAAATGTAATTTGATTACTCCTTTGTGAAGTAACTTGAAAAGTACGATTACTTGATTTTCAAAGTAGCATTGCATCCAGCAGGTGGACACAAACACGAAATGAGCGTTACTTCAGTATATTGTAGCATTTGCTAAGCTAGCAAAGCACCTTCCTTAGCATAGCATGCTAACTTAGCATTTCAGAGCTCAACTTGAATGAACTAGAAAACTATCTTTGCTAAGAAGCGAAATACCGCTAACGCTGTAATTTCAATAAGCGGGTCACTCTCAGTATCGTAACCCATATGTGAGGTATCTGTAATTCAAAAATCGGCAAAATGTTGATCATTGTTTTCTAAAGTAAAAGCAGATATCTGCAAATGCCTTATTTGGATTCAAGACAATCAGTCTGCTTTCATGGAGAACAACAGAAAGCGGACAACATTTACTGCTGAGAGACTGAAAAGTTAAAACAATGTCTCTAACTGGTTAACTAATTTGATAATCGATGAGTTGTCGACTACTCACCTCGAGTTAAGTTTGCTTTAGCATTCGAATGCATGATGAAAGCTTACCTCAGTGGAAATTAGTGGCTGTGGAGTCCTACCAAAAACAACAACAAAAAATCATCCTCATTACAGCTTTAAGGATTAAAAACGGAATGCCCTTGAAGCGATATTGCTGATGATATGAGGTTAAGGGTGTAAAAGAACATAAACCTCACTTTAGTGTGTTAACTTGTGTGTTTGCACACGCTCTGACATGATGTACGCATGATGCCCCGTGTTGTTCCTTCATCTTTATGGGAGATCGCAGCGGGGATCAAATGCGCCTTTAAATCTCCCGCCCGTAAAACACTTGATGTATGCCCACGCCGCGAACACACCGGGGCGATGGAGCGCCAGGCCCCCTGAATGTATGTCAGGAATTAGGCACTAATACTCATTTTCATACAAATGAGCTCCCTCATAATGATGTGAAGGATCCCAGCAGGACACAGTGGGAGCCGTAGAATGGAAGGGGCCCAGTTAGCACGCCACGGAGCGGTGATAAATCATCTGTAATTAAACACGCTGCAAGTGTACGGGCCGTGGCGGGGGGACCCGCTCGCCCGTCCTGGTGGTCCGGCGGTTGTCTACGTTTCAAATTGGACTCTGCCTTTTCCCTGAGAGGAAGTGCGTGCGATCGGAGTCGTTAAGTCCAAGTCGCAGTGGCCATAACAGACTTTTTACGAGTTTAGGAGATTATTATCTCGTTTTTCCCTTTCCGTTAATGGCTCAGACGAAGGCTGAACATGGAGCATTAGCCAAAGAGGCCATAGAATTGAAGGCTGCGGACTTGCTTGTAAATCACAAGGAATGATGGGGCATTGGAGATGACTGTGAATGTCTCAACTTAAAAAAAAAAAAAAGGAAAAAAAAGAAAAACACCAATGTGACTGGAAGCAATAATAGCCAAGAATTACCCAGAAGCCCCTTTGAGACCTACAGTCCTATTTTGATGTCCTTCATAGGAGCAACAATAGAGCGCTAGCGACTCGACAGAGGGTTTATGGCCCCGATCGCAGTCACCCTCCCGGCGGATGTTCATTATGTGGTCACATTTATGATGTCCCTTAGTCGAGGCCAATATCGCCCATATATTTTCAACTATACTAGGCCGTTTGGGAAAGTGACACAGTTTGAGAGACGGGCAAGTTGCCTCTCACAAGCTAAATCCATTCAGGCTGAGGCTAAAATGCTAATACAGCAGCATGCTAATACAGCAGCATGCTAACGCTAAGAAGATGAGAGCAAGATGGTGGATTGCCAAATGCCACTCAGTGTTTTCATGATGTACTGTGGTTAAAATTAGGAATGCTCATGACACTTTTTTAGACCTATAACATACATATATGTAGACATGCTAATTGTATACAATTAGCATGTCTACCCCAAAATGCCATGCAGGGCTACATGGTACTACCACTTAAGAAAAAAAATACTTGACTGAAAGACACGAACCTGCATTGATGACCGTAGTAGGCCTATGTGTTAAAACCAAGACAGAGCCTGAGAGGTGTACTTAATAAAAACATATTATTGGAAGCCACTGTAACTTAATACCCAGTTTGAACATTCGTTGAGCATTCATATTAATCTCAGACAATAAAATAGCCCTTGAATAATTAATTGAATAAAATGTGTTGCATACAAATGTGTTGTACTCAAAAGTCAGATTCAAGTCAGGCTGTGATTCTTTCACATAAAAGCCCGTGTTGAGAATCAATGCCATGGAGAGGAAAATAGAAAAAAGTCATCAAATGGAAACAAAATTCTGATTTTTACCAGACGACAACTTCTGACGTTATGATAATAGTCTTGGTTTTTTGGAAGGAAAAAGGTTGTCATTTTTCCAAGAGCAAATACGTGTTTTTATAAGTCCAAGTTTAAGACAGCGAAGAAAGCTACACCTTATATTCTCAAAAAAATTTCTTTTTAATTATATTACACATACACACACTTTTTTTTTTTATTGTTGAGACTCCAGATTGTAACTCCTTAAGAATGTTTGAAGAAGTAGAGGAGAACAGAAGCCGGCTTGGCACGCTCTGATCGTGTCAGCGTTGGCAGGATAGCGGAAAAGCCTTAATTGGGGAGCATCGGGTTATCGGGCTTAGGAACAAATCTTCATGGAAGTAATCAAACCTTGATGAATTCAAGCAAGCGGCTAAGCCCTTGTGTCCAGCCGCGATTCAACTAACCCCCTGTAGCTTAGCCCGTAGCTCTCCCTATGATAACGACAGCAAGCGCCCAACAAACAAAAAAAACACACAATGAAAACACAAATCCCAGCGTTAATTAGCGTCGGCACATGAGCCGGTTTTCTTGAAAATGCAGACGCTGCCCAAAAAGAACGGAATGAAAATGCAATCAGCGGGGTACTCGGAAGGCTTTTGGAGAGCACGTGAAGCCTGCGCGCTGATCCTCTTGTCAAAATTGTCTGCGCCATTTGAACCGCGCTTGATTTCGAGCCTTGAATGACTCGATGAAGATGGAACAGTCGAGGCTATTTCGGGAAAGAACAACAATCGGCGGCCCAACGTTTGCGTCTCATTTGGTCCTCGCGCTGATTGGGCCGCACTTGTGCCCATGTTTTACATCTGGGCTGCTGGCACCCAAATTTGTGTTGGTTTTTTTTTTTTACGGCGGCAATTATTGATGATTGGTCAAGGAAGAACCCGAGTGATTTTCAATGATGTCCACTCGCGTGCGCTCAATTAGCTGCGGTCTCAACCAGCTGGTCACGGTATCAACGTAGTTGCCCGTATGCGCTGCCTGCCAGCGGCCTCCGTATTCCAATGACCAGCACACAGAACTGGTCTGCATGCGCTCCATCCGCTTCAAACGTCAGCCTCTTTTTCGATGTAAGAACGATCATCACCACTGAAGGTAACTTATTATAAAATGAATGGGTCTGTACGCACTCCTTTGTCATCTACCATTTTTAAATTGAACTGCTCACTGTAACTTATCATGAACTCAGCTGGTCTGGAAGCCCTCCTTGTCCAACTTAGCAACAATATTTCACTGCTTTTTATTTATTTATTTATTTTTTTTAATGGAAGCTGACAATTTTGGTCTTCCGGGACAAAGCAGTGAGGACTTCTTAAGTGGCTTGAATTGGTTTATATGCGTTCCTCCTCGGTCTCAGTTGTCAAAGTGTTTTCCAACTTGACAACATTCATAATTTAAGTGCTCACGGTGGCTTGCTATTGACTAGTCTGTATGCGCTTCTTGTCGGTGCTCTATCAGCCACAGGGTGACAAACAAAAAAAAGGAAGAGTATATTGTCGTGTAAAAAAAATAAATGTCAGCAGTTGTTTACAAACTCAGCAATGATAACGACTCAGCTTAGGGTATTATTAAATTGATTCCTCTGTATGCTCTCCTTTGTGTTTCCTCGCGGTGGTCTCGCAAGCCAGGGTGAAAGGCGATCCTGCGTCCACAGCGTTTTTGGGTGACTTTTCCCTCTTTTTTTTTTTTTTTTGACCTGGCTTCAACTCCCTCGCCCGATGTTCTCAACTCTTTCATGAACTCCTGCACCCGAACCCCATCATTTCATTTCCTTTCTTCTCTCTTGCCTCTCAATTTTCAGTCTAATTTTCACCCTCCTCTCTCTCGCTCTCTCTCACACCCGCCGTGCGCGCTCCTCTGTCTCCCCCCCGTCAAGCTTTCCTCCCGCTCCCTCGCCGCCGTGGCCGGGCTTTGCCTTGTGTGGATATTAAGCTGTAACAGGCAACGCGCTCTGTTGCTCTCTGATGTATGTGTGACCTGCTTTCCGCCAGAGCCAATCTCGCCGCCTGCCTCTTCCCTCCTTTCTGCCTTTTCTGGGTTAGAGTAGCAATAGTCCTTGCTTGCATCTTGCACTAAGTGTCAAGGAGGTGAGTGAGGGATTACCCGTGATGGCCTTTGTTCTGCTCCCGTGGCTAATTTATTGGATTTTTCTCTGATTTTAAGTCGCACATTTGCACAAGTGCGCAGCCGTTGGTACCCCCCTGATAAAAAACGTAGCCCCAAAACTATTTATTATTTTTGATCAGTGAAGCCAACACAGAAAGGGTTCATGATGAAAAGGAGATCAAAATCCAAACACACAAAAAACACATTTTAACTAAAAACAAAAAGACAAGACTCTATTCCTTTCCATTTCCATTTTCCATTCTACAAAAGAACTTGCTATATTGCTGTTCACTGAAAAACACACCTATAACCGTTTTTGTGCTTTTCCTGTAACACACTGAGATGCCATCAGATGGCGCCAAACCCCCGTTCTCAAAGGAAAGTAGTAATTGGTTTCAAGGAAGTACGCTGAGGTGATCCAGCTCAACTCAGCGGCAAACGTTGGTCAGGGAGGAGCAAAGTGTAGCCTGGCTTTAGCTCAACTTACGGGGAATGTTGACATTTCTGTACTTCTGGTGCATTTCTTTTTTTTCAGATCACATCATCGGCAAGCAAGTGGAATGTTTTGAAAGGAGTCTGAAAGGATCATGGTTTGGGATTCATAGTTCGGGATATATTCAGAATTTGAACTTTTACAGTGGTGCCTCTAGGTCCGAGTATGAATACATTTTTGGAAACAAGATGAAGAAAATAGCACTTTGTAAAACAGAGAGTAAAAATTGTATAAAAAGAGCAAAGAATTAAACTGGGCATGATGATTTCATGCTGCAATGTAATTGATTGTGCTGCTCCTCGCGGGGTGCCCTTGGCCACTGGGGGGCAGTATAATGCTGTACAGCCACACAGACGCAAATGAATAGACTCCTTCTATGGAGGATTAAAAGATGTCTGTCAGAGTTGTTATCTGTCGACATCGTAGTCTTGCATTCTCCTCATTTCCAGCCCAGTGAACTTGGAAGCTTTTGCTTTTCAAGTCATGTAATGCCATGTTGTTTCTTTAAATGAAAACGTACACAGACCATACAAAGAGAGTGGCACTAAGGTGACAAGGAGGAGAAAAACGCTGCTGTTTCTTGTTGTGTTGGGCTTCTGTTGTTTATTCACACGCTAAAGCGGGAGGCGGTTCAGGCGAGGATGAGCGCCCCGAGGCGACAGGCAAATTTGGATCTAAACGCCGCCAAGGTTCCCAAGCGACGGGCTTTTTTGGCGCTCACTCGCCATCCAGTTTGGTCTGAGAGTCGCTGACCTGTGATATTGGTTGGGCCGCTTTGGCGGTGCCTTTTCTTCGCCGTTTTCGCACTTACTTCCCCTAAAGGGTATTTAAGGCCTCGCTCTCAGCCCCTCATCAAAAATGAAGCCGGGCCCAAAGGGAAGAGCGACGGCAATTTGCGCGGACGGGTTTGGCAGCCCGAGCGGCCATGAAATACGGCCCTAGCGACGGTTATTGCAGTTGTAAAAGGCGGCGACATAAAATACAAAACAGAGAGCGGCGGCTCTATTTATGGAGCAGATAATCGGCGCATTAATCAGCGCCCGTCATTTGCCACGGACACTTTCGTCCAGCCAAAGTCGCAGGCGGCTTTATGTGGCGCGTCGGCTCAACGTGTGATTGGTTGAGGTACAAACAATGATCATGTGACATATGGGGCGACATTTTTGGGGAGGCGGGGGCATGCATGTGCTAACAACTGGCAGCAATGACTTTGGCAAGGCAAGGCCGCTTCGTTTATAGAGCGCATTTCCAACACAAGCTAATGTGCTTCACATAGATCAAAAAACAATTTAAAGGCATTAATTTTTTTTTAAAATGGGGATATTTGAAAGTAAAGGGAAGAAAAAAAATGAGAAGTAGCGAAATCAAAAGTGACTAACAGAACGTGCAAAACAAGATTAAAAAAAATACAGAAATTCTTTAAAAGGCCTTCATCATAAGTATGAAAGGGGAAAAAAAGCAGGATTTAAAAGCATTTCCACTTGAGACAAACTCCACTTCTCAAGGCAGCTTCTTCCATTTGTGTGCAGCATAACAGGTAATTGCTGATTCACCGTGTTGGCTTTGAACTCTGGTCTGCACTAATTGACCCCAGTCTGCCGACCGCAGATGCCTCTTATCTCACCAAATTCCATATCCGTGTATCTGCTCCGTAACAAGTGTTCATCCAGGAACTGTCCGTGGTGCTCAAGCCTCTGCAACGCAAGCTCGTCTGCGAGCGAAAATCCCTCCACTTTCTGCCGCAGTGATGTTGAAACGTCACCCGACTCATCGACGGTCAACGACAGACATCGATCAAAGTTTTTTTGACAGGGGATCTGCTACTTTTGAGGCTCTGGTGGGAAAACGTTGATGAGGAACCAAAAAGGGAGCGCAGGATTTTCTTGAAGTGAGGGCAGCGAAGGGGTTAAAGCGGCTCTCCATTATGCTGCATTGTTTCCCCCTCTCTGACAGTATCGTGCGTTTCACACTCGCTCGCTCTCTCGCTGTCTTTGTGCGGCTTGGGGCTTCATCGGGGCTAAATGGAATTTAATGGACCTCAAGTGATTGGTGTACTTCCACAAATAAAGTGTCCATTCATATGTTAAGCAAATAAACACGTGTATTGTTTGCTCGAGTCGCACTCATGCAGACTAAGGAGCTTATTTAAATGCATGAGTTTTTTTTTTTTTTTAATATATATATATATATATATATATATATATATATACATAGATTATTATTCGTGAGAAAATGCACAATGTGGAAAAGTGAGGAGCAGTGATGCCAGAAACATGTTCCTCTAATCTGACCATTTATTTTTGGTGAGGAGTACACGTTACGATATCCTGACCATGCATCCTTCCATTTTCTAATCGGCTTCTCCTCACGAGGGTCGCGGGGGGGTGCTGGAGCCGGAATCGAACCCTGCACCGCCAGCAACAATGCACAGTCGCATGTTTTGCAACTTTCTGAAGTCTGGTCACTTCAGACTGAGACGATGAGCAATCTCAAAGGCTCTGTTGCATATCAGTACCTACTAATAAAGTTGCTTGCATTTTTTTATCACTCCCACTCTTGTTTTATATTTATCCAATGAATAATTAACTCACAAAATTATTATTCATTATTTAGTAGTGACCTTTTAACAATGCGCATTGCGTACACACCCACACATACATATTTTTAAACAAAAGCAAGACCCGAACATTTGAGTGCTCCCGGCCATTTTCATGTGAAGACGTTTTCAAGGACCAAAATAAAAACAAATGATTCAAAATACCAACGAGCCGTCGCCGTTTGTATTCCAACAAGTACAGTAGGACACAGCGCGGCGGCGCAGCATTTTCGGAACCTATTTTCCTCACTATTAGCGATTAGCTTAGCCACAGCTCTGCTCGGCTGCCCCATTTTTGTTTACATTGCCTCCGCCGCTTCAAATAAAAACGATGTCACGTGAAGTAAAAAAATAAACCAAACGGTGTCTGTATTTTATTTTTATTAACAACTTTATTTTTAAACATGAATGTGAAAAAATTCACTTCCTGCTAGCTACTGACTCACTAAAAAAGTAATCTGTATGTCGCTTTTTCAAGGTGCCTGTGGCAACATGGGCAGGAGATGAAGCGGTTTGCCTGGCTCCTCCTTCGACTCTCCAAATCTTCTTGTTTCACAAGCGAGCAGAACCGATGCCTCTTAATTTGCACCCAATTCATCGAGTTGCGCCCGATAAGGGAGGAGAAATGCACCAAAAGTCCTCCCGCTCTCTTCTCCCTCCTTCCTTCCTGTCGCGGCGCCATTCTTTTTCCCAGCAGCGCCGCCGAATATAAATGCAAATACTACGGCGCGATTGGAGGCTCTCATTTAATGGAATCAATAATCGTATGCAGAATGGCAGCGAGGGACGGAAAATTACCAGCAGGAATTTGATATAGAGTACACTACGTGCCGTTGTTTACAATTTGCACGGCCCCCCCAAGGGCGTCGGCTCAAACGTCATTTGCCGCCGTCGGTCTCGCGCTCGAAATGATGCAAGGCTGTAAAATGACGGAAAACTGCAACACATCCGCAGCGTCAATTCCGCGGTCGTAAATTGAATTCAAGAAAGGAGCGACAGTAAATTTCCTGACTGGTGAATCCTTGCACAGTTTTTTTTTTGAAAGAAATGATTCCTTAGTGCTACTTCAACAGGTTCAAAAGTGAAATCACACACAACAAAGCAGACCCTCTTTCGCGACACACCTGGACAGGAAGTACGCCCTCCCCCAAGGAAAATATGTTGAGTCCTCATACACACACCAAAAATAGAAGCCGTTTTGTTACATAAGCACAGCAAGCCCGTGAGGAGAGTCTCCTCTACTTCCTGGGGTTTATTTTCTAGTAATTTGTCTCATTGTTGTCGGCACAGCTGTTTTGGTCCCGGCTGGCAATTATTCAAATTTACTCTTCTTTATTTATTTATTTATTTATTTATTTATTTATTTTATTTATTCATTTTTTTGCAGCTTAATGGCCTTAGGTGAGCGGCGGCCATCCGACTTAGCTCCCTCCTCATAAGACATTGGGATGACGGAAGATTTCTCCGGAAGCTCTTTCACTCGCAGTAGGAAATGGAACTTTGTTTTTCCTCAAGTTGGGACATTTCTTTGAAGTGTATCTGCTACTCTGAGTGGAGAAGTTCCGCAGGCTTTCCATCAAGTGCTTGTATCCACAGTCTTGTTTTTCACGGTGTTCCAGTCGTTTGCGGCAGCAAACTGAAACGACTTTTGATCAAAAGTAGAGAGGACCCGGCGAACAAGGTGAATAAAATGGCTGAAACGGGGAGTGAGGGTGGTGGTATGCATGGTGAGCAGTGAGCCAGGATAGAAATGCCGACCAAATGTCATGCTGCTACGCTACACGCAAGGTAACTCTGACCAAAATCTGTCAGGCGACTCCTGAAAATGCTCGAATGAGCCTAAAAGAACCCAAAAGGTTGACTTCTGGGTTTTTCTTTTTGATGGTTTGATCCAAACCAAATGTCATACCGGTCGTGATGGAAGAGATGCGTCGATTGCTGGGCAAGCGCTCACCCTTCATCCTGGACCAATTCAAATGCTGATTGGATTGATTCGGTAGCGGGCAGTCGTCGGACATGGCTTTTAATTCTGTATTTTCACACCGGTGCAGTCTTCTGCGCTCCCTTGATCCACCCTTCATCACACGCTACTCGATCAGGAATGACAGACGAAAAACATTCAAGCGACTTTATTAAGAGTGAGCTGGGGGGAGTGTCCGGGAGGGAGTCGACAGGCGAGTGCATCAGCATACAGGGACCCCCGCTCCTTTACAATGTCTGAAGGCTTTCCGTAGGTGACGGAACTAACCTGACATCGCTCAAATTTCGGCTTCAATCAGTTTCTTGACTCTAACCCTAACCCGAGGGTCGGCAACCTGCAGCTCTGGAGCCGCATGCGGCTCTTTAGCGCCACCCTAGTGGTTCCTCTGGAGCTTTTTCAAAAATTCTTGAAATTGATAAAGATGGGGGAGGGAATTTTTAGTTTTAATATTTTTTTTGTAGGAGGACAACATGATACAAACATTCTTAACGATGTTCGGTAACGGGTCGATCGCGGGAGGTTGGTTGATTGAAAAAGGGCAATTCAGTCATTTTGATAGAAGGCTAATATCGCTCATATCGATACATACAGCATGTGTTGCCTTCATTATAAGGCTTTTAAATTTTTGCGGCTCCAGACATACTTGTTTTTTGTTTTTCTGGTCCAATATGGTTTGGGTTGCCGACCAACTGTTTTCAGTTTTCTGGATCATTGTGCGTCGAGCCTTCTGAAGCCTTCAGAAGCTGCAAAAGTCCATATTTTTTGTTCCCTACAACACAATGGGGCTAAAAAAAAATTTCCGACAAGTGTATTATTCATATTTGACAGGAGTCCTCGCAGCGACTTATCAAAGTGCCCTTGGTGTGACCGACTTAATAATGGTTCAAGTTTGGACGTTTTGAGGTGGGCCAGTGGAATTCTGCCAAGCGTGGCTCCCAGCCAGCTTCTCAAAAGATGTCATCGGGCGTTGGGTTGAAGTACCGCGGTACACACTCTGCGCGAATGCAATTAACAGTCACATGGCCCCGTACCACTTCAGTTAGTTAAAAGAGCTCGTTTTGGGCTACGTTTCAGGCTTGACTCATTTTCCCTATTCCAGACCGAGCAAAACTCTCCTGTCTTTCCCCATCAAGCACAAGCTCCACATTTCTCATCCTTTTTCATGTTTTACAATCTGAAATCCGTCGAGGCGAATCCGCGGTTTTTGTGTGTTTTGTTAATGCACTAATCAAGTTTGTTAAATTGGGAGGTTCGGGCGGAGGCGGGGGGCTGT
>NW_017806220.1:1362357-1373167 GCF_001891065.2 Hippocampus comes | reverse complement strand
GGGCGGGCGCACTCTCGGGCCGTCTGCCAGGGTGGATGACTATGCCAAGCGAGAGGACTGACAATTGGGAAAAGAGGCGGCGTGGGAGTAAAATGGAACAAAAAAGGGAATGAAAACGGTGAAGCTGAGAAAAACTTCCGAATTAACCCCATCGGGGACAGCGGTTACTACAGTGGACATCTTATCGTGTTATCAGATTTCAGGTTATCATTATTGGTGCGTGATTGTTGTATTATTTTGTCATTTTATGTTAACTGTTCTTTTGATGGCGGCACAGGCACCCGCAGCGGCTCCTCTCTCTTGTGGTTGAGAGGAAAGACATTTCATCTGTGCTGTATGTTGCACATGTCGCACATTTGACAATAAAGTTGACTTGAACCTTGAACCTTGAAAGAGTTTTAACCCGTCAATCCGATGTTGGCGTTTTGGACAATCCAAAGTTTTGTGTGAATTTCCGAAGCCTATTAAAAATCTAGGAGCCGCTGTATTTATTCATTTGGCTTCTGAAAATGTCTAAAAATGGCCGCCTCCACGCGCCCTCACGCTAGCTCGCTTTCTGTCGTCTCGCGGCTTTAAAAATACAGTCCATCTCGCGTATTTGCTTTCATCGCTTGTGACACCCTCCTTGTCGCTCGCTCGCGCCGGTTAGCCGCACCGTGTCGTCCTCGGCTCGACTAAGCTGTCTGCGTCTCCCCCTCTCCTCCCCCCTCAGCCGCCTTGCCGGCTGTCTGTCTCCCGCTCGTCCGACCTGTCTTATCCTGTATGGATCATTGCCTTCGCGTTTCTCTCTTTGCCTTTCTCAGCCTGTCCTCGACGATTTGCCGCGACCTGGCCGTGTGGTTTTTGTGTCTGTCACGAGCTGTCTCGTCTCACCCCTCCGACCCTGATTTTTTTGTGTGTAACTTTTGTCATTCTTTCTCGATGTGTTTCTGCTCGGATAAAAGGACGCTGATTACTTTGAGCCATTCGGGGGGTAACTTGTGAAAAAGTTTTCAAAAAGTTCGGCCAATGGTTAAATCGCCTTAGGTGGGCTGTAACACTTGAAACAAAACAAAACAAAAAAAAAAAAACATAAAAATCAACTGATCACCACCAAATTGAACACGGATACATGTAAATTCTTTCTTGAATGAGGTCATGTAAACTAATAATGTTCCTGGTAGTTTACCTGGATAGGAAATATGGACTACTACGGGGGGGGGGGGGTGATAGCGATACTGATGTCTCAGCTAAAAAATAAAAGACAAACAATTTTGAAAAAGAAAAAAAAAGATGAGGATAAGCCTGACCGATACGTTTTTGTTTTTTTTTACCGCCAATTTTAGGCTGATGCTTATTTTTGGCAAAAAAAACTCAATAAAATACAGACTTCTGATTAAACAATTGAGTCATTTAAATAACATACCATGCACACTTCCACCGGTCACCCCGACACCCCAAATTTGGATTGCATATGCTAGTTATTTGTACACTTGGTCATGAAAGTATACGGGTGAAGCTTGGCATGAAAATGTGATAACTGACCATCAAATTCTCACAACCCAGCTCCACAAAAAACTTCTGTATTCAGAAGTTCTCGTCCAAAGGACAGCCATACATCTGCCACTGCGCCACCAAGTCGCAGCAGGAAACGGCCAAAAATGACCAACCTTATACATCAAACCTCCACATTTCATCATTATATCGCAACTTCCATATTCCTGCTGGGCCTCTCGGAAAGCTGAGTGATGCCCACACACATTTCAGCTGATCGATCAATTTTACCGTCGAACATCCAAGCGCAATCACTTCGGTGTGATGATCATATCTCCCCCAGTTGTGTTTGTTTTCATCTGGCCAGCCGGCAAGCACGCTCTGCCGCCGCCGCCGCCGCCGCCTTGCTCCTGTACTCAGAAGTCATTTTCCTGGGCCGTAAAACATTGAGCTGTTAAATTTCTTTATGCGTCTCGCTCCGGCCTGCGGCCCTCGAGGTTTCCTGGTGCTTTTTAAATTGAATGATTGCCTGCAGCTCTTGGCTAGTTTAACCTCTGCAGTGGCAGCGACTGTATTTTTAGAAGTTTTGCACACCCCTCCCTCGCACCCCAAGTACGCAAGTGTGTGCCTAAGGAAGTGTGTGTGCAAGCAAAAGACAGGTAAGTGTTGGGGCAGGGAGGGGGTGTGGGGGGGGGGGGTTGGTATTGCCTAGAGCTGTGCATGAGTGCAAGACAGCACGAGTGCGTGTGCACGCAAGCATGTGCATGTGACATGACTAGCGGTTTCCTTATTTATGAGCCTCACCTTCATCCAGGCTACGAATTTGTCTGAGGAGCAGAGGAAAAAAAAGACCCCCCCCCCCCCGAAAAAAAGGCAATCGGACGATTCAGAGGTGAGCGCTGTTCTGCCGCCCGTTAGCTTTTATGGCCTACTAAAGAAGAAGCGAGTGAGAGTGAACATTCTTCCTCTCTTGATTGACTTCTCTCCCTGCACAATTCCTCGGCTCTGACACGAGCGCCACTTTCTTGACTGGCGATAACGGACATCTCGCTACCTTGGATGTACGTTACAACTACAGGGCCTGCCAGCCGGAATGCGGCAAAACAAGGGCGACAAATGACTTGCCATCAGCGCAGTTGTTCTCAGAGAATTAACATTGCGAGACCGTTGTTGCATTATGGCCTGCTCCCCCCGAGTAAAAGTGTCTACCGTTGGTCAATTCATTTTCTCAACTGCTTCCCCACATGAGGATCACGGGTGTGCTGGAACTTAACCCAGCTCACACAGCCTGGACCAGAGCCATAGAATCCAAGTGTCAACGCTCTGAACTCGTTGCACTGCTCTGAGCTGGTTGCATCCACATCAGCCACCAAAATTCATCTTGCACATTTGTGCTGCCGTCCACTTCAACAAGTAAAAAAAAAAAATCCGCATCATATTTTTGATTTTGTGTTTAACTTTTTTTTCTTTTTTTTGCTCATAGGAGCTAAAAAAAATGCTGGTTTTTGAAAAGGGGTGTGCTCGCCAACCTAAGCCCCGCCCCCTTCCTATAGTATTTCTTTTAGGGTTTGCTCAGTGGCCATGATAAAAATCTCATACTGACATCTTAATGAGGAAACTATTCGTTCCATAGTGTACTTTTTTTGTCAAATGTGTTGCGGCGACTCCATGTCAAGCCGGGTGACAATATGGCGCCCGAGCCTGTGACCGTCCAGGGGCCTGTGACTGTCCAGGGTTTTTCCATAGCACACTCCCATTGACAATCCGGAGCCATCAGTGTTTTGGCGTGATGCTACGCTGGCATGTAATAAGGAGAATGGCACCGGTGTAGCCGCGTCCCGTATTTCGCCGGTGCGTAATATTAGTGGACCAGCCGGGACGCCGCTCAGGCCGGGTTAGGGCTGTTGTTTGTTTTCTCGGTCACACATGCAGAACGCTCCTCCAATGTTTACTTGTGTGTTTCCGCTTTGGGGGGGTCTGTGTGTGTGCGCGCATGATATGAGTTCAACATTACTTGGGTACGCAATATATGAAAGTGCAAAGGGAAAAGAACCCAGGCCAGGCTTGTGATTCAATACGCACCCCCTGTGGAGCCAGGCTTACGGGAGTGTATGTGCTGATGAAAAAGTAATGTAGTGTGTCTGCAAGGTACTGCTGGTTTTTCCCTCGTGCTTCCTGAACTCCAACAACTCATCTTCCAACAACTGGGCTGGCTTCCTTTTTTTCTGTCTCTCTCTTCCTTTTTTTTTTCAAATCAAAGCTAAAAAGAGATCTCAAAAATGCAGTTCTTTCGATTTGCACGTCGTTCTGTGCGCCAAAGTAAGTGTCAAGTTTTGTTCCCCCCCCCAAGTATAAATAAACCTATGATCATGAATATGGATCTCATGCAAAAAGTCCCAAATGTTTTGGTTTTGGAAATTGTTTTAGGCAAACACGTTTGAATAAGCGTCCCTGGGTTCCCAACATTATTTGCATCTTTTGGTTTTGAACAAACTAACAAAAGACGGAATATTACACACAAAGCCGGGATGGGACGGTGGCAAGTTGAATCCGTCCCTGGGCTTGGAGCGCTGACTTGGCAAAGTTTCTTGGAGCTGCAACCTCATTAGAAAAAGTTTATCCGAGGACTCCGCTATTTATCTCCCACTTCCGAGAAACACGTTTTTGCACTGTACTTATCGCGGCACACATTTTGTAATAGTCACATGACATTTGGTTAGCATCTCTGTCACGACGAGACCAACAAAAACATGTAATAAAATGGTGCATGAAAGCCTGTCCGAGAAGCCCTCGCCATTGTGTTTAAAATGACCATTTTTGGTGCATTTAAGGATCATTTTCAGCATACAATAGCGAGAGGGGTGAGCTTATATGAAACAATAATAATCATAATACAGTGGTACCTCCACTTACGAAATTAATTGTTTCTGGAAGAATTTCCTTAACTGGAAAACGTAAGTTGAGGCACGTTTTCCATGTAAATGCCCTAATCCGTTTCAAGCCCCTCCAAAATTCAGACATAAATGTTTTCTAAAGCATAAAAATGCATCAAAATATGTAACAAATACATGTTACCATTAGGTTGTGAGTTTTGTATAATGTAAAAATGAGGAACAAAGTAGAGAATAAAAATGATGGTCATTTTTCCCCAGTGTGGGACAAATAAAGGTTATCTTATCTTATCTTAACTGCGTTCTCATCATTTTTTGCGCTCTTTATGTACTCTCTCAGAAGTGTTTTTTGCCTGGCGTTTTGTAAAGAACTGATCCCAGGACGTTTGTTTTTGTCGGCTTTTAGCAATCCTTCGAAAATGTCCAAGGCAAACATCAGCATAGTGAGCGATCGCCCGACTGGTGAACACTTTTTCTGGGTGATTCACATTTAGGTAAAACTATCTAAACATCTCATGGCCTGAGGGGCGATTGACGAGGACGCTGCATAGACATCTATCTATCTACACACATAACGCATACGGTGAGGTTCCTCTTAGCCAATGGGGTGCCAGGATGATGTTCGGTAATAGCCAATGGCAGAGCAGCTATAAGTATGCTGCGTTCAGGAAACTTGTAGCTGCGACGAGCAGCCCAGACTGTATTTTTACCTTTCGTATCTTGAAATTTCTTTTGTAACAAGAGGCAATATTTCATTTCGTAACTTGAAAATTTCGTATAAAGAGACGTCGTAAGTAGAGGTATCACTGTAATACGTTTTCTTGGTGTCATGTTGGCAGAACGTGGCGGAAAAGTTTGCTAACATGGCCTAAAACAGTCCAACTCAATAACTCAGTTGCTTTTCCCTTGCACACTTCTCTTAGTTCCTCCGATTAAATCTTAATGTTCCCGCATCGTTTATGATCCCGTTTAACTTCCAAATATGATTCGCATCATTTCATCTGCCCTGCTCGGTAAACATGATGGTTGCCGAACGTTCCCAAAGTATTTTTGCCAATTTCCTTCGGCACACAACAGCGTACGTAGCACTGCCCTGAATTCATATGGCGCTCCCACGGCCTCCTTCCCGCCGCTCGGGAGCCGGAGCCCATTTAGCGGCTCTTGTTTGGCGTTTGTGGTGCCAACACATACAAAACAGCGCATTAGCATAAAACCGGGCAAACGCGGGCCAAAAGAGCCGTAATTGCTATTGACAGAATTAACAAACACATTAGCACGGCGCATTAATTAGAAAGTCAAATGTAAAAAGTGTCATGAATGGCGGACAGCTGTCATCCATCATCCCGCTCATTGGAGTTTCACGGCCATTCATTTTCCGACGCCTAATTTGCTCCGTTCGGCTGGCGGTTGCCGGGAATGACACCACGAAGCGGTCCGCGCCACAAGCGTACCTGAAAAACGTGGCCCGGTCGCGGGCGTTTAGCTCGCAGAGAGGTGATTGATCGATTATTTAGCCTCGCCATTCGAGGAGTGTTGTATTAACGCCGGCTAAAAACTAAAAGCAAATGTCAAATCAATGCGGATGGCGCCAAGGAACCGATTCCGCCATTTATCACGCGCAAAGAGTTTGAGGATATGACTTTTCATTCTGGCTTTTTGCTTCTTGTTGTTTCAGGCGCTGGTGGGCGTGGACATGGAAAAACACTTTCCCCTCCCTTTGCAGGTAGGTCAACTCCTTTTTGCATCTTCTCGTCCACCATCAATAATCGTGGTGGCTCGGTGGAATGTGAGCCACTTGAACGTTTTCTCATCGTCATGGTCATACCGTGCCCTCGCTATGTCTCCAGTAAACCAGCACATTGTAAGAGCCATTTTTTTGGCTTCTACCTTTCCTAAAAATGCTTTAAAAAAAAAAAAAATCGGTTTTAGTGTTAGTTTTAGTTTTATTTAATATGGAGTGTTTGTCGAGTACAAAATTAAAAAGTTCAGTAAATATTGTGTCGTAAAGTAATGTAAACTTCACTTCTCAAATGACTGTTTAGCCTTCCTTCCTTCTTCAGCAATACCGAAATAAATACGCTTAAAATGAACCCTGAAAGGGGTTCGATTCCGGGCCCCGGCATTCCTGTGTGGAGTTTGGACGTTCACCCTGTGCCTGCGTGGGTTTTCTCCGGGTACTCCTGTATCCTCCCACATTCCAAAAACATGCCCGGGAGGTTAAGTGATCACTCAAAATTGTCCTTAGGTGCATTTATGAATGTGAATGGTTGTTTGTCTATGAGTGCCCTGCGATTGACTGGCCACCAGTTCAGGGTGTCCCCCGCCTACTGCCCGAAGACAGCTGGGATAGGTGATCCTCCTGTGGCTAAAGCCGTTCAGATGGCGGATGGAAGGATGAACGCTGAAAGCTCATGAGTGATCAGAATTGACAAAGACAAAAGCAAAGGACATTCTTGCTTCATTAAAGTTAGTTTTGTAAACATAACGTGGATTCAGATCGTTTTTTTTTCTAAAAAACTTATATTAAATTTATTTAGTTGAAAATGTTTTTTTTTTTCTCTTTCAGTTTTAGCTATTTTGTTAGCTTCCATTCACTGCAATGCTAACCGTGGCCTGAACACAGTTTTTTTTTTTTTTTTTGGGACACCTACAAGCTCCACCTCTTAAACAACAAGAATTGAATCTGAATTTGAAGCCAAGCGCATCGAGCACAATCTTCGGTGGTCTGTTCTATTGATGGGCCAGTTTGGCCCCCCTCCCACTTTTGAGGCCTGTTTGCTCATCACTTATGCAACCAATAAAGAAACAAGACTCACTGATTCAAAAGGGAATGGAGGGATGAGCAGGTAAGTTGTCTTTTTATTATTCTGCTCAATTCTCCAAGTTCAATGATAGGATTATTGATATACATATTATACTGTTGGCAAAACTTTGTGTTGTTTGTGTATGCGCATTCTAATGGAGGTAAGTGGCTGATGCGCAAAAAAAAAAAAAAAAAAGATTAGCATTCTGAGTTGAATGGCCAGGATGTAAAAGCAGTGTCACGGTGTTCCCGTATTGTCTCATGTGTCTCCGCATCGGATGTGATTGATTGGCGCGCTTGTAAAATTCCTATTGCTCGCTGTATTTCTCTTTTTAAGACTCCCCAGACAGGGGAGAAAGGCGAATTCTCCCCGCTCACCCTCCCCATCCCCCCCTCGCTTTACATGTCCGATCGTTCATCTCTCCGCCGCCGAATTCATTTCAATTAGCGCCCCCGTAAGCCGCTGCTCTCCCTCCGCATATCGATCGGCGGGCCGCTGCTATCTCCCGCGCGCACGAACAAGATCACGAGGGTGTATGTGTGTGTGTGTGTGTGTGTGTGTGTGTGTGTGTGTGTGTGTGTGTGTGTGTGTGTGTGTCTTTGTGTGTGTATGTTGAAACATAGCGGGCACCTTCGCCACTCCGATCAACAATAAATATGAGCAGCAGCAAACAATTACCCCCTTAACGAGGGATTAATTGTGTCAAGATGGAGTGAGGGCAGCGCAGAGGTCGCTTGACGCCGTCCATTCCTAATGTGTTTATTTTCATTAGTTAGGCAGATCAGCCTAAGTAGCCTTTTGCCGGCCGTGTTGTCGTCCGTTCGCCGTTGCTTGCTCGATTTGGCATGTGGGCAAGGAGAGGCACAGTCACGACTGCACTCAGTCAAATACCAAATGAAACTCACAAGAAGCTGTTGTAGACCGCAGCTCACGTGCAGGCACTCGCATGCTCCTGATGTCACTTATAAGGCCACGCCCCTTAAAGGCACACATCCAACACATGAATGCTACAGCTCATAACAGTAATTAATAGACAGATATGACCTTCTGGATCAGCAGATATTTTGCATTTCATGCAAAATTGGTGATTGGAACTAGTCCATCTGCTGATCTATTTTTTTTTTTTTTTAACTCACTCATTGGTTTTCGGCTCCAAAATCCTGATCGTGAAAAGCAGTGGTGCCCAAGTCCCATACTCGAGAGCCTCTCTCCAGCCTGTTTTAAATGTTTCCCTCCCTTCAATACAACTGCTTCAAATCCGGATCATGATCAGGCTTCTGCAGAGCTTGCTGATAAGCTGATCAATTGAACCCGGGTCTATTGGAAGAGGGAGACATCTAAAAGAGGCTGGATCGGGGTTCTCAAGGACCAGACTTGTGCATCCCTGTTGAATAGCCTCGTAAATACACTTCATACATTTTTTTAAGCGCTTCTCTTTTCTTCTTTTGCAATGTTCTCCTTCAATGATTTTACATGCGACCCTCTGAGGAAACATTCCGACACCCCGGGATCATATGGTAAATATAGCACAAACTGTGAGCAGGGGTTTGCTGTATTGATACACAGGCCAGAGCAGCTCAGAGTAATATTATGAGGTTATGCTCAGATCAATGTTCTAAATGCCTTTAACGCTGCCACTTCAACTCATTTGTCACTTATCGATGGCGGCGGCGGTGAGGCGAGTCCTCAGCGCCACCGCCGCCATCGCCTTGATACATTTGTCGCTTCTCTAACACGCCTTGTCAAGCCTCCTAAGTGTGTCGTCAAGCCTGAGTCATAACTTGAGGCCAAGCTCTGTCATGTTAGCCGCCGACAAGCGATTAGGCGTTTTGTGTGCGCCCACGCGGCAGCCAAATGAAAACTGCCGACCATTTGTTTTCGGGCTCGCTACAAGAGCGAGTCGGAGCGCTCGCCCACCGTCCGCCGTCCCCCCTGGCTGATGGAGGCATGCGGCCGGCGTGTTTACATTAGAATTGTGCACACGTGAGGGCGGCGAGAGAAGCGGGATCCAAATTGAATCGCTTTCTCGTCTTGCCGGGGCCGACATTGCTTGAGACGCCGTCATTGACAGCTCGCTGCAAGGAGCTAGGATGGATGCCGGCCCCTCAGGCCTGCTCCGTGTTGCATGCTGGGTAGTCGTTTGATGGAACATGGCCATGCGCTTTCATTCCGTTGCTGTAAACGAAGTCGACAGTCATGGAAAGCCACACAGACTGAATGTAACAAGCGATATGAAACAATATCAGCACTCTCTCTTATGTTGGTGGACACCGCGAGTTATCTTGATTTGAAGCTACAGCAATGCTCGCAAAAACTCGTCTCTCATCATCATCATCTTTCCTCACTCAAATGAATGAGAATGACAATCTGTTCGAGCCCCCTCCCAACTAAAATGTTATTTTTGACGGACAGTAGCACTGTGTAACACCAAAAAATAAATTTCACCTAAGACATAATGAAATAAAAAAAATATTTGACAAATTGTACATCATGATTTCATGTTTCAATTCATTGCGCCACTCTTTCTGGTGGGCACATTTTGGTCACCTGGGGGCAGTGTAATCCAGTCATGCAGATCCAAACGAGTCACCACGACTCTCTGGGATTCAGTCAGCTGCAGTATTATTAGTGGCATGTTGCAGAGGATAAAGAATATGCGCAGGGGTGCACCTAAAAATGTCGGTGTGGTTCTCAAATTAGCACCAGCGGTGTTTGTTTGGTGCCCATTTTTGCCCAACCCGCCATCCTCATGGATGAACTTTGCCGATTATTTATAAAAAGAGAAAATAAAAAATGGCATCAACACCAACGGTGTCAAATAATGATTCATCGCTCATATGTGTAAATGTCATTTTAATGTCAGTGAATGAGCTTTTTTTCTGATTATTTCATTTTTTTTAGTTTTCACTTTTAATTCCTAATTACATGTGGCTACACAATGGCAGCTTATGAAAATAGTACAATTAACTATTCTCGAAAAGGAATTCCAATTGAACACAATTGAGTTGCATGGTCGGTTCAGCTAGCTTACCTAGCACAGTTGACCGGCACCACCGACATATTTAGACGGAACGTCAAAGCCGCACGGAGATAACCATCTCCCCTGCGGCCCTCCTGCAATATCTTTGGCCACCGTCAGTCTCACCCTGAAATGTAGCCGTTAGCGGAGAGCCAAACCCGTCGAACAAGCTGCCTTAGGCTACTAGGCAACGCACCGTGAGGGTCAACTTCAAAATAAAAGCATAACAAGAAATTCTGTACGTAATCAATGACTTGCCGAGCTTTTATCTTGAAGTTGGCCCTCGGAAGCAATTGTTGTGGCGGCTGACTTGACTTTGAATTAAGGCTGGCCTGACCGCTGTCAAACTGACTGACTGAACTGCAATAGTCTTCGCGCGCGGAAGCGCGGTGAACGGTTTTGAACTAGCGCACCGCGTCATAGTGATGGCCGACATTCGGGTGCAAGCAAATCAGGACATGATAAAATTACTGGAGTGCTCGTTGATGACTTCCCTGTCAGCTTGTTTACGCGTCTACGTGATGCGTGCACGAGTTATCTCCAGGGTTTTTTTTTCTTCCTCTCCCTTCCTCCTCCTCCTCTTGGCAACCTCTCACACCCGCCCCCTCCTACTATTAACCCCC
>NW_017806220.1:1356473-1362346 GCF_001891065.2 Hippocampus comes | reverse complement strand
CCCCCACCCTCCTCAAAAGCTGCACCTAGCTATTTATAGCGGGAAGAAGCCCGAGACCATCAAAGCTGTTTCCATATATCAAAGCCCATCCGATCGTCTCCTCTTTCTCATCCGTGTCTTCTAAAAGGGGAAGGCAGGGAAAGCCCCAGAAGGAGTTGGGAACCGCCGCTGGGAGAGCGCCTCGGTAGGGGTGGGATGCGCGGGAATACGAGTGTGGGAATGTGCGAAAAGCGAGTGAGTGGGTTTTCGTGTTTCCTCAAATGTAACTCTTCAGGGTAGCGGCGGCCTGGGGGGTTTGATGTGTTGATGCGATGCGGCGTTCATTGTCACCTAATGAAATTACAATGAGGCCTGGGAGGCCCGCGGTGGGCGGGGCCCGCTAGGAGGCGCTGCCACCGCCGTTGCCGGAATCCATTTTCAACTTACGCTTTCCCTACGGCCCAACGCCTCCGCCCCCCCCAGTCCTCGTACAAACATGGAAAACAAGACGAGGGCTCCGCGGGGACGAGGCTTCCCATGCTGAGCGTCGACTTGGAGTGCAGCATGAGTTCATTCACAGATGATCGCCGCTTAACTCTCCTACGACGGACACGGTTTCTTGGGAACGGCCATATTAATGTTCCTGAGCCAATTTGACACGCCTGAAACTCAAGGAAAAACGAAATGCAAATTCTTTTCTACCTTCTAAAGGGTTACAAAATTGACACAAAGTTTTTTATGGGAGGATAAGAAGGGGAAATTTGGCACTTACCATGGCAATTAACGATCAACTGATCAAAATTGAATGGAAATGTAACATGCTCAGGCTTAAATAGCAATATTTTCTCATTACGGACAGCCATTATTATTACTATGAATTAGTATGAAAAGCTGATATGACTGAGAAAAAAAATGTGGAAAAAGTTGAATTTTATGATTAAAACATTGAGTAAAAATTTGTTGACCAACGTATGCTACGACGAATTTTCTGAACTCTTTTTTTTTTTTTAATCAGTATTATGCTAAAATTCAAACTATATTTACATGTCCTATCAATGGCCCAGAAACTATTTCAAACAGTTTTTATTGATTTAACATGAAAATGGGTCAGTTTGAGACGGATAATAATGTGCCGCGTACCTGCGCGTGACATCACATTTGCCACGCTAGCTCCGTTATTTCATTTGAAGTACCCATTCAAGATATGCAAACTAGCTGTGGAAAAATAAAAAGAGCACAAAACCTTGTTTTTCATCACCCAGCGGGATTGTGGAAACAAGCGCGTGTTCATTTTGTTTGTTTGTTTGTTGTCAGGAGAGCGAAACAGCGACGCGGAACCTTAAATGCACTCGAATAAAAACAAAAAACAAAATCTCTTTCATCTCTTTCGGTTTGTACAAAGGAAACCTCGCTCCGTCAAGGAGACGTGTGAAAAGCTCGTGTACAATGTGGCACCTTGGCGGACCCCTGCTCCCAAAAACATTTTTTGAATTACACACATTGAAATGGAATTGCATTGTACCGTCAGTAATTAGTTTTTATGATGAAGATAATTGTTATTATTGTGAGTTTTGTCGATACGGTCTTTTTATTTACATTACCTCACATTGTATAGTTTATTGTAGTGCATATAGCAATGGTAGAGTATATATAGTATCTTTATTTGTACTCGTTTTTATCTTGCCTTGTTTTACTTTGCTCCGTGCAGCCAGAGCGTGCAGCCAGAGCGACTTGGCATTGCCTTGTTTTACTTTGCTCCGTGCAGCCAGAGCGACTTGGCGAAAAGGGATCTGTTCTCAATTGCCTTCCCTGGAGAAATAAAAGTGCAATCGAATAAATATCACACAAGTGCCACGCTCAAAGTACTTCGCCAAGTCGACGGCACGCAAGACCTCGTGTGTGTTTTTCTGTGCTTTAAAGCTGTAATTGAATTGACATCATCGGCTTTTTTTTTTTCTCAGCACTCAATGGCTTTCTTCTTTCTGGTTGTTAGCAAAACATCAATTGGACAGATCCTTACGAAACTCGGTGGACGCACGAAAAAGTCTCAAAGTCACATGACTGAAATTCAACAGTGAGCCATTTAGGTTTGAGGCAGTTTGGGTGACTTCGCAGACGCCTCAAACTTTTTTTTTTCCATGAATAACTTTCTTCACTCTTTCGATTGGCTCACCTTCCAGTCGGTCTTATCGCCCCACCTGTTGCTTTGCCGCGTATGTAACAGCCTGGGAGTGAATTTTAATGTGGATGAGAATTGTTTTGACCCCTGATATGGGAATATAGACAGTATATACATATATTTTTTGCCTCATTAACAAGTCTCCCGTGTCGCGTTCCATTGAATCCCAAGCACATGAGCATCTTGTATATGTGCAAAACAAAACGCCGTCACGGGCTTTGGAGGCAATTATGTCCTGTCAAGCTGGTGTTAAAGGTGTACGAGCCTCACACACACCTGCACAAACACACCCGACGTCTGCAGAATGATGCATCACACACCTTTGTGTGTGTGTGTGTGTGTGTGTGTGTGTGTGTGTGTGTGTGTGTGTGTGTGTGTGTGTGTGTGTGTGTGTGTGTGTGTGTGTGTAAGGGGGGGAAGGGGTTCGGGGGAGCAGGCATGCCTGCACTTGCGCATGTTGAAATATGGCCCCCATATTTCACTGCACACACAGCATTTGTAAATGCCAAACGCTTTCCCGCGTCGCCTCGCCCTTCCACTCTCACTTGCTCGCTCGCTCGCTCTCGAATGGAGCATCCCCGCCGAGGTGTCGGCTTTTAAGAAATTGAAGGAATGACCCACCAGGAATTGTGGTGAGGGAGGTGTGGGCCAGCCTCCAAATATTGGAAAGTAATTGTCAACAAAGACAAAAAAAAAAAACAGAGGCACTTTTTTGTGCTGGCTTGAAGAGTTGGAGGGTGTTCTGTTTTGTGTGTGTGTGTGTGTGTGTGTGTACGTGAGTGTCGTGCTGATTGGCGGTAACCATGAAATCACCTTTATCACAAAGGATGATGGGAGCCAAAGATGAGAGTGCTTGATTGCCCCCACACCCTTACATTCTAGTCTCTCTCTCTCTCTCTCTCTCTCTCTCTCTCTCTCTCTCTCTCTCTCTCTGTCTCCCCCCACACCCACTCCCTAGGCGCCGCACTCATTCAATCTCCCGAACCATCACAGTAAATGGCTAAATTTATAACTGCCACTTCAGCTGACAATCTCACGCTATCACTCCATTCTCACTGTCTGTCTCACTGTAGTGGTTGGAGAGAGGAGGAGAGAGAGCAAAGGCAGCCATGTTGAGGCGGGGCAACTCCAGGCCATTGCCACGTAAAACATAACTCTTGCGCTGATATTCATTTTTCTGTGCATTTTTGGGGGGGGCTTGTCCTTTTCACACGTATATTTTATATGGTGGCATAAAAAAATCAGAGGGTGCCTGCTATTATACCCTGCGGTACACCAAGGATGTATAACTTTTTTGTATTTCCTTTTTCCAGAAATTATGTTCTTCAGGTTTCCGATCGGCTTAACTGGTCAAATGTTTTGCATGCAAAATACATTAAATGCAGTTTCTAAGGAGAAATCCTTTCAATCAATCAATCAACCCATCAATCAAACTGTTATTGACCCGCAACCTGAATGGTTTATCGGATGGATAACTTGTAAATTGCATACTGTACATACAGTTCAAATGCGATATCATATACAAGCAGCGGTTACCCAATGTGACACCCTGTGGTACACCAAGGATTGTATTATTTTTGTTTGTTTTTGTTTTGTTTTGTTTTAAATGACTTTTGTCTGGCTTCTGACTGGCTAAACAAGCCTAAAAGCTGTCTCCCTTTCTGCACATCAGTATTTTGATACAAGTTAGGTATTGGATTACACAATTGCCATAATGCTGTGGCCAGTGTATGCGTTGTATTGAGTTTTTTTTTCACCCCCAAACTGACTTCTCTTCATACTTCTGATTGTCTCGACGGGCAATTGTGGCTTCTGATGCAATCTGTTGTTTTGCCCTTTGTACACCCCATTGATGTTATTCCTCCCCAATTTCCCCCGTCCCTTCCACACTGCTGTTTCCTTTCCCCGTGCGGGTTGGCCCATGTCAAGGCCTCTGTCTCCAGCCCTCGTTTGACATGCCGCTCGTAATGGTCAGACGGGGGAATACCACACTCCCGCCCGGTGGCGTCCGATCATCTCCCCCCTCCGTCAACGAGCCAGGCCGTGTCGCCCAAATGGAGAAAATCTATCGAAGGCCATCTCTGAAGGCTGATGCGAGGAGTTGATTTGGTGTCTATGAATTTGGACGCCGGAAAAGAGGGAGTGGATAAAAGGGGGAAGGGGTTATAAAACTGACACGCTCAAGCTGGGGACGTTTGTCGCCGCTCGTCACTTTTTCCCCGCCAGCCCGTGGACATGACAGCCCAGGCGGCTGAGCGGCATGTGGCGGGCTCCCAGGACCCGAGTGCGGAGTGACAGATGACTCCGTCGCGCTCAGGCCATCATGATGGGCGGGGAAGGGTGCGGGGTGGGGAGCGAGAGGCGGGACGAGATGTCTTGTGACAGTATCAAAACCCAGCAGACTTGATGCCGCGTCTGTCAGCATTTTGGAACACAACTGAGTGGCGCTGGCTGAGGAGATTATTTTTATTTGATGATTTTTAGGGCCCAAGCACCAGGAAGTCTGGAGGCTTTCTTGTCATCAGCGTGTGTTTAGTATTCATCTTTCCATAAATAAATCGCCTTTTTTAGGAGGTCCACATGCCTGAAAACTCATCAGTGCCATACTTGGATAACTCCTCATATGAATGTGCCCCAACTGTGTGAAATCTCAATTCCAAAGCTTTTTTTTTTTTTTTTTTTTTTTTTTGGCATTGACTATCTCATGCAGACGTCAAGTTTGATGATCGTTCCGAGGATTCGCCCTGTAAAAAAGGGGGGTGCCCGGGCCCGTTTGCTGCTTGTAGCTTTCATTTTTGATTCAGATTCAGAGTTTGTTTACATGAGTCACAGCCCCCCCCCCTCGCCTCTCATTGGCTAAATTCTGGATGCCTCGTGAGTTATGCCTCATCTAGAGAGCACAAACTATAACCTTTGATGCCTCCTCCATCCCTCTGCATTATGAGGACAAGAGATCCGAAAGGGGAAAGACGTCTTTTTCATGTTTTTTTTTTTTCTTCCTTGTTTCCATACAAAATATGACAAACAAACCGTTTCGGAATGGTTACCTGCCTTTATTAACGCGGCATCATCAAAAGAAGTGATGTCATCTTTCTGATCTTGCTCTACAATGTTGAGAGTAAAATCCTTGTGATGAGACCAAAGCACAACCCCTTTTTTGAGTTGTGACAGCACTTAATTCCCGCGGAATCACCATAACAGTCAATAATGGTCTGGCAGTGACCTCCAGGGTAGTGTTATTGACCTATTTAGCATACACGCCGGGCGCACGCAAATGGACAGACGCTTTATTTGTGCCGTTATTTATTGGCCCCTGCAACATGACTGTAATGACCGTTCGGGGACTCTGCTGGAATGCGGTTTTAGATTATCATGATTGCTCCTTATTAGTGCGTGCGCGTTTGTGCGTGCGCGCGCATGCCGCGCTGGGAGAGATTATCCCAAGCTGTTTGAATAAAGAAAACACCGGCAGTCTTGTACAAATTGTTACTGGGATAGTTTTGAACGCGTCCAGCTTAGCGTCAAGGACACAAACATCCACAGCTAAAGTTTTTTTTCTTTTTTTTTTTTTTTCCTGTTGGGAGACATCATTACACGGGAAATGCAGCAAACGTTTACCTTGCCATTCATTTGGTCCTGAGAATCAATATTTCACCGGGCAGACGTGCTCACACACACAGACACACACACACGCACGAACCGTTTTTTTTTTTCA
>NW_017806220.1:1335249-1354469 GCF_001891065.2 Hippocampus comes | reverse complement strand
GGAGGATGGTCGGCTGTTGATTGCAAGGGGCTGTCTTTGGTGACAACTGCGCGAAGACTAACTTTGAGATCAGGTTGCACCCCGAGAAACCGACGATCTTGACCGCTGTTCAATCGAATCCAACGGCTGGGGAGCCCAGACGATCGGGATCGAAGAACTGCCTTTTGTGTCCGCCTTCACGGCCTGTAATGACCGTTCGGGGACTCTGCTGGAATGCGGTTTTAGATTATCATGATTGCTCCTTATTAGTGCGTGCGCGTTTGTGCGTGCGCGCGCATGCCGCGCTGGGAGAGATTATCCCAAGCTGTTTGAATAAAGAAAACACCGGCAGTCTTGTACAAATTGTTACTGGGATAGTTTTGAACGCGTCCAGCTTAGCGTCAAGGACACAAACGTCCACAGCTAAAGTTTTTCTTCTTTTTTTTTTTTTCCTGTTGGGAGACATCATTACACGGGAAATGCAGCAAACGTTTACCTTGCCATTCATTTGGTCCTGAGAATCAATATTTCACCGGGCAGACGTGCTCACACACACAGACACACACACACGCACGAACCGTTTTTTTTTTTCAGTCAGGATTGTTGGAAAAGTCTCCGAAGAAAAAGCTGTGACATTAGCAAGGATTAGTCAGAGAGGTGTTAAAATGAGAAGCGAGATGGTAGACCCATTTTGAAGAACTGCGCCTTCTCCGGTAAAATAATTCCGGTGGTTGGGAAAACACCATCACACACACTGCAAAAAAAGCCCTGGCTGCATTGACTAAAAAAGGAGGAGAGCTCATGGCGTATCCCCTGACCTCAACCCTGTTGGGAACCCGCGCAGCATGAAGGCTAACCGCCATCGAAAATAGATGGATAAATGTAGCGCATTTTCTGCACGATAAGGCGCACCGAAAAGCATTCAATTTTCTCCAAAGTCGACATTGCGTCCGATAATCTGATGCGACTAATATAAAGAGACTGTAACTCTCTTTATATTCCCCACTGAGTTGTTTCCCTGTGAGTGTTCCAGTGCCAGCTAGTGGTGATTATTAGCAGGAACCAATTGGAACCTTAAAAGGGTTCTGCTCAACACGAATTGACATGTGCAGTCGTCAACACACACTCAAACACAACTATTTTGTGAACTCTACGCAGCCATTATGAAACGAAGATAATACCAAAAGCATAGTTAACATCTGACTGAACGAAGGAAGAAGGAGACAAGTAAGACTAAGGATATTCAGCCCCTTGTGGATGTGAGCCCACGAGGTTTGTGTGCCTTTTTGTCGAATCAAATGTCTTCATCACTTTTGTCTCTCATTTATTGTTTTGTAATGCCATTTGTATTTCTATGTTTCATGTCCGTGTTTGTGACCAGCTCTAATGGCTTTGTTACGACTGCAGTGACTGTGAAGGCTTTGTACAAATAAAGCTGTATTGTATTGAATTCCTGTATCGTGACACCATCTAGTGGATGCGTAGTGCAACCGTAGCCACAATTGTGGCTTCTATACACGTTATAATGCAGCGTGCTCTATATCTAAAAAAACTGTTTTAAAATAGGCCGCTCATTGAAGGTGCGCCTTATAATCCAAATAACCTTATAGTGCCGAAAATACGGTACCTTCCACCGTGAGATAATTCTGGTTGCAATTCCGCATATAAAGGGGGGAAAATTAGTCCTTGACCTCAGCGCGACTGAGAACTTGATGAGCGTCCATAACAATGTTCATCCATCTGTTACATTTCGAGACTGCGTGTACTAGTTATAGTCCCGAGTGACATTTGGCAAGAGATGGGATACGCTACGGACTGGTCGTCAACAAGTGGAGAGCACATACAGACAAGCTAACAAGCTAAGTTCATGCCGATGTCAGCGCGAGAGAAAGTTTGGACGTGCTCACCATTCAATCATTATCCACCCGCCCTTCCGCATTGACTGTTTTGGAAAGCGTTCCAAAATCGCATGTGATGAATAACGGCGTATGACTGATAATTGGCAAAAATAAGCAATCTCACCTCCATTCCAGTCAGGCCCCCTCAGGGAATGAATGCAAAGGCTGAAGTCATCCACAAGGCAATTAGCCGGAACCTTCCCAGGCAACATGGCCGCCCGCAAATGCGGCGTAGGTGTGTGCAAACACGTAGGATTTCTTTCCGTGTTTTCAGGTAAAAAAATGTGCCGCCTCACAGGTACTCGGTATCTCGACGGGATTAATTGCTCATTTAGCAACTCTTTTCCATATTTCACGCTTGAGAGAGGATCCAAATTAGCTTTGCCATCAGGGTTCACGTCTTCCCCACAGGGGTTGGGATGACCACAGCAACTTCACGTGTGCTCTGTTGCAATCTTTGTAAATTAGCCCGAGAGCGCCCGACGAGCCTCGTAGAGCGGGAAAGGTCGCAGTGGTTATTTGGGCGCGGACGCCGCTGAGGCTGCTGCCGAATCGGCCTAATGGGGTGGGAAGGCGAAGTCGATGGCTTTCCTCGGACGCTCGGCTGCACTGATACATCTCCTGCCTTTCTCTTCTTGCGACCACTCATCCATCCACACCATTCTGATGAGTCGTGTCATTAAAGCCAGTGTCCGCCGAGGAGATAATTAGCCAAACCGTGGCATTAATCAGCGACTACAGCCTCTCGTTCCTGCCAGAGTGTCTGGTCTCGGACACCCTTTTTTTTTTTTTAATATATTGGCCCGCGGTGTCCCCCTCCCTGTTCCACACTTGGTCGACATTAACCTTCGAAAGCTTGGTCATTTGTCTACGACCAGCCCGTGTTCACCCTCTCTCGCCGTATTTCTACCACGGAATGGACCCATAAATGCCACCATTGCGAGTGGCGGAGCGTGGCAGCTGGACGGACGTCTTCGAAATACACTTGGAGATCGCGCTATTTTCCGTTTGAGCTTCAGTGATGTTCCTCATCTTTCTCGGCTGCCGCTCGAGTTGAAGAGGATTGTCGGCGGTTGATTGCAAGGGGCTGTCTTTGGTGACAACTGCGCGAAGACTAACTTTGAGATCAGGTTGCACCCCGAGAAACCGACGATCTTGACCGCTGCTCAATCGAATCCAACGGCTGGGGAGCCCAGATAGATGATCGGGATCGAAGAACTGCCTTTGTGTCCGCCTTCACAGTGGCTGGGTTTGCTTTGACGGGAGAAAGCCAATCTGCCTTGACACATTTTGTTTTGAATCGAGGCGGATGATGATCAGAAGTCACCCGCAAGCAGGGAGCCATTTTAAGCGATGCCTCTTTGTATTTTGATCAGACTTGCTTTAAAGGCGGGGGTCTAAAACTCGGGTCTTCGGGAGCCACTTTCTCTATTCAAATGATGGGATCATTTTTGAGACTCCTGCTTTAAGGGCCGCTTTACTAAAAACAATACCTCAAAGCCATACTGTATGGATCCAATATTTCAGCCTAAAATATATTTCAAAAAAAATGTTCAAATATTTTGCTCCCACGAGATGACAACAAGGCATTTCAGATGTCTAATAAAGGAGCGGCTTACGAGCTGGCTGTGGCCGCTGGCAGCAGACTTCTCATGAATGTGTCAGCCAGCGGAGTCGGAGAAACTCTATTAGGCCACACCCCGTTGGCTCGGGCTCATGAATAATGTATGATGTCCTGCCGCTTCCAGGTGTGACTTCACTAAGAGAGGGGGGTGAAAAAAAAAAGAAAATGAATATTCAGTGACAGGTGGTAATGAAATCAAAACGTTGTGTATGGTCGTCGGACTTTGGATGGAGTCTGTGTGTGTTGCTTGGGACTGCTGGACTGGCGCTGATGGAGAGAAATGAGCAACTTTATATGCACTGACAGGGCTGAAATGTTGCCGTGCACTTTTAATGGTTTGTCTGACAGCAGATGGAGCTGTCACCGCGAGCGTACTGATGGAGGCCATTTTGTTTTGGCCCATGGCGGAGGTGATTTGTTTATCAGGGAGGGGCACTGATGAGCAGGAGGACACCCAAATGACCCATCGGTCAACATTAAACAGATTTCATTTAGTTGCGCTAACAAAGGACTCTACACGGATGCACAGAAGCCACTGTTTGGTCTTCTGCCTTGCAGGATGTCACATCATCAGTATTTATTTGAATTTTAGTTAACAGATGTATGTATACATATATATATATATATATATGTGTGTGAAACATGTATTTGTTACATATTTTGATGCCTTTTTCTTCTTTATAAAACATTTATGTCTGAATTTTAGTGGGTCTTGGAACGGATTAGGGCATTTACAGGAAAACCTTGTCTCTACTTCCAAAATTTTCTAGTTGAGAAATTTCTTCCAGAAACCAAAAAAATCGTAAGTCGAGGTAAAATATGCTTTCGATGCTTTTCATTGGATAGCAACAATAAAAAAGCATGCAACACCAAACTGGGCTTGTTGTTTCTTTTTTTTTTTTTTTTTTGTCCAAAGTTGTATCTAAAATGGTTTCATTTTTATGGAGGGATACAAAAAAAAACATGCGGTTAGTGCCTAGTTGATCAGGCTGTATGAATGTGGCACTTCTACAAGAAACAATTTATTTGATCAGACCTTTATTTATCCAGGCAAATAAAATTGAGAACAAATTCTCATTCTCGTAAAACAAAGCCAAAACAAATAAATGCAATCTTTAATGAACAAGCGGGGCAGTTGGTAAAAGCTGCTCTTGCTGCCCTGATTGAACATTTACGTTCCAGGGCGGTGATACGGGGGCACACTCTTGCTTGATGTTTAACGGTAAGCATGAACAGCAGATCTTATTGTTTTTCCTTGATAAAGAAATTGTAAATCAGTAAGCGGCGGGACAATTGTGATCCGCCGGCGTCATCGTCTTATCTACATTGGGGATGTCTGTATTGTGCATCTCCTGGCGGCACACAAAGAGTACCACAATAGATGTCACAGGAAGTATTGTTGAATTACTATACAGTCAAACCTCGGTTTTCGAATGTCTGTTATTAACCAAATCGGATTTCGACCAGAAAAATTCAAGATTTTTACGCCTTATATATATATATATATATATATATATATATATATATAAAACATGTATTTGTTACATATTTTGATGCATTTTTCTTCTCTATAAAATAAAACATTTATGTCTGAATTTTGGTGGGACTTGGAACGGATTAGGGCATTTACAGGGAAAGCGCGTCTCTACTTCCAAAATTTTCTCGTTAAGAAATTTCTTCCAGAAACCGAAAAATCGTAAGTCGGGGTAAAATATGCTTTCGATGCTTTTCATTGGATAGCAACAATAAAAAATTATGCAACACCAAACTGAGCTTGTTGTTTCTTTTTTTTTTTTTTTGTCCGAAATTGTATCTAAAATGGTTTCATTTTTATGGAGGGATACAAAAAAAAAACATGCCGTTAGTGCGTAGTTGATCAGGCTGTATGAATGTGGCACTTCCAAAAGACACAATTTATTTGATCAGACCTTTATTTATCCAGGCAAATAAAATTGAGAACAAATTCTCATTCTCGTAAAACAAAGCCAAAACAAATAAATGCAATCTTTCATGAACAAGCGGGGCAGTTGGTAAAAGCTGCTCTTGCTGCCCTGATTGAACATTTACGTTCCAGGGCGGTGATACGGGGGCACACTCTTGCTTGATGTTTAACGGTAAGCATGAACAGCAGATCTTATTGTTTTTCCTTGATAAAGAAATTGTAAATCAGTAAGCGGCGGGACAATTGTGATCCGCCGGCGTCCGAGCCAACATCGGGTGCAATTTCCTTTGTGGTGTTTGCGTGACCCGTCCCTGACAGTCGTCCTTTGCGCCTTTGTCTGGCCCTCGCTTCCTCTTTGCTATCTGAGACGGAGGCGAACGCTGGTCACCCCAAGGGGGGAGTTGGGCATTGCTAACTTTGTTTGAAGAGCACTGGGCTCCTCTCAGTCAAACATTGACCTTTTCCGTTCCCTCTGACGGCTCTCTTCCGGTTCCCCGAAGATGTGCTATTCCCCCCCCCCAACCTCTCTGCACCCCTCACCCACAACATTTTCAACCCAAACAGCTTACTTTTGATTCCAGGACTTCCTTTTCGGTGCAGAGCCACAATTGGATTTTAGGTTTGGAACAAGTGATGAGAGAGTGTGTCAAGGTGGAATATTTGCCTCAACACACTCTCTCATCCTGACACAAGCCAACAAGCGACCGCGTTACATTTGCGATTGTCGGTCACCAGGAAAGATACAAAATCAGCGACTTTTTGGCAGGGCAAACAGCGCATTGCCACAGCAACAGCATTTGACGAAATTAAAAGCTTTGCTTTAACTTTTCATCTTGAATATCTTAAGATGAAACACCCACAGGTTCAAGACAATCGGGTAAAATCTCTCATTTTTTTGTCGTGCGCCACACAGTAGTTAAAAATATGTTTTTGTTTGGTAACAACTAAATGCTTACAGTATGTCAACGTTTTTAGTTATTACACATGATGAGTAGAAATTGTGGTCCAGATTTTACTAAGAATCATGAAATTGATGAATATTATTCTCTTTTTCGGACCAGATAAAATCACGCAGTGGGCCGGATCTGGCCCATGGCCCTTGAGTTTGGCACAAGTTCTCTTCATGCTGGCAGCAAGGCTCGTGATAGTTTTGTCAAACTCGAAACTCTGACAAAACACAACATTGAAAGTCGTCAAATATCTGAAAACAAACATCACAAACATTTTTGTACAACTGCACCGATCCAGTGCATTTCAGGCCATTCTCCAGCTAGTTGCCGACGAAGCAGCAGCATTTCCCATCAGCGCAGCCCCCCCCTCCCCTCCCAACCCCTCCCTGAAGTGTTGCCACCATAAACGTCACTCCCGTTTCGCCGAACTGTATGTCTACGGCAATTCATCATCATTAGTATCAGAATTGTTGACGTCCACGTACAGCAAGTGTACGACCTTGGAAGATGTGTTTGTAGTGCTATTAAAGAGTTTTAGGTTCATGGGTGAACTCACACTCTACAGTTTGGTGTATTCCGCTTCTCATGCCAAAACTCTGTAGGGATAAACTACAATTACCGGTGCTGCTAATGAACCATATAGAAAATGGCTTTGCTTTTGGGTTCGGATTTCCGCCTTGTCATTCAATATATTCCCTGTGACTGATTAGCAAGTGGTCCAAGGTGTACCCCAAGGTGTGCTTGCTTCTCTCGGCAAATGTTTGTCACTTCAGGGGTGGGGGGGGGGGGGTTCTTAATTAATTACACTTAATCTGGGGTTGCTCTGGTATCGGATTTATCGAAAATCTTTCAATATGGCGCCCCGCATCCAGGATCATGACGGACAAGTGTTGGGATGGGCGATATTAAGCTGTTCATGCTCTGAGAATGAAAATACCGTATTTTCCGCACTATAAGACGCTTCGGAGTATCAGGCGCTCTTTCAATGAATGGCCTATTTTAAAACTGTTTTCATATATCAGGTGCACCGCGTTATAAGGCGCATAGAATAGAAGCTTCAGTGGTGGCTGCGGTTGCATTATGCAGCCACTAGATGGAGCTGCGCGCAAGGGAATAAAATACAATACAGCTTTATTTAGAGAGCGATTTCACAACCACTGAAGCTGTAACAAAGCGCTTTACACAACATTTAAAATACTGCGTCCCAGAAACCAGAATATTGATCCTTATATAAGGCGCATCGGATAATAAGGCACACTGTCGGCTTTTGAGAAAATGGAATGCTTTCAGGGGTGCCTTATAGTGCGGAAAATACGGTACTTGGATTCAGTGTTAGTGGCGCTAACCTTTGGGAGGATGAGCAATGGAGAAGCACTTTTATTGTGTTTTTGTGTTGTACGGATTTTCAACACAAGTCATCGGATTTAGACGTCAAACGTCTAAAGAATACCTTGGGTCAGGATACTGCAAACAGCAAATACTTCAACGGCATTTGCATAACCTGTCTTCACTTTTCACTTAAGCTCGCAGTGTCACTCGCCTGGTAAATGTGCCGAGTGCCACGCCGCGTGTTGGAGTTATTTGCTCAGCCTCTGTGCTGAACAGGCTCTATTCAAGTTCCCCCAAATAGAAAATCTGCCTTACTGTTGCCTCAGGAGATGGTAGGCTGCGGAAATAACGCGTGCTTGACTCCAGCCGGCAGTTGGTCATTTATATGTAGCGTATGTGATGTGCATGCGAGAGGAAGCGGATGAGCATTTTGTGTTCCTGGCATATCTGCTGGTTGTGAGCAAGAAGCAACAGATTAGTGTGGACCTGGGGAAGAAAAGTCTGCATGCATTTGATTCTATATACTGCAGGAAATCTATCTATCACAGCAGTGACGGCCAGCGCTCACTTGCCTCACTTTTTACATGACGCGATTGTGCTTTTTAATCGTCCTTCAATCCAAGTCGTCCCGATGGTCAAATTTGAAGTTGCCTGAGACAAAAGTTGCTCATGATCGAAATCAATTCATGTCCACCGAGACGAGCGTAGCGGTGTCACGAAATATACGTTATTCTCCTTTGTGCAAATCAGCGTGATAGTCTGAACGGACATTCTTACATCACTTTCTACGTTTCAAAAGGATGAAATGGCCAATGATGTGAGCAGACTTGCGATTTTGTTGCGGTGTCGGTGCGTGTCTGCATTGATGAAACGGCACCGTGTCGCTTTGTTGAGTTGAGAAATTGAGCTGTTCCCCATAGAGACAAGCTGCGATGAAAGGAAAAGCCCAATGTGTTTTCGGAGCCCAGAAGTAGAAACAAACCTTCCCTTTGCCCGGATCAATTACCCGGGGACTGTTAATCAATTGCAATGACGGTCTAATGATTTAATGTTGCAGGTATGAGGAATGACCACTGGTGGAGGGGTTTTTTTTTGTTGTTCTTTGTCCCCCCTCAGACACCCTTCTTTTGGGTTCCGGTTGACATTTCAACATGACCTGAGCTCCTTGTGGATGCTCTTTTGAAATTTGAGAACAGAACAAAACAAAACAAACAAACAAAAAAAACGAAATCCCTGCCCTACCAATCTTGGAATATGGATCCAGGTGTAATTGCAGCTTATTTTCTCGGAATCTGACTCATGGCGCGATGATTGATTGGCTCAATGAGGCACACTAATGATTTGGATTAGAAACGTATCTTTGGGATCCCGTCGCTTATCTGTTTGCCGAGTGGCTTCCTTCATTTCCTGTTCCTTGATACAGCGATAAAGACTCCTATTTTATGCTTAGTTAGTTTTGATGAAGAACTAATGGGGCTTTCAAACATAGTTTCTTGATAAGGTGCGCGCTGTATGGGGATACCTCGAGTCACGTGCTGCCGAATAAACAAATATTATCATTCGGGAACACGCGTGTCGTACTTGGGTGAGTCGTTTCCCTTACGATGAACCTCAAGTCCGACCGCTCGTTTTTCCATGATGTCGCCAAGTCCGGCAAGGCAAAGAACCGCCCCCCTGAGGGACGCGACGTCATATCTGGCCGGGAGCGATGCAGAAGACGTTTAAGCGTCGAAGGCTTTTTGGTGGCTCGACACATCTGGCTTGCCGAGATTAGCGCGTACGTGGAAAGTCCTCGTCACGTGTGCGCTTTATAAAGCCAAACAACAACAAGCCCAGCTCAGAAAAAGGAGCTGAAAGCTATAAATACATTTTACCCTCCTGTTATATTTGTTTCCTTGGGACACCAAAAACTTCCAGTCGCCGTGAGTTGCTGTGTGTTTACACATTTATAAAATGCATTTACAGCTCTTAGATAAAATGCTCGGTATCCACCCTCGCTTTCTTGCTCGGTTGTATACGTCCTGTATCGGTACCTGGTTTGCCGCAGTAACTAACACTCCAGCAGGATGAAGCGGCCGTCGTTGGACATGTTACGCCAGCCTCTCATAATGAACCGAAGTCATTTGCGTGGCAGTAATTACGCACTTCTCTGATTAAAGATGGCCACGGTGGATAGTATTTGGGTAATTATTCCCTTTTGCTCCACGTGATAAGCTCCGAATGTCCAGCCCCGGCGCAGCGGAGGGAAGTTAATGACTGCTAAGATTGGTACGTGCGAATATCCAGCGGCTTTTTTTTTTTTTCTCCACAAAGTGGAGAGCCTCAGCATGGAGGCACCAGCTAGGCTAAGGTAATTGGCTCTGAAATGCCTCCTCCACTGTTATAAGAATGCTAATGACAGCTAGCCTTAGCTCCAGAGGGTGACTGCCCCTCCAGCGATGCTAATTAAAGTCTCCCTTTTTTTTTTTTGGTTGTTGTTGTTCTTCTTCATCATCCAGTTTGACCTAATCCCTCTCCTTATCCCAATTTACTGTTTGTAATTAACACTTGTCTCGCTCATCTCTTCGTTAGCTTAGCCACTCTGGCAGCTTTTGGCCCCCGTCAGCCCCACACCCCTTCCCTCAGCCTGGGGCCTATTTTGTCGACACTGTGTAACCCTGCAGATTGGCTTCCCCTTCATGTCACCCAGAATGTTGCATTTTTTTGCAACACTCATCCATCATCGACCACGTACGCACAGGTGGTGGTGGGGGATTGGCTGGTTGACCCGTCATCTGCCTGTTTGGAATTTTTTTGGGCACGGAAGACTCTAAGGATACTGCCTTGCTACCTGCCGTACAGCATACTTATTGTGGCTAGGATGAGGATTGGGTTGGGCTGGGCACTCTTTCCTCTATCCACAAGCCAATCACAACCTGACGACGGTCATTTATGGGAAGGAGGGGTGGATGGGTGGATGGATGGATTGATAGTAAACTTTAGCGGCATTCCGCAGTCACATCTGAAGGTGTAAATTGTGAGGTATAAATGCGGATAATAATACAAACTGTGAAATGCAAAGGCACAATCAAAATGCAAATGGGTGTATGTGATTGTCCTTCATGACTTACAGAACCTGCTTTAATTTAGCCAGGAACATGGTGTTAGCCCTGCCAACCCGAGCGGACCCACAGAGGGGAACTTGGGGGCATCATCACAGGCAGTGCGTGGCACGAGGAAGCCAAACAAATGGACACCGAGAGGTGGTCCTGGTTTCTCACTGGAGGCAGCCTCCCAACACGCTGGGTTGGGGGGCTGGGGGCTTCGCAGCTACCGTTTTAATCAATGCAAATAAGGAAGAGTTGTGGAGCGAGGATTCGGACTGTGGAGGGGTGGAAGACGCCAGCTTGAGGGACCTCGGTGGGCCTGGCAACGGCTATGGCACATGCCCGGGAAAGCCACGCCAGGAGCCATTTGTATGACAAGGCCCAGAGATGGAGCTCATGCTAAGAAGAGAGGCTTTGTAGTCAAGGCCAGATAAAACACACACACACACACACACACACACACACACACACACACACACACACACACACACACACACACACACACACAGACAAACAAGCTTTATTTGCTGACAGTTTTACATGGTCTCCGTTGCCAATATATGAAAGTTACATGTTTCAGCCCGCGTCCCTCAAATCGCACTCGGCCACCCTCTGACTTGACAGCGGCATATTTGAGGCGGGGCAGTAAGCGTGGAGCCGATAAGGTCATGCGTGTGAATCTCTGTCACGAGACGAGCCCGAGAACCAGTGTGCAAAACTGCGATTTGTTTGCCCTTCAGACGGAACTCGGCAAAGTGTGCCTGGACATACGCATTGCGGCTTCACACATTTGATAATTTGGTAGATCTGAACCTTAGACTTTATGGCTAACCCCAACCCAAACAGGAGATTATTTGCCTGTCCTGTTCAGACAAAACCACGGCATGTTATTGTCATCATCCTCCCCTGTGCGTGAAGGACCGCACCGACCCCTTTGCTAACCCACCAGGTCAAAACTCCTTCTGTCAACTATCCCAAAGATTGCAACAAACATGGGAGATATTTCTTTTCACATTTGTGGGGCTGCCATTTTGATTATTCATTATGTGCATGTGTGCAGCAGGAATGCATGGACCAACATGCATGCATGCAACCTGTACTGGCCCAAAGACGGAAATGAATGGTATCCTGCACGCAAACTGTTCCACATTCAGTCTGCGGATGCACAATGCGGTGTTATCCATCCATTTTCTGATCTGCTTTAGCCTCACAAGGAATCGAACCCGGTACCTTTGCACTGTGAGGTCCACGTGCTAACCACTCGAACGCGGGGCCGCCAACAATGCGGTATTAGCAATCGATACATCGAAATGGAAATGTATGAATTGGCCTTTCGCCACAATCTTAAATCGGGCCATTATGAAACCAGCACCTGCCCAAATTCTTCATGGTAAAGTGCAGGCAGTATACTCATCCATATAAAGATTGCTCTGCCTTGGCTGAGGTCTGACATTCCCTCTATGGACATGAGCCCGACATGAACATCGGGGTCAGCCAAACCGCAGAGCTTCACGTCACTCCCGGCTGACCCGCCTCTTGACGTCGTCAACGTGCTGCTTCCTGCCCGCCACCCTCGGCGCTGGCCCGGCTGTTCGTGTGACCGCGACCTCTTGACCACCCCGCTCAGATTATGTAAATCTTGCAATAAATGACACAAGAAGAAGAAGAAGAAGAAAAGGGAAGGAAATGCCATTGCTTTCTTGCGTCAGTCGCCTGCCGTAGCGCTTGCATCATTCCTGTCGTTCCTTTCTATTCCGACTCCAATCGTGTGACGCATACTGCGGTCGAAACTTCATGGAAGATTCTTCCCGATCCTGTGACTAGAGCACACGACTCGTGACACAGCCCGAGAGGGCGGCCAAGTGATGTCATCGATGGGGAGGCGATGAGGGGGAGTGGTGGTGGGCCCAGGCAGACATGGCCTGCGGCATTCCACGTAAAGCCCGGAGCAGCCGCGGTGGGGTGTGGGGGGGGGCTGACAAGCGAGATTAGAGCAGGGCTGAGAGAGGCGGGCACATGAGAGAGATTATGCGCCAACGGATGAGGCTAAGGTTACAGCCAGCTGGATGGCGGTACTGTACGGCCTGCGGGATGTCGGCTGGTGGGGGGGGGTCACATGAGCAAAGTTTCCATGGATGAATCCGTCAGCTGGCCTGCACAACGTTAATGTTCGACACTCAAATGTGTTGAAAGTCTGACTCGGGCCGTTGCTTCAGGGCCGTCCGTTATTGTGGCGTCGGAGGAAGCCGTCACAGGCGTTTACTGATTGACGCGGGATTTTTTTTTCCACATTCAGAACAATTATTTAACAAGACAAAAAAAAAAAAAAAAAAAACCAAGCAGTTGACGGTATCCTGCCGTCGCCAACGTATACCTCACTTCAATTTATCATCTGTCGGGGCAGACCCGCAGCAAAAATATTACGTTGAGGGCATATGTGTCCAACTCAAGATCAGTCGGCCGAAACTAACCTTGCATATCATGTCTGCATGTCGACGAAATGATTCTTGCAAAAGCTATTTGTTTTTTTAGCGGGATATCTGTTCTGAAATTGAGATTTTTTTTTTTCCTTCACGTAACAGATTTAAGCTTTTTTTCCACCTTCTTAATAAATGTAGCTGTACATTTGAATGTTTGCTGACCACAATTTTCCATGACTTCCAATTCCAAAGTTGCTGTTGTAACATTATGCAATGGCAGTCAAATTCAAAGGCATTTGTGTCCATATCATATGACATAGCGTTGCATTTATATTGTTTTTTTTTTTTGCCGTACTCTGAGAGAAACTCTAACGACCAAATGGTCATGTAGTAGTTCACGTCGCTTTCTCAAGAGCCACTTCGACACTGCCTTCTCATCAATCGTATTTGAATGTTCTTGCGCGGTCATTTCGGACACAACTTGCCAGTTCCTCAGTTGTCGTGGCTTCAAGGCTTTTCGATCCATTGATACTTCACACGCAGGGCACCGGTTTGACCAAAAATCTACTTCGGTCAACTTTTGTGAACCCACACGTACTTCACAATTGCAATGTAAGTGACAACATGGCCAAGAAAATGTTATGTGCCTCCCAATGCCGGGGTCCATTGTTTTTTTTTTTTTTTTGGGGGGGTGTTCATGGAACCTCCTGTGACTAAAACGTGGAACTGTAAAGACGTCTAACAACATGTGTCGCCCCCGTGCAGTCGCGTCACCCCTTTTCTCACATAACCTTTCGGTGAGGCGGGTGGGGGTATCAGTTCCTGCTTGGCTCGATGAAGGCATGCCACACCGGGCAATCCCCCCCCCCTCCTCCTCCTCCTCCTCCTCCTCTTCCTCCTCCTCCTCTTCCTCATCCTACTCTGCACCTGCAAACGAGACCATGAATGGGCTGGAAAAAAACGGCGGTGGCTATGGCGGTTGGGCCTCGCCCTTCCTGCAACTGTTCCTCTGGGAAGTTTGAGGTCCCGCATTGCTGTTAATGAGCTCATCAGGAAGTTCACTTTTTGAAGGAACTTGGCAACGAAAGTTCTGTCAGCGTCCCCCTGATGTCCAAACTGCGAGAATAACAGGGGGAGGAAGTAAGGAAAGGAGAGGAATGGAGATTGAGATCTGGCCTTGCCCTTGGTTTTGAAGACGGGCGGGCAGGCGGGGAGGGGGACAGGCGGTCAGATGCCCCGTGCCTGCTGGTGCCGCCGCTTCCCACATGGGGGGTCCATTCGCAAATGGAGCCCGGTGCTTCTGATGGATCAGCACATCAGTTCCCTCCTGGAGGGGTCAAACAAATGGAAGTTAGCGCGGCGCCTGTATCAGTCACGATGAAGGCAACGAGGGAGTGGGGAGGGAGGTGCAAGTGCATGACTCATGAGCGTCACTTGAGTGAAACTTTACCACCACTTTCCCCTTTTACCCGGATTCGCTCAAAGTCGTCCGTAGACCTTTTTTGTAGGGTGACCTTATTGTTGCAACTTGATTCTTTAGTGTGCAATTTCTACGGCGGATACTCGGTATTTACACTGCAACCGATTCGAGTTAAAGTCAAAGAAAATTACCATTAAGATGCTTTCATTTGCAACATTCAACATGTGAGAACAGCGCCTCGATTTGCATCTCAGCTTGTCAATCATTATTGCGCGGCAATAGCAGTCGATCACGGGCCCGTGTGGCCTTTGAATCTTACCGTGGAAAATTAATGGAGCTCAAATTTGGAGTCGGACCTTGTGCCCGTCTGTGATGTCAAATGAGATTTTCCATGAAGACATTCTCCATGCCGCCAAGCCCGTCGTCCCCTCCTGCGGCGCACCAGCCCATAATTGACATCATCGGTGGATCCGTGTCGATATAAATGGTGAGCCGCATTTACTGTACATCTTCTTTTATGAAGCCACCCCTTCATCAAGGTCTTTTGACGCTCCGTTTACCAACCGTATTGATTTGTTCTCTGCTTATTTTCGGCCCTATGCTTGCTTCTATTTATTTCCCCTTGCCTTTCACGTGACAGAAATTGATCCATGGTAATCGCATTCCATCTGTGACGCCGCTGTCTGTCCATTTTGCTTGACCGGGAGTCTTCCTCTCTCTCTCTCTCTCTCTCTCTCTCTCTCTCTCTCTCTCTCTCTCTCTCTCTCTCTCTCTCTCTCTCTCTCTCTCCCCACGCTCTTAATTGTACGGTTAGGGAAGCAGAATCTAATTCCAAAATAGGCACGAGCCCCGTATCTGTGTTTCCCTTCGCAGAGCCCCTATCAGCGCACACATGCAAACACACAAACTTTGGTTTCGGAGGCGGCTCCTACACAAACAGGCCTTTGGCTGGAGGTACCAGATAGGAAGAAGCTGGCTCGCACCAGTACTTTATCTGAGCTGCCGCTGCCGCCACCACCACACATCAATAATATAAACGTTCACCACCATTCCTTGCTCCTCCCTTGTCACCAAACTCCGCTCTCCCCCCCCCAGCCCGCCACCCCACCGCCGACTCTCCCGCCTTCCCTCCAGCTTGTACTTTTAATCTCTCAAAACAAAACAAGCAAAGCCCCCAAAGAGGGGCTACATCAAGACGAGACTGTGCAAAAGTGCTTTTTTTTTTTTTTTTCCTTGCTTGGGTTTGACTTCCGTGCAATTATTCCCACATGTTATTGTCTTGACAATTCGAAAAATACAAAATCATCATAATTAAAGGTCCTCTTGGAAATCACTGTGTTTATTGTTAGTGTTGCAACATATGAATCTACTTTTTGGGACCGTCAGCATGCCCAAAATCTCACACATTTTTATACTATTAATTTATTTTATGCGTCCTAAACTTGCCCCCCCCCCCCCAAAAAAAAACCTCACAAACTAGGACCTGGGAAAGTTTGGGGAAAAAATGTGCATCTTAATTTCATCACTACACACAGAAAAATCTCCGTGACGCATGCCCGAAAGTGAACAGGAAGCTGGTCATTGGATTGAAGCAGCCATTGTGGGTGACTTCCAGGGCCGTACCTTGACCAACCCCTTCAAGAAAATTCACCCTAACGAGCCCCCAATTACGATTTTGACGTTAAAAAAATATTGTATTAAATTAAGTACAGCAGGGTGGCCTGGTGGTCAAGTGGTTAGTGTGTCGACCTCACAGTGCAGAGGTCGTGGGTTCGATCCCGGCTCCGGCCTTCCTGTGTGGAGTTTGCATGTTCTCCCCGTGCCTGTGTGGGTTTTCTCTGGGTACTCCAGTTTCCTCCCACATTCCAAAAACATGCATGACAGGCTGATTGAACACTTGGAATTGTCCCTGAGTGTGAGTGTGAGCGTTGATGGTTGTTCGTCTCTGTGTGCCCTGCGATTGGCCGGCAACCGGTTCAGGGTGTATGTCGCCTACTGCCTGAAGTCAGCTGGGATAGGCTCCAGTCCCCCCCCGCAGATCAGAAAATGGATGGATGGATTAAGTACAGGATAAACCCTTGCAACCCCGATTTCTTGGCTCTGCTCACTTTTGAACGTTTCCTCATTAAGCGTCAAGGATTTTGCTAAGCATTGGAGTCCTCAAGACTTTTTCCTGCATCCTATTATGGAAGACACCCAGCTTCAGGTCGCTCTGTGAAACTGTTGCCAGGGGATTGCTTTTGGGGAGGGCAACAGGAGGAAATTTTGGGGGGTGGGACCCCTTGTATGTACATTTTCATCAGGATACCCGCACGGCATGTCAAGCCAAAATTTGTTTTGTTGAATGGATAATCATAAACACAGCCATTCCAAAACAGCACATAGTCCAAATTTTCAACAAGCTATGTGCCCTGAAGTCTTCAGGCTTCACCCCCAAGAAAGGCGTGCCTTCACACTCAATGAAGCATATACTGTAGAAATTCCTATGGTACGTTTCCATGCTGTACCGTCCAAAGGATTGTTTTTACGTCAAAAGACCGCATATTATTGTGTTAAGAGCAGAAGGTCTCTCTCTCTCTCTCTCTCTCTCTCTCTCTCTCTCTCTCTCTCTCTCTCTCGCACTTCACTGAATCAATAGTGCAGACAAAATGGCACACTAATCAACATTTCATTATTTCTATTTGCATATTTGATCCGGGATTTGTTCAAAGGATTATACATATTACCTGCATGGTGTTTAATTGCCTTTTTAATAGACTCTGCGGTTAAACAATGGAGTGTGGCTGGAAAGAGAGTCGAGAAATCGCATTAGAGCGAGTTGCTTTTGCGTCATCCCGCAACGCTTGGGAAGGTGGCGGCGTGAAATAAAGCAGCAGATCCGTCTGGCGATAGAGACGGCAGTGGCTGCTCAAAATTCATCCATTTGCCTGGTATTTGTTTAAGGAGATTGAAGAGGAGGCTGCTTGTTTCCCGTCGCTGCTGCATTTTTATATCTTATCATGTTTTGACAGATGAAGGGCGAGAGGGAGTTGGATGCACACGCGGCGGGGGAGTTTTTGTTGCGTTGTGGGCCACCAAGTTTGTATTGCTTGTAAAGTTTGAGGGAACTTTTGCAACGTATCCGCTTGCCTCGTCCAGAAACACGACATTCGGTTCAACTTCAGCATTCACGAGCTGTTGGTTGCAAAGTTCTTCTGAAGTGCAATCGCGGCACCGTGGTGGTCAGAGAGCTACTTTCGACTCTCATTCGTAAGGAAAAATTAATGTTGTGTTCGGTTTTAATTCACCTTCCCGAGCAAGGGAACCAGGCAGTGGAAAAGGGGGCGTGGTAATTGAATCAGTGGCTATCATGACCAGATCGCCAAATTGTTTGGAACCTGCCATGACAGAGTGGATGTGGATGCTCTCATTGTGCCATTCGATGTTACCCAAACTCTCTCAACTCAACTGTATTTCTCGAGCACTTTAAAACAACCATGATGTACACAAAGTGCTGTGCATGGAGCAAATATCATATATGCAACAATAAACACGACAACAATAAATTACAGTAGACAGTAGAATGCACAAAAACAGTTTTTGGTACTTCTAATAATGTCTGGTCCGCAGACCTGAGGCGCCGTGCAGGTGCGTAGGGGTGGAGGAGCTCAGAGAGGTAAGGTGGAGCGAGGCCATTTCAAGATTCGAAAACAAATAATCGGATCTTCAGACAAACTCTAAAATGTATAAGAAGCCAGCGAAGGGATGCCAGAGTAGGAGTGATGTGCTCCCTCTTTAGAGTACCAGTCAAGAGGCAAGCAGCAGCATTGTGGACCAACTGGAGACGCTTAATGGAGGATTGGTTGACTCCAAAGTAAACTCTCTGCTTCAAGTGGCTCTGAACATTGGGTGCACCCGCTGTAGCGGCTTGTGTGACGTTCGTTGGTCATCCAGCACGACATTGCCCGAGGCTTGAACCCACGCGACCACCATCCCCTTTGTGTCCATGACTATTCCATCAAAAGCTGGGCCTCCAAAGCCACCGCCATCATCATCAGCAAAGAACACACATTGCAACAACCCAAACTACAGATGAAACCAGCGCTTGGACACGTTCTGGAGCTGATGACGATTAAAGACTTAAAAATGGAAACCTAGCCCCACCCCATTCATCCGTGTATGTGTGTGTTTTTTTTGAGTGTGTGAGTTTGATTTGCGGTAAATGTCAAGACGAGTGTACCGCCACACGGCAGCCCAACAATACGTCTGTTTGTGTGTGTTGTGGTGGAGCGATATGGATACACTGACTCATTTCCCTGCAGGCGCCCCAGCAGGTCTTTTTGGCAACATGGAGCTGTGCGTGTGCGTGTGCATGTGTGTGTTTGTGTCTGTATTTCTCTGTGTGTTGTATAAGCATCAGCTTCAGGAGCGTGCCGCATTGAAAGTCATTCTTTGTGCTTAATCCCCGCTGTTACTTTCTTGTCCTCTCTTCCTGCCTTCAATCCACCTGTGTCCCCTCCATCTCTTCTATTTTGTGCACTCCTCTCGTTTGTCCATCTCGCTTCATCTGTCATCCGTGCCCAACCCCCCCCC
>NW_017806220.1:1322494-1335203 GCF_001891065.2 Hippocampus comes | reverse complement strand
CCCCCCACACCCAGCCCTCTCCTCGTCCACGGGCCCCTAGCGTGACATTCTATCTCTGACACATCATGCATGTCCTGCTCTGATGATGCCAGCGCACTGACAGATCAGTCACAATGTGTGTCATCTGGCTAAAGGGAGGGGGCGGAGGGGGAGGCGAGGGAGGGAGAAAGGGCGGATGTGTCTCTTCATCTGTTACAAACCAATCAGCAATTCCTTGATCAATAATAGTTTCAGCGAGACCCCGTCATGTAAATATGCACTCAAAACTTTGGGAAGATTTTGACGACCGAAAGGCCATTTTCGGTCTCCCTGACCTCAACCACATCGAGCACCATGGCCACATCGCTGTCAATTTATTTCTCCCACCTACGCCAAGAGATGATGCCATTTACTATTTTAAGATAAAATGACTCATAACCAGTCATTCAATGTCAAAAACAAATGTTGGCCGACAAGTAAGCATCCCGTCGCCTTCCTTGATGTGAGTTTTGGCGGCGTAGAACATTTTGATCGAAGACCGGAAGCGGTTCTACTTGACAAGCGGACCCCGCTGTTCCGTTGGCAAGGCTGCGATGTTGACAATGCAGGCCTTGAATGATGCATCAAGCATGGCCCTAAAAATGTCACGCGAGTGCATCGACGAGTCGCTTCCAGCAGCATCTCGACGTATGTTGCCACGGTTAATGTCAGTTTCTGCATAGAAAGAAGTCAAAGCCCAGCGAGCTCAAGCGTGGCCGCTTTAGTACGAGCTTCGGCATAAATAAGACGTAAAGCCGCGCGCGCGCTTCCGCACGTCATGGAGCGGTCATACGTACGGTAATGTATATGTCAGGTGCTTTAAGCGTATTCATTCTTAGCTTCTTATGCACAGCATGTCCGGCTGGTTTCGGTCACTTATACATTGCTCAGACCAAGAAATCCTCTTCCAACATTTGCACTCAGCCAACTGGATATTTCAAACACGAATCCAACCGTACATCGTGGACCGCGTTCTCCCTCCCGGTGGTTCTTTGGTGGTAGCGACGACCCTCCACTCTTTTCAAATCCCATTTGTGCCACCAGAATGAACTCTTTCAGCAGAAGAGAATCAGCGGCACGAATCCCGCCAACATCAACGGAGGGATTTGATAATGTCATCTGAATGAATGAACCAGTTTGCGGATCAGTCCCACCAAAGTGGAAGCCATCCAAGTAAAAATTGTGTCTGGAAACGGCAACGATAAAAGACATATGAAGAAAATAGTATGCAGTCGGTATGGACAGATATCCTGAGATGTTAAGTGCAGTGTGAAGTGTACCGGGATGTCTATTTGAGTACTTCCTGGTTCTTTGAGTTTTGATGCCCAGAATGGAGGGAATGCGCCGTTACAACACCTCATATGTCCGTTTTATATCGAGTTTGGATCAAAATGGAATTGTTTGTTCCTCAGTCTGTGCACCACACTTTGGAATAATTAGGGTTGGCAACGACGGAAGTATGGAGCTGTCAATGCGGAATAAAAAAAGTATTTTGACTGGCAAATACGTTCAAAAGTACATGCGAGTACAATCGAACGGAGTGAAATACGTTTGAACGTACATGCAAGTATGTTTTGATGTTGTCTTGCTCGTACGTGGATTCATGCATACTTCCTGGCGTCATCTCATATTGATTCTGGATGAAATGTTCCTCTCAAGACAAAGTTACTCAAAGAATGAAAAGTTAAGCCACACCGCTTTCTCTCATATGTTTTTAGGTGAATTCTGTAGCTAAGAAATACATCGTCCAAGCAAAAACTGTGATATTTTGGAGGTAAGACCCACAAGGTAGGAGCGGTTTGAGTCCACAAGGCCCACAGTGATGGATGGATGCGCCGAGGGAGGCGGAAGAAAGGCCTAATCTGTCGAGGATCACGTAGGTCCAAACCTGTCCTTCCATCTTACGGGACAAGAGGTTGGCGTAGGCAGACAGTGCTTTAGTGAGAGATGTCAACTTTGAGCAATGGGAGCACCGGAGGAATCTGTCCCGCAGGCCCCAGCTGTGGCAATCACTGCTCAGTGGGCCGCCGGGTCGGAGCAATCAGGACACCAGCGAGCCGTCAGCTGAGCCTCGCCTCGTCTTCGCCGCTTCTCTCAGCTCCCCCATCGTTCCCATCGCGGGACGTGCTCGCCTCCTGGGAGTGGAGCAGGTGGATTACATACCCCTGACGTTATGGCAGTCTCGTGCAATTTCGACGGAAAGTTTGCATGTTGGCGTGCAAACAGGTGCCTCCATTTGTATCGCGATGGCAATTGCTCGAAAACACCGCTTTGGGGTCATTTTCTCCAGGAAGCAAACAACGTTCATATCTAATATGTGTGTATGTATGTGTATGTATGTATGTATGTATGTGTGTGTATATATATATATATATATATATATGTATGTGTGTGTGTGTGTGTGTGTGTGTTTTCAATGTAAGTTTGAAATGCTTTAAAGCATTATACAGCATTTTGAGTTGCATTCTTACGTGTGAAAAGTGCGATCTGAATAAAGTCTGATTGATTGATTGATCTGCATTCTTCGACATTTACACTGTGTTTCAAAAGTCAATGGGATTAAAATTTATTTATCAAGCCCTTCATCACATAAAGAGTCTCAAAAAGAAGACACCTTGGTGGAGGGGGCGTCTTTCCAGGATGACCAGGCAGCAATGGATACAGAGTGGGCAGGATTGAGCACACAAAAGTGGTGCGGCGGGCGAGTTAATTGAATAAGATGAACCGCTGCAGGAAGACACCTCGGAGAAGTGTGTTTCAATGAGTCTCAATCAGTTTAAAGCATTTGGGACGGGAACGAAGCTACGCTTCATTGCCCCGTTGTCTTTTATACTCATTGCGAATTTGGCTTTGTTCTACACCAACGGAGTTACGCCACGCGGTTTATTTGAGCGAGCCCACCGCCAGGAGGCTTGGGGGCTTCTCAGAGGTACCACGGGTGAATTCAATCGTTCCAGTCACTTTTGTTTCCGTCTGTAAAAGACGAGACTCGCCGTTTACCGCCGAGGCACACGCGATCAATAGCTGTCGAGCCACACCCGCCGCTCCACGAATGCATTCGCTGGCTTATGCGTCCAGGGGATGGGCCCATGTGTTGGCATGGTGACGTTTCATGTCGTTGCGGCCGGACACAAATGGAACATTTGGACAGAAATTCACTCAAAAAAAAAAAAAAAAGCGATCTCGAGCTCTTACCATCTCCTCCCTTGGTATAGGTCCTAATGAGTTGCAAGGCGAAGTGAGGCAAGACATCTGTAATGTGCCATGAAATATGTAAGCCGGGCCTTTTGGAAGAAAGAAGGGAGGGGAGGGTCCTCTTCTCTGATCTTTTGTGAAGCCGTGGCAGGTTCAGGGGGCACAGCTTAGCCCCCAAATGTTGGAATCTACATTGACACCCCCACCCCCACCCCCAGCTCCCCACCACCTAGCAACCCACCCTGCACTAATTCGATTCCTGGAATGATGAGGTAGCACTTGATATTAAGTCCTTCATCAGTCCTGCGAGGAAAAGAGACAGAAAGGTCTTGTGGGAGGTGGCTGTGCTCTCCTCTCCACTGTAAATATATGAAGCATGAGCATCTAAGTTGGCATTTAATTGCATCTAATTCTGATTCTGCTACTGTCTGCTTCCCTTGAACCCTCCCACCCTGGCTTATCAGTGCATACAAAGCACTAATAAATACTTACTTGGTTGTACGGCATCCCTTGGCCTAAATTTATGGACGAGACCTTTCTGCTTCTTTTTTTTTTTTTTTTTTTTAATTTTGTCCTCTGGACCTCAAGTTCATCGCCCTTCAAGCCAGAAATGCCGACCGCCCCCACTTGTCCCCACCCTCTTCACAGCCTGGTATTTTAAGGCCTTGTTTTCAAAGTATAGCAATGGCAAGCTCAGGGCCGAGCCAAGGTAGCCCTGCCTGTGCATTTTCATGCTTTATGGCATCTTTGGGATTTTTTTCTCGGAGTTGTTTGGAACTGGAGGTATCCTGAAAAGTTTTGGGAACGACATAACGACAGAAATCTCTTCGGTGGCTTTCAATACGTTTAGCGTGACAACTCTGGGTCTTGTACGCATGACAAATGTCATCCATTTTTAATATGCTTCTGTTTATTTTAAATATTTGATATTTGTTGATATACTTTTTGTTCTTCTTCTTTCTCCCTTTCATAATTTTACTGCTGTAAATTGGAACTTTCTCCATTGTGAGACAAATAAAGGTTTTCTTATCTTAAAATAAGACCTTTGGAAGGCAAATTGTCTACCAAAATTGAGCAACCTGGCAACACGGAAGCTCAGTGAAACTGAAAGCGTCCGCATTAAAGCACTTGCTGGATGCTCTCCAACAAATTTGTTGAGTGTTGTATATACACACACACCCAAAAAAAAAGACTGAATTTGTCAGTGCCGCCTTTAATGATTGTTCTTTAAGTGAGCAAGGGTCAAAGATAGATATTTCGTCGTTAATGTCAGGGGTTCGAGAACGCACGCTCTCAATGATAGGTCACGACAGATATAGCAACTCAAATGTGCGCTCGCACTCCTGGACTGTACGTACCCCATTAAAGAGGTGTTGTTGGTTTTTTAAATTCTGTACCGACCACATTTTGTCATTGACAAGCCCCACTTCAATGTTGTTCGCAGCTAATTATAAAGCTGGTTTCGCCAGACTCAATGTCCGCATGCACAAAGCTCCTTAAATGTCATGGCGGGCGCAGCACTCGAGATCTATTCGGCGGCGACAATGTTTCGGCGCCTCGCCGCGCATGGCACGGTCTTCTCTTGTAGCCAGGGTCAAGTACAGCAAATGCTCATCACGACCAGGTTCAAACAGCACATCAGAACAGTGTGCATTGCTCCGGAGATTGTTGGCTTTTCGCTTTCTAGTTAAAATGCAAAACATCACTTAAAATAGCGACTGATATGGGCAACATGAAAGTGAATAAGCAATCGGGAAGGAGTGCGCTTTGAGACGAGTTTTAAAGAGTGGATAATGAGTCTGTGTTACGGAGGTCAGATGGTCAATCGTTCCAAAGACGAGGAGCAGGGCGGCTGAAGCCTCTGGTCTCGACGGCGGTCAGATGGGCAGAAGGAACGGAGAGCTGGAGGGAGGGCGAAGATCTGAGAGCACGACAGCGTGTAGCGTTGTGAAGGAGCTCCGAGAAGTGGTCATTTTTTTTTCGAGGGAGACCAGACAGAAGAGGGTTGCAGTTGTTCAGGCGGGAAGTGACGAGGCTGTGAACAAGGATGGCAGTAGAGCTGGATCTGGATAGCTACCGGATCTTTGTGGACGCTTGTCTCATTGACAAAGTTTTGAATGTGCACGCACCCCAACCGTTCGATAAATTCATTCAGAGGAGAAACAATGAAGGATGGAGAACTCAGGCCTTGACCGGAGGTGATTGCAATCTAACAAGATGGAGAATGAAATTTGGTCAAATGGTCGCCTCTGGAAGAGGAACGCGATCCTGGAATCAGTTGCTGAGACACATTCAAGACTGTGATAACTATCCACTTTTCAAAACAAAACCCTGAAACATCCATACATCCATTTTCTCATCCACTTTATTTTCACAGGGTTCGCTGGGGGTGCTGGAGCCTATCCCAGCCGTCTTCGGGCAGTAGGCGGGGGACACCCTGAACCGGTTGCCAGCCAATTGCACGGCATACAGAGACAAACAACCATCCGCTCTCACACTCGCACTTCGGGACAATTTTGAGTGTTCCATTAACCTGCCATGCATGTTTCTGGAATGTGGGAGGAAACCGGATTACCCGGAGAAAACCCACGCAGGCGTGGTGGGGAAAACATGCAAACTCCACACAGGAAGGCCGGAGCCGGGATCGAACCCACGACCTCTGCACTGTGAGGTCGATGTGCTCACCAGTCGACCACCGGGCAGCCAAAACTGAAACGTTCGTTAAAAATACCCATGAAACACCGTTTCCAGACTCCAGCCCGTTCCAGTCAGCTTCTGGCCAACAAATTTGTAGCTGCAAATGATTTTTCTGTCCTGTTCTATTGTCTTGTAATAGCGTACTGCAACTGCTTGTCTTTTCTGTTATAGGATATCTGACTTTGGTTCTTTATTTGGTTTCTTATTTTCGTCACCATGGTTTGAAAGTTTGATGTGTCTCACTGTGCTATTTTAGAAACCTGCCTGGGGACTACGGCTGAAAACTAGCATTTATGCTAAGTCCGGCGCTTTGACACTGTTTATTCTTGTGTTGGTTAATATGCACTGTCCCGATGAAGAAAAAAAAAAAACATCTTAGTGTGTGTCGGGGGGGTGAGCGATGAATGTTACGTAAGTGAAAGTACATCGAGTGATGTTATTTATGTATGATTGAAAGGAGAGTGTGCTGTCTCGGATGATTATGTTTTACTTTATGCCGTTTGTTTGTTTCCAGGCAGCTTTTTGCCACTGTCAAACCTCCCCCACCCCACCGCCGGCTTGCTGCTGCGTCTAGACGGGAGCTACTCAATGATCAAAAACGGGTCAAATCTGTCATCATGTCTCCTACTATTTTTTTTTTCCCCTCCGAGTCTCATGTGCACTGCCCAATAAATTTCAGTCTAACGGATGGATGAATTATGCAAGACTGATCTTCAAGATGCAGATTGATGCAACGTATCTGATCGGAGGAGTTGCATCAAAATGTCACGCGTAGGGATATGCAGGAGCTGACTGGCGCGTCAGTCACCCTCCACGAGGTGCTTTTAGAATCTGTTTACAAGTTCCTAATAGCAAACGCGTCGCCGTGTGTATTAGCATGCTTCCACCGGGCCATTCGGCGACCATTAGCATGCCATCTGCACCGCACCGAAAGTAAGAGCTCATAAAGTCTCCAAAGATTCTCCACGCTTGACCTTACAGATAATACTTCCGCTCGATTTTTGAGTGCTTAATAAGTAATATTCTGCGAAAGGCCAGCAGGTATTTGGAGCGGGGAATCATTATTGAATGAGGCTCAGACCAGGTTTATGGTCCCAATTATGCCGCGCAATAAAAAGGGGCCGTCGGTAGCGGCGGCCGCGCACCGCAAAGTTTCACAGAGTTTCCGAATTGCCGAGGAGAGATTAGATTGATTGGAAATGACGACGGTGAGGAGCGGGAGGACGTTGCAGCCTTCTTACGTCAGCTTTTTTGATTATTTAAAAAAAAAAAAAAAAAAAAATCTCTGGTTACATCTGAAAAAGGGAATGAAAGGTTCAGTCCATGGAACAAAACTGCAGTGTGCACATTTTTTCAAAATACAAGTCCTGGAAGCTGCGCAATGAATTAGCGGTTAGCATGTCTGCCTTCACCGTTCGGGGTTCGAATTTTCCTGTTCTTGTGCTTGTGTGGGTTTTCTCTGCGTTTTCCGACTTCAACCAACATTTCCATAACAAACATGTACATCATTTGAAGACTCAAAATGGTCTTCCGGTATGAATGTGTGGTGTTTGACTTGGAGTATAGCAGCTAGCCGGTCGTCGGCATCAGATAGAAGACACCCGCATGGTTGTGTCCGCATGGATTGCAGGGAAGGAAGAGCTATAAAGAAGGAGACGGGGGGGGATATAGGCGGGGAGGGATCGAAGGAAGAGCAGAATGGCATTATGTCTATCGGTGTGGATAATTAAATGTTGGAGCGTTTTTCTCCGAGCCTTTGTTGTCCGATCGATACGGCACTACCCGGGGGAGCTAATCTGTATTAGCGGAATTAGCCTGGTGGCTAACTCGGATGTCTCAACCAGGCGGGGTGAAGTGGGGTGGCGGAGGGATGTATGGCAGGATGCGAGATCGCGACTGGCGAGATAAAGAGGCAGCAAATATTCCGCTCGAGGTTTATCGCATACTGAAAAGTTTGGGGAGTCAAAAGTGTGTTTATCTTAAATCTCTTCGATATTAGGGTCATGGGTTACATGCATGCTGATGCGCTTTGCCTCGGCAGAGAATGCTCAAGTACGCAAGTAGGAAAATAGGAAATTAGGGTATGCAGAAAGGATATTAAAGCGGACACGGCCGTAGAATCATCAAATTCTGCCGTCACGCTCCGGCCAGACGCGATGAACGAAAACCCGAGATGTTCCACATTTGGCGTCATCCATCTGTCTAATGCCGTGTTTTCCAACCTGAACTGAGCCAAGGCACACATCTACTGAATACAAAGTTCACAGCTCAAACTAACATGTTGCAAAAAGCACTGAAATGATGACAATTTGTAGGATTTGGCAGCCACCGCCCAAAATGTCTTTTTGAAAGTCAAGGCAGCTTTACTTATAGAGCACATTTCAGAGACAAGATAGCTCAATGTGCTTCACAAAATTCAAAATACAAGATTCGAATTTAGAACATTTAAAAGCGACGGGCGGGGGGCATAACAATTGAAGGCATTTCAAAGCAAAATAAAGAAATCAATTCGAGTTGACCAAAATTACTTTAAGAACGTACAGCGAAAGTACAAGATCATTCAAAAACTGGTGATCAAAATACTTAAGTCGACCGTATCGATAGGACAATAATGGCTCGCAGGACCCCGAGAGATGGCCAAATTGACCCGAAAATGGTCACCTCAAATCAATACGGCAGACTGACTGTCACTTTTTGGCTTTTTCAAACTAGCCATGTCGACCAAATTTGTTGTTGTTGTAAGTGGCTTGGGGGCATGTCTGTGTTTATATGTGTATACGAGTGTTTGGCGCGCACGCTTCACTCATGCCCCATTATTTGTGAGGATTAAGAACGAGCGGCCTGCTCGTGCTAATGAGAGGTGAAGGGATACAGTAATTGAAACCTTAGGGACAGCGATTGAGACACAAGAATAGTGCGGGTGCTGCTGGTGTGTTTTGGTGTTTATGTGTGGGGGTGGGGGGAAGAAAAAAATGGGACCGGTTTTGTTTTGGACCTTGGCAGCGTGTTGTGTTTCCTCATGAGATGGAGCTCTCCCTTCTCCCGAGTTTCAAGTTGGGCTGTTGCACTCCAGTCATGATCAATAAGGCGAGTGCCATCAAGCTCCTCATTTGAATTTGCATGGGGGGGGGGGGTGAAAAACAAAAACAAAAAAACCCTCCACTCTAATCCCCCAGTCGATTGCAACACATTTCCAGCCGTTCACTGCGCGCCGCCGAATAGATATCCTGTCAGCGTAGCGTGTGGATGCTCGCAGACTTTCGAGTGGAAACTTACCTCCAAGTTCTGCATGGCTGCTTTATTTTGGGTGAAAATATACACTCGCTAAGGTGTTTGGCAGTTGGCCTCCATCCAACGCTTCAACAGGATGTTCACCTAGAAAACACGTTCGGCGCATGCGCAGAATACCGGGCGACTGTGGACGTCTTGCAAATAGAGCACAAAATGCCGTGCATTAGAATTGAGCAACTCTTACTGGCCAACAGGCCAACTCCAAATTTGAAGCGGTTATCCTCGAGAGATAGGTGACGGCCGGATGCTTGTGGTGACACGGGTAAATGTGCATAGTGTATCGTACACGCTATATTACCCTATATGGAGTAGCATTCAATTTCCATTATATTGCGATGATATTCCCCCTGCTTGAATTTTAGCCATCCCCGCACAGTGTCACATCAGATTTTATGACACCGGGTTGTTTATTGCTTGACAATACAGATAATGCCATCTCACCACCATTTGCAGTATATTGCAGTATGTCCAGCCTATTTGGAGAATACCCACTGTGGAGAGATTGTTTCAGTGCGGGGACCCCCGCAGTTGGCTCATTGTGAGTCCAGGCCACCATCATCAGAGGGAAAAGTCTCCCCTGACTAAAAAAAAAAAAAAAAAAAAAACAATGTCACCGATCGCTTCCCCCAGAGACCGTCAAGAACAAGGCGAATCCGTCCGATCGAATGTCACGCAAATACACAGCCTGTGATTGCTGTTGGTTCTAGCCCGGTTATTGACCCCCATGCTCTGTGTGATGTGCAAGTCGCCGACATTGTGTTGCAGGCACGGTTGTGTGCGCTTGTATCCGAGAAGCGATTGGAAGGCCATCGCGCATTGCGCTGACCCTATCTCAGAGGCTCGGATGGCTGCGTGGCGAGATCAGAGAGGGAGCTGAGCCCAGTGACTCCAACTGTGATGGAGGATACGTGTGTGTGTGTGTGTGTGTGTGTGTGTGTGTGTGTGTGTGTGTGTGTGTGTGTGTGCGTGCGTGCGTGCGCACGTGCATGTGTGTGTGTTTAGAGACAAGATGACATAGCCCAGAGCCCCTCTGCAGTCGAGTCAAAATGATAAGAGAGAAAAAGCTGCGGCGATGGGCAGTTCCACAGATGGTCACCAAGAACCCTCCGCCCAACACACACACACACACACACACACACACACACACACACACACACACACACACACACACACACACATTTTCAAAAGTCTTATGCAAAATAGTCCCATTTACTTAAAACTGACTTTAGAGCAAGGTGATTCTACCTGGCATTTGAATAATTTAAAAGATAAGACTTTTTTTTTTTTTTTTTTTGTGTGTGTATTTTTTTTTCATCCTTTTGTTCCCAAATCCTGTTAATGGACCAAAACCAATAATGTGCTAATCTGACTCTCATTATTTGAACTCCTCATGACTGCAGCCCCAAGCCAATTATTTGCCAAGTAAAGATGTAAATCTTTTTCTTTCGGGCGGGTTGGTGCGGGCGGCATTTCATTCCCCCACAAATGTTTTGTGGCCCAAAAAGACTTCAGAAATTGTGATCAAAATGTCAGTAGATGGTATTTTTGTGCTTATGTGTCATGTGACGCGGCAGGCTCTGATGCACACGCACCCGAAAATCGATTTTCGTTTTTTGAAAATTCTGGTGCACATTGACGGTGGAGCAGCCAGGACACCTCTGCCGTCCTGTTACCACTTGCTGTGATGCTAACGTCACTCCTTTAGTTTGCGTACGATACAAGGCGTTAGTTTACTGTCACCACTGGCTTTAAAAGTAAGTGAGGCCTGAAGGGGGAGCCCAAGAGCAAGACGTCCAATAAAGTGAGCCCCACGAGGGGCAAAACGGTTGCTCAAGGCTCCCCCTGGCAGCGCTATCTAAATCCTTACGCAGGTTAATCCAACTCTGACCTCTTCCAGTTCTCACTGACCGATCGTATCGCCTTCTCGTCCTCGCCACCCTTTCCCTCCTATGCGGTCGCAATCTGCTTCCCGGTCTATCCCTTATATAGTCTTTATCGCTTGCCGCTGCACGTTTGAGCCTACCTTGATGTCTGTCCTCACCCCCGCGCCCCAAAGTGGCCCAAAGGAGATTTTCAAGCCAATCGGGCTGCAGTTGGATGTCCGGATAGAGTCCTTGTTTACCTCCACATCCGGCACTAAAGGCTTTTTTTTTTCCCGGTGTTTATTTGGGGGATGTAGGAGGTGGGGGCATTTGGCAGAAAGGGAGGGGAGTGGAAGTTGGGCTCGATAAAGGTGATTCCAAGTGTCCGCGTCCCCAAAAGGAAGCCATTGCTGAGCGTGTCTGCACCCCTCGGGCAAGGTAGCAGAGATGGATGACCGGGCCCACCTTACCACTGTGTGCATAGAAGTCGTTTTACTGTTAAGGAGCCCAATTAAGTCTATTTTCATCATTTACAGTATAACCCTCTGTGGGTGCCAAGGAGAGATGGCAGTTAGGTATCGGACACTGTGTCTGGTGATCCAGTGGTTAGCGCGTCGACCTCACAGTGCAGAGGTAGTGGGTTTGATCCCGGCTCCGGCCTTCCTGTGTGGAGTTTGCATGTTCTCCCCGGTGCCTGCGCGGCTTTTCTCTGGGTACTCCAGTTTCCTCCCACATTCCAAAAACATGCGTGGCAGGCTGATTGAACACTCGGAATTGTCCCTGGGTGTGAGTGTGAGCACGGATGGTTGTTGGTCTCTTTGTGCCTTGCGATTGGATGGCAACCGGTTCAGGGTGTCCCCCACCAACATCTCGAAGACGGCTGGGATAGGCTCCAGCACCCCCCCGCGACCCTTGTGAGGGTAAAGCGGATCAGAAAATGAATGGCTGAATAGTATAGGCTACACTAGTATGATCAATAACAAGCAGCTACGATAAACAAGGAAATGACAGATAAATATCGACACCCTTCCCATCATGTAAGGCAGGGGTGCCCAAACTTTTTGGACCGAAGATCGACTTTTCGATCAAACAGCCTCCCGCGATCGACCCATTACCGCACACGCACATACACACACACGCACGCGCGCCATGATGAGCAACAGCCCCTGACACGGAGGCATGCGAGGCACTTTTGCAGCCTGTTAACTATCGCAGCTCACACGTACCGTTTTAAAGTGCTTCCCTCGGCCCTCTAAATTCCTATTTTTTGCCCGTGACCTCGGTGTATTGTACACGAAACAAACTCTGAATGAGAATAATGATAACAATAAAAGATGTAGCGCAACAGCTCTGATCACAAACTGCAATTGCAGACTGCTGAGCACTAACAACTTCCGGTGACGCAGGTCACACGCCACCGTCGGTTAAAGAGTTCCGTGCCTTATTTTATTTTATTTTTTTAAATACTTTTTGTGAAAATGAGACTGAAAGGATGATCAGGGTGCAGTGTACATGAACACAAAAAAATATATTACTAACATGCACAAAGACACACAAATTGTTGTTTGTTTTTTTTCTCCTCTAGACCACTCGCGATTGACTTGGGACCAGTCCGCGTTCTACCGGTCGATCGCGATCAACGCAAT
>NW_017806220.1:1279754-1322220 GCF_001891065.2 Hippocampus comes | reverse complement strand
ATAAGACTTTTTTTTTTTTTTTTTTTGTGTGTGTATTTTTTTTTCATCCTTTTGTTCCCAAATCCTGTTAATGGACCAAAACCAATAATGTGCTAATCTGACTCTCATTATTTGAACTCCTCATGACTGCAGCCCCAAGCCAATTATTTGCCAAGTAAAGATGTAAATCTTTTTCTTTCGGGCGGGTTGGTGCGGGCGGCATTTCATTCCCCCACAAATGTTTTGTGGCCCAAAAAGACTTCAGAAATTGTGATCAAAATGTCAGTAGATGGTATTTTTGTGCTTATGTGTCATGTGACGCGGCAGGCTCTGATGCACACGCACCCGAAAATCGATTTTCGTTTTTTGAAAATTCTGGTGCACATTGACGGTGGAGCAGCCAGGACACCTCTGCCGTCCTGTTACCACTTGCTGTGATGCTAACGTCACTCCTTTAGTTTGCGTACGATACAAGGCGTTAGTTTACTGTCACCACTGGCTTTAAAAGTAAGTGAGGCCTGAAGGGGGAGCCCAAGAGCAAGACGTCCAATAAAGTGAGCCCCACGAGGGGCAAAACGGTTGCTCAAGGCTCCCCCTGGCAGCGCTATCTAAATCCTTACGCAGGTTAATCCAACTCTGACCTCTTCCAGTTCTCACTGACCGATCGTATCGCCTTCTCGTCCTCGCCACCCTTTCCCTCCTATGCGGTCGCAATCTGCTTCCCGGTCTATCCCTTATATAGTCTTTATCGCTTGCCGCTGCACGTTTGAGCCTACCTTGATGTCTGTCCTCACCCCCGCGCCCCAAAGTGGCCCAAAGGAGATTTTCAAGCCAATCGGGCTGCAGTTGGATGTCCGGATAGAGTCCTTGTTTACCTCCACATCCGGCACTAAAGGCTTTTTTTTTTCCCGGTGTTTATTTGGGGGATGTAGGAGGTGGGGGCATTTGGCAGAAAGGGAGGGGAGTGGAAGTTGGGCTCGATAAAGGTGATTCCAAGTGTCCGCGTCCCCAAAAGGAAGCCATTGCTGAGCGTGTCTGCACCCCTCGGGCAAGGTAGCAGAGATGGATGACCGGGCCCACCTTACCACTGTGTGCATAGAAGTCGTTTTACTGTTAAGGAGCCCAATTAAGTCTATTTTCATCATTTACAGTATAACCCTCTGTGGGTGCCAAGGAGAGATGGCAGTTAGGTATCGGACACTGTGTCTGGTGATCCAGTGGTTAGCGCGTCGACCTCACAGTGCAGAGGTAGTGGGTTTGATCCCGGCTCCGGCCTTCCTGTGTGGAGTTTGCATGTTCTCCCCGGTGCCTGCGCGGCTTTTCTCTGGGTACTCCAGTTTCCTCCCACATTCCAAAAACATGCGTGGCAGGCTGATTGAACACTCGGAATTGTCCCTGGGTGTGAGTGTGAGCACGGATGGTTGTTGGTCTCTTTGTGCCTTGCGATTGGATGGCAACCGGTTCAGGGTGTCCCCCACCAACATCTCGAAGACGGCTGGGATAGGCTCCAGCACCCCCCCGCGACCCTTGTGAGGGTAAAGCGGATCAGAAAATGAATGGCTGAATAGTATAGGCTACACTAGTATGATCAATAACAAGCAGCTACGATAAACAAGGAAATGACAGATAAATATCGACACCCTTCCCATCATGTAAGGCAGGGGTGCCCAAACTTTTTGGACCGAAGATCGACTTTTCGATCAAACAGCCTCCCGCGATCGACCCATTACCGCACACGCACATACACACACACGCACGCGCGCCATGATGAGCAACAGCCCCTGACACGGAGGCATGCGAGGCACTTTTGCAGCCTGTTAACTATCGCAGCTCACACGTACCGTTTTAAAGTGCTTCCCTCGGCCCTCTAAATTCCTATTTTTTGCCCGTGACCTCGGTGTATTGTACACGAAACAAACTCTGAATGAGAATAATGATAACAATAAAAGATGTAGCGCAACAGCTCTGATCACAAACTGCAATTGCAGACTGCTGAGCACTAACAACTTCCGGTGACGCAGGTCACACGCCACCGTCGGTTAAAGAGTTCCGTGCCTTATTTTATTTTATTTTTTTAAATACTTTTTGTGAAAATGAGACTGAAAGGATGATCAGGGTGCAGTGTACATGAACACAAAAAAATATATTACTAACATGCACAAAGACACACAAATGGTTGTTTGTTTTTTTTCTCCTCTACACCCCTCGCGATCAACTTGGGATCAGTCCGCGATCTACCGGTCGATCGCGATCGTGCAGTAGTGCCACCCAATGACAGGTGTGAGACAATGTGCCAAGTATCGAGCATCGATAAAAGTGATCAGTGATGCAATACAATACTATGAAGGTTGTGCAGTTAGTGCAGGTAATCGTTGCACCATTTTTTAAAAAAGTGACCAGTAGCAGTGTTTGTTGAACAATTTGAAGTGTGCAATTGTACAGAAAGTCCTTGAGCGCTTGAAAGTGTCAGGTGCTGTGGAATATCGATCAACGGCAATCGTTCAAGGATGTACAGAGCTGGCGCTTCAATGATCTGTGCGGTAATACTCTTCTCAAAAATGCAAAGAGCCACTCGAGATTTGGGTTACTGTTGAAGGAGTTGGTGGCGAGACGGAAGAAGCATTTCAAGCTTTCCTAAATCTTGCACTTACGCTGTACGTTTTCTCCTTTGCTTTAAAATGTCTTGAATTCGTTCTCAATGTTAGGATTCGTCTTCAAATGTTGTGACCTTGTATATGAAATGTGCCGTATAAATAAAGCAGCCTTCCCTTGCCCTGGTAGGCATGTCTATAAAAGAGCATCAAGAACCCATGCCCAGAAAGTTGTTTTGATCTGAAGTTTGGCGTCATTCGGGCCCCGCAGCATGCCTTCTTTCTGCCCAAATGACCCTCTTGCACCAAAGTCTGCCTTCTCTACTCTGCCGGTATCTCCTCATGACTAGATGAAGAAGTGTCTCACGCCGGGGGGGAGGGCGAGGGGATTCTCATGCCACTGGCCTACAGTGAGCCGAAGAGCGGGATGCGTGCGCGGGTTGCGTGTGAGCACTGCTAATTGCGCGGCGACTTGAATGCGTGATGCATTATGCATTGCGCGCATACATCCACTAGATCGCCGCACGCCGCCTTAAAAGGGAGGAAGCCTATATAGACAAATCATGACCGTGCCGTGTAAAGCTTCTCTCACATGCTGCATGGAAGGGGCCGGACGGACGCCTCGCCTCGCCTCGGGGGTGCTTGCCTTTCTCTTTCCGCTGCAATCCCGCTCTCGATTGATCTCCATGCAGGTGGGCTTGTTTTTAAAGAGAAGACTTTGTCCGCTTTAAATCATTTATAGCCGCGTGCTCTTTTTGCGTGGGCATCCTCGTGTGTGTTTTGACACGACACGAGCTGGTTTGTGGGGACTTTTTGGGATGGTGAAACACCCGGAAGATCAGAGGACCTTAAAAAAAAAAAAAAAAACAGTGTGATACGTAATCGTTCTGTGTGGGTGGATGCCATTACCCAAGGCGCTATTGTAAGCCTAATCAAAACTGCAAGAATCCAATCTTGGAACAGGAATCCCTCCACCGCCTCACGGGCAAGGTCCGGGTTCACGGTCCCTTCCATATGAGTGCAAATGTCCTGATCCATGTAGAACAAGCCGATCCATTAAAGACCATGTCCAAATCCATCTCAGTTCCCAACAGAGCAAGCCGAAGTAGGCCATGCTTCTCACTTGGTGTGACCACCTGCCTGTTTGACAACAGAAACCCCCTGCCCCCTGCTCCCCAAGCCTTGTGAATGAGGTCAATCCATTTCCTGGATAGTATGAGAGTAGTGGAGAGAAAGTATGTGGGAGGGTTTCCCCATAAGTGCCAATTAGCGTCTCAAGGTATGAGCGTCAGTCGCGGTGCGACAAAATCATAACGAGAACCGTCTCCGATGGAACTGTGGCTTTGTTGAGTCTAAAAACAATTTTTTTTTTTAAACATTGGGAAACAGACTCAAGATGTGGCAACACCGATCCCGTCGAGGCGACAATTTCCTTTTTGGTGGAGTCTGTTCACCGCCGCTCGTAGCCTTAATATTCATTGTGTTTTAAAGTTGCTCTTCTAAACGTTCCCCCTTTTTTTTTTTTTTTTTTTGCCTCCCCCATCTCCCTGACTATTCCTGTCAGAGTGTTTTGGAGCACGGAGTCTTGCCGAGCATTCAATCTTTCATGGCGCCGTCACTTTTTCAGCGCCGCTTTGACACTCCACTCAGTCAGCGGGAGAGGAAGTCGCCACGCTCCCTTTTCTCCTCGCTACCAAAAGCAGGCTGCAAATAGGTGAACCGGTGCAGAATGTGTTGGCAAGGGACTAGGCAAAGCTTTAAACCCAAAGCAGCTCTATGATGAAGTAGACACTCGAAACACACGCATACCCGGCACTGTATAACAAGTAAATGTCTGCCTCTTTGATATTCTGTTGGTTCACTCTGATTTTCTCTAAGTAGCTGACGCACGATCCTTGCAAATGAGAAGTTTTTGAAGCACACGTTCTGCAAAAAAATGGAGGCAGGGGGCGGCGGGGGGGCGGGGGGGGTCACTTTAGGCCACTTAGCGGGCAGGCGCGCGCGTGAGGTTTAAATGAGAGACGAACGCTATCAAGCACAAGCGGCTGGAGAAATCCAAAATGAGAAAGTTCTCGGGAGCAAATGAGGAAAACAGCGTTAAAAATTTACTTCCAGTCTTCTTCAGATGAGATACGAGAAAAAGCCTTCATGTAGATGCGGAAAACAAGTCATTTCCAGTCATCTAAGAATGCACCAAATCCTACCTACTTTATATGATAAAATATCGAAGACACTCTAATTACAGTTTATCGATGTAAATTATTTGATTTTTCATTTTAGTCATGCGGGCGGATGGGTGGGCGAGTGGTTAGCGCATTGACCTCACAGTGCAGAGGTTGTGGGTTCGATCCTGGCCCCGGCCTTATTGTATGGAGTTTGCATGTTCTCCCTGTGTGCGTGGGTTTTCTCCGGGTATTCCGGTTTCCTCCCACATTCCAAAAACAGGCGTGGCAGGCTGATTGAACACTCTAAATTGTCCGTAGGTGTGAGTGTGAGCGCGAATGGTTGTTCGTCTCTGTGTGCCCTGCAGTTGGCTGGCAACCGGTTCAGGGTGACTCCGCCTACTGCCCGAGGACAGCTGGGATAGGCTCCAGGACCCCCAGCAACCCTTGCGAGGATAAAGCGGATTGGAAAATGGATGGATGGATGTATTTTAGTCACGCATCATATTTCGAATTTCGACACATGAGTTTTCTATCCTGAAACTTTAGTAGTAGTCGCAATATTAGTGATGATGATAATAATAATAATCATCATCATCATCATCATCATACCATCAACATTTGCCACTCACAAACCAGTCCTCTGGGCCCCTAAAACGCATCAGATTTTTTATTTATTTTTTTTTCATGACCATATGTTAAACCTCATCCCTTTCGAGGACAGCGGTTACGACAGTGGACAGCTTACCATGTTATCAGGTTACAGGGTGCATGAAAGGCTTCATGTTGTAAGTCATAAGCGAGCACAGGTAGCGGAAATAATAATCCAAATATGAGTTTGGGGACTTTAAAGTGCAGAGAAGTGAAACTGCAGCGCAGAGTTTGATTAACAGTCCAAAGCACTGCACGATGTCTCGTGGCCTTGTCTGTCATGCAGCGCTGCAAGGACTCGCTTTGATTGTTTGGCCCAAAGCACGTCCATGCATATAAATAATGCAAAGAGTAACAAGACCGACATTTTCTTTCTCTTTTTTTTTTTTTTCTCAAAGAAAGCCATGTTTTTAATTGTGACTTTATGACATGCTGTGTTTTGGCAATGTCACGCGTGCATAATTTATCCATCTTGTTAACATTCAGCGGTCAAAGGCTAACCTGCTACTTTTTTTTCTTTTTTTTTAGAGCTATTTGTGGAAGTTATAGTGCAGGTGTTTACATGATGCTACGTTAAATTTACTTCTGAATTTGTTGAAAATGCAGCCTTCGCAGCCAGTTTTACATCACGGCCTGAAATTTGGTGGGAGCGTTCATCATGAGAAGACCTACAAAATAATTGAAGTCTCACAAGCCAAGGCGCCACTTGCATTCTTTGAGACCCCCCAAAATTCTTGAAAAATGATATATTTCAAAAATATATCTTGAAAACAAATCCACAGGTCCACCGTCGTAGCTTTGTGCCCAACTAAATTTGAGACATTTCACACCGGCAGTATTTGTGAGTAAACTGAGGTATCATTTCAGTTTCCATATTTGATGGCTTCTGCGCCGCTTCTGCCTTTGCGGTGAGCAGTACGTGAAAACATTGAACTACCAAAAAATGAGTGACGGTACCTTGCAAAACTTTTATTTATTTATTTTTTTGTCCTTCCTTGCATGCGTGCAGTTTGGTGGGAAAAATTGTTGACTCGCAATAAATCTATAAGGTCAGAGCTTGACCCAAAGAGCTTAGGTTCCCTAACGCACTTATTCGGGGATAATCAGCAGCGGTTATACGCAGGACCCTTCATTTATTCTGTAATTCGAATGGCCCCAAGGAACATTTCCGCTTTTTTTTTTCCTCATTGTGTGTCTTTGTTTAGGAGAGATGCGCGCCGCACGTCAGCCTTCACGACGCGTCATCTGCAAGCTCCCTCGCGTATTGTCACAATCTGAGCTTGCTTTCTGTGCATTGTTTTAGCCGACAGCGCCGGCCCGCCGTTATTTCTTTGAGTGGATGGATGGACGGAATATAGATGGGTGAATCTCCTGTCTTGATTAGTTTTTGCACTGCTCAAATATTAGCAAGCAAACAAGTTCAGTCCCGTGCGGTTGTTTTTTTTTTTTTTCACGGTGTACACATCTACAGTGGTTGAACGATTTCAGATTTTTTTTTTGTGTAGTCGACGCTAAGGCGATGATGATGATGATGATGATGATGACGCATAGCTGACGTCATTAATGGGTGTCTTTTTTGAGTTGACCTCAAGCTAAAACCGTCATTGTTTCATAGCAGAGTCAACACATCGTCTATTCGACGAGTTGGTTCGATCCCAGTCTCGACCGGAACACTCGGTGCTGCGGTTCAAACACGGCGGCACTTGACGAACAGCAGACCATTGACTGTTCCTTCTAGAAGATTCGACGTGGTTTGTAAGTGTGATGAACAGCAACAAAACGTTGCCATCCGTTTGCCACAGACTCCATGCGAACCGCTCCGAACTGTTGGGGGCCAAGTTGATCTGATCTAAATAGGCTCCACATTTCTTTCTCCATGTCTGTCAACATCTCTCGTCTTCCTCTCGCAACTATTCGCTGCCACTCCGACCCGTCCCTCCCTCGCCAACCCTCTGTTTTATCTCGTTCCATGCCGCTGGATTCTGCCCCCTCTGTCTCTCTTCATTCCCCCCGTTCTTCGGCCGAGCAGCGAGCGGCAGCGCCAGTGATTAGGAGGTGTTAGAAAGAATGGACGTGCTGTTCCCATAAAGCGCTCGCCGCTGTCAACACCAGCTTTGGTGGAATGGAATCAGATTAAAAAAAAAACACACACACACATAGAGTGCATGTATGTGTGTGTGTGTGCGCAAGATGGGGGTGGACGGGGGGTCAATTAGGAGTGTAGCGCGACAGCACTATTGAGACACATGACTCTCTTGCCTCCAACTGTAAAGTCAGTTTGCCCTTCAGATGAACTTTGGCTCACTTGAGCGCAGCAGTGATGAGATGGAGGAAAGGGGGATTGAAAAAAGACCGCACGACGACTGTGTGCTAAAACGAACACCTTGACCCTCAAACGGCGCACCTCCCTCTCTTCATGCTCTCACATAAATATTTGGCAACACACGCCGGCTGGGCGATGACACCGTTTGGCAACGAGCGCGGCATACCGGCGGGTGCGCGGAGAGCAGTCGGGCACAGTCAAGCGGGTAAAAGGAAAGCAAAAGTTCCAATGGCCTTTTGGGTTGCCCGCTGCGAGACTTTTACCCTTTTTCATCTGCAAGTCTCATTCTTAGCAGGCTGCCTCGAACGGAGAAACGACAAAGGCTTTCGGTAAAATGCAAAAAGTATCAACGAGCGCCATCATTGTGTTGTCTGGTGTACAGGCTAATTCCTGGTTCTATCCATCCATCATGAAATCACCATCCAACATGCAAAACTATGAGGGGTTAACTATAGTTTCGAATTGTAATATCACCATTCGCCACTAGATGGCAGACATGGCTTGGTTGAACTTGTACTGCCCTACACCACAACGTGAGACTTTGAATTTTTTTTTTTTTTTTTTGGCGGATTTCGAAATGACATTCAGGGAAAACTTAGTACCTCACTAATGCACAAAATGAGTTAGTTTGCCATTTAGCAGTTTTAGGGTGTCCGTCAATGGTCATTTTACTGCTAAGGAGCCCTTTCCTCCAGGCAAACCCCCCAACATATTAAGAGCGCTTATGTTGTCCATATTTGAAATGGATTTTTTTGTCATACTTGGGAAATGAATGGTCGTGTGTGCCCCCCCCAGCAGCATTGATGAACAATTGTGCCCCCCTCCACTCCGCCTTAATGTTGCCCATCGCTGATTTGGACAAGGCACAATTGCTTAGCAATTCCGTTTTTTGTCACTGCCTGTTGGCCAAAGTATGGTTGCCAAGTTTGATGAAAACAAAAGACAAAGACAGAAGCTGATCGGCTGCGTACCGCAAAGTCTGTGTTGTCAGTGGGAACAGGACTTCCACTCGGTTTCCTGCACTCCAGTTTAATTGGGTGCCTTTTGGTATTGCTCTCACGCAGCACAGTGATTTGCCGTCACTAATCTGGCATCACAAGTCGGCGGTCCTGCGATGCGGCTTATGTTCTCGTCGCCGGCGTCACGGGATGCGCGCTTTTTTTTTTTTCTCCCCCCGCTCTCCCTTTTGCGCCTCGCCAAAATAAACCGAGGCCATAAACGCTCGCATTGTTCCTCCGACTAATTACAAGGCAGTCGGCGCTCCACCTTCATTTAATAGCGACAGGAATAACAGCGAGATAGAGAATCACAGCGCTCATTTGGAAAACACGGTGATACAAAAGGGAGTTAATTAGGACATAAGAGTGAGGAATTGGTGGGGGGGATTAAAACAAAAGGCACACATCAAATCCGCACACCCGCTTGACTGTGCGACGTGAAAAGGTCAACCAATGAAGGCTGCGGAGGCAATTTTGACACTTCTGACAGACTGGTATTTATTTTATTTTATTTTTTTTTTAGGATTGTCCAGCCTAACAGGCATTTCCTGGATGTATACATTTTATTGAAAGCCGGCATTGATTGCCCGTCACTTACCCTTGCGTTCGATGTCAAGGAGCTTCTTGAAATTGCTTTGGTTAATTTATTTTTTGAATAAACTTTATTCAACATATTGCACCTTGACAGGGAATTTCACGCGAAATGCAGTCGTGCAAATTTAGAACACCTTCAAGGTTGCCATGGAGACATGACACAGAAGAAAAGAAAAGAAATGACAAAAGGGGGAAAGAAAACATGCCCGTAAAATGCCACGTATGATACGCACCTGTGTATCATGGTGTACCCTGATTTGCCGCTTTCCATTCACATCATCTGATTGCATTTGTGCAAGTGCATGTTTTTAATGCACCCAAACACAGTTTTACTGTCCAACCTGATGGTTTCAACTTGCCCTCCTTTTCACTCTTTTATTCAAGCTCCTCCACTTGCGCCTCTTCCGTTTTGATGAGCGCGCCAAGGAGGGTGCGCGCAGACAGGAAAAAAAAAAAAATCCTTTGGATTGACTTAATTTGAACATGGGTTCAGTTGCACATGATTAAACTGTGTTAAACTGACATGTGACTTGATTATTTATGCAGCAGTCTGGAGAAACAGATAAGATCTCGCGGTGTAACGAGCTGTTTTGCATTTGATTATTGTATTGCAGTTGAGGGGTTGTCATGAGCATGCCAAGTTAAACACGGAAACGTACGAACATGTAAACGCACCGCTTGTTCGTGAAATGACGTCACCTCCATAGGTGGGATTTCGCCGGGAAAAAAAACGCTCTTTGGAGAAAGCCTGGTTTGTTGCAAAGTGATCATTACGAATGGCAACTGTGTCAAGCAGACAGCATTAAAGTGTGCAGTCATTTACGTCTAATAAATGTCTCAAAAAAAAAATGAAAAAGATACAACCCATCCAAGAGATATTGAAAAATAATGACCAACATTAGGATACAAAACGAGAGTTCAGTGCCCCATTTTTGCAGATGAAAATAAAAACAAAAAAAGTGGAGGGGGGGGGGGAAGCAACCCCATAATCAGCTCCTGTTAACCGAGCATAGTATGAATTTTGGAAGAAAAAAAAAAAAAAAAACAAAGCTTGGGTGAGTTTAGATATTTTAAAGGTCCTTCAGCCACAAACGTGCCCACAAGCTTTTGTCTCTTTGCAACCAAAGTTGCACCACGTACTGTATTTGGCTAACGCTATACGTCGAAGGATTTGAGTTCCTGCATGTTCGTCGCACGTGGGCAGAGCACGGCAGCGAAATTTGATGATTCGCCATAAAACTCAGCGACACAAAGGCAGAACTAGTTTTGTCTGGCCGCATGAGAACCTCCCAAAGGATATTTTGCCAGGAAAACCTCTCTCCTTCCCATGTTTCTCTTAATTGATCTGTCGGCCCGCCTGTGTGTGTTTTGAGATGAATGACATGCAAAAAAAGAAGATAAACATGCAAAGCGAAAGTGCGTGTTTGCCGTGTTCCCTGGATCAATTATTCAAGCTGACAAATAGCTACAGGCCGCCTGGTGTTTTGGCCAATTACAAACGGGCACACTGCGGGGCTAAACAGGGGGCCTTTGCTTTTCGCCTGGGGCGGTTCTCGCAGATGAAGCGGACCTCCCGAAATCGGAAAAATGCTTCCTTCCGTTATCTGCTCGTGCCGGTTCTGACTCCCTTCCCTCCGCTTCTTTCATATGTGATATTTTGGCCGTGTCATGACATTTTAGCGAGCATACCTCCCAGGCCTGTATTTACAGCAGCTGCCTCACCGTGCGGGCAGCGAGACTACAGGCGCGTCTGACATTCTCATGCACAACAACGGCAAAGTAGGCGGCTCGGATTTCAACCCCCCAACCCCACCACCCCCCAAAGAGAACAGAACACGCACATTGACTTTAATGGCATTGGCCGGTCACATTCGACGCTGTTGTAAAACAATCCCATAAAACCTTTGACCACATAATAGCTCATGTAAATATTCATGTGTCGTTGCGGTACACTGATTAATACAAATGTTCATTCTCATAAAACATTTTTTTTAATGACGGTACGTCACCTTGTTGACATGAAACCGTCTGTCATGTATTTTTAGCACTTTACAGTTTGATATCTTTGGATCACATGATCTTTAAATGCAAATTCAACAAAAAGAACAAAACTTAATTGGCTTTTTCAAATTGGGCTACATCAAACGACACGGTGAACCAGAGGATAGCATGTTCACTTCAGAGTTCTGAGGTTTGGGGTTAGAATCCTTCCATATATCCCCAACCAGCGGGAAGTTATGCAATTTCAGCTCATTGATCTGAAAAATTATGATTTCTTCGCAACAAATCTATATGATGATAGCTATGTGTTTAATTAAGCAAGCTAAGTAAGCACAGTTAACAGTAAAGTGAGATGAGATCATTTTGATATATACAGACTCCTTTTGGTATTGTTTTTGCTTTGTGGTCTGCCATGGGATTTTTTTATATGTAATTTACTCATTCATCTGTCTATCTATCGATCTATCTCGCTGTCTAGCTCGCTCGCTATCTAATTAGCTCACTATCTAGCTAGCTATGTAGCTAGCTACTTTGCTAGCTATGTAGCTATCTTGCGATCTATCTGCCCTATCTACGGCAAGGCAAGCCAAGTTTATTTCATGTGCTATCTATCTATCTATCTATCTATCTATCTATCTATCTATCTATCTATCTATCTATCTATCTATCTATCTATCTATCTATCTATCTATCGCTTTCTAATCCATGTAATTGATCTAATCTATCTCATTCATCTCATCTGTGTTTATTATTTGGTATGTGGTACCTTCCTTTCTTTCCTCACACAAGATGTGGAGTGGGATAGATTAGCATAAAGAGCCCTTGTGTGCCGTGTCATTTTCATCACGCCGGACCCTGCGAGGAGGTGGGAGGGTCCTTCGGTAGTTCCGTGAGACGTGGGAGTGCAAACGCTGTCTCGCGAATAACCCCGCATCCCAACGGAGTGATGGCTCCTAAACGGCAGGGCCTGTGATCACTATTGATTCCTCCCGTACTCCTCTTGCACGCCAATGCGTCGAGGTTTGTACAAGCTGAAATTTCTGATGTGACAAGCGAGCGACAGGAGAGGAGGAAGAGGAGGAGGTGGTAGAATACTCTCCATCCCTCTCACGTCCTGATCCGTGCGCTCGTTTAAGTGGCTGTTGCTCCTCCACTATCGCCGTGTGTGTGCGTGTGTGTGTGTGTGTGTGTGTGTGTGTGTGTGTGTGTGTGTGTGTGTGTGTGTGTGTGTGTGTGTGTGTGCGTGTGTGTGCGTGTGACCTGCATGTTTGTTTGTTTCGTGTATGCGCTCTTCACCTCACTATGCTGTTTGCATGGGCCCGCTTCCAGTGACGTCTGGGGGATGCCAAACAGCCCGTTAGCCAATAACTCAGCAACATTGAGGCCACAGTGGACTCCGGACCCCTCCCCTGCCCCCCCCCCCCCATGACTCTGCATAAATGAGCAGCCCCAAACATCTACTGTCCTACATACGCGTTTTTGATTTGAAGAAAATGTTTTATTACAGGGAATAAACTGTGACAATTACGGTGCATTCATTAGCATTCGAGCGCTACATCCTGCGGTGCCCCAAATTGCTACAAAGTCCTCCACAGGAGATTTAATTACATGCATTCTCTTTTTGCATTCTTTTTATTTGTTTATTTATTTCATTTCTTTTTTTTTTGGGGGGTTGACCACCCCGCCCCCCTCCTCCCTGCCCCTGTCAAGCCACTCAATGTCTTTCAAAGGAGCCTCATTGACTCCACTAGTCTCAGTCTATTGGTCGGAGAGACAATCCTTCCTGTCGTGTGGTAATGAGTAACCTTTCGTGGTCAAGGGGTCAAGAACCTGTTGCTTGTGTTGGATAAACTCACCACAAAGGTTAATGACTGATAAGGCCAATGGAGCCCTCGCAGTCCTTTTGGAAAGAACCAGACGTCTGTCTCTTTCTCCGTGCTCCAAAAACACACCCGTAGCATTTGTGCCGACTGCCAAATGAAGCATGACGTGGAATTCTGCCGTTAAAGCAACGATACGCAACTACTGGAGCTGAGAGGGATAGCTTGACTTTTATTCAGATGCCGCGGTGCATTTGGAGTATCCCTGTGTATCTTTAATATTGCACGGCAAAAAAAACGGGGCTTGAAAAATTGACTAAAATGGGGACTAGATGACTTTTACTAAACCCTTTCATGCATCCTGTAACCTGATAACATGATAAGCAGTCCACTGTAGTAACCGCTGTCCCTGAAAGGATGAAGTAAAATTATCCGACAATTCACCGCGACAATTTGGCTTGGTAAGATTTCCTCAATGAAGAAAACGGATGGTCACGGCCGACAGCGCCTCTCAATGCATTTTCAACGTGATCTTGTTTTGTGTTTGTAAAATGTTTTTTTGGGGGGTGGGGGGGGGAGCATGTAGAATTGTGCCAGCATGCATGTGGACAATGGGATTCAACTCTTTCGATTGTTGATGCGCGAGAGGGAGTGCGCAACGTGCGTTCCCTTCATGCCTCAAAGAGTTGAATATGCATTCGTTGGGACTACAAAGAGAACAATTCTATCGCTGTCATGTCTAATAATAGCTCAATTACCATAGCCTTCAGGGCTGCATCTATGGGGAGATGCGCGTTGGCATGTGGAGTGTGATACAGACTCATTGAAATAATACCAGTACAAACAGGACACGGGCCCATCCGCAAACTCACGTGAGGCGCATTCCTTTCCCAGCCTCCCTGCGTGTGGGCGGGGGGTGGTTTCTGGACAACGGCGGCGCTGTTCGCGGAAGCGCCTGAACGGAGGTGCAAAGCAGACGCAAAACGGCGGGGCCGTTTTTTTCGCTCGCTCACGTCAAACCGCGCCACGAAGATCTGATGAAATTAGCCCAACCTGAACCTTACCCTGCGCGTTGTCACATTTGGAGATGCCCCGTCCTGATGGAGTATACTTTTCTCGGCCGCCACCTTCTTGAAAACAAATCAATACACCCGTCGTGTAGACGTTCATAGGAAAGATTACAGAGAAATGGCTATTAAGGGCTTAGCCTCTATCACTTCTCCCATCTCAAAGCCACTTATAGACCGGCGGCGGCATTGGGCTGCGATCGGGGACCCGGCGCGCTGTGTCACGCTGCAGAGGTTGTCAGACGGCAACTTTGATGGGACGGATTCTTCGGGCGGTCAAAACTGTGGACAAGGGCAAGAAAAGACAAAACACCCATTCGACAAATTGTCTTTGGATTCTTCGTGGACTTTTCTACTGAGTCACCGGACGGTTAATTGACCGTGCACTTCTTTAAAAATGTCAAAAGTGTGCTGGGAATGCCGAGCGGCTTCTCCGACTGTCCGAAACACAGCTTGGATATTATGAAAGATGTCGGCATTGCTTCCGTGTCCTCTTTCCTGCTGTCAGGTTCAGACCGAACCGAATAATGTGTTTGGATTCCGAAAATGCAGGTGTGATAACAAAAACATTTATTGCAGAAAATCGCACCGACAAACTATAAACTGAAAATGCTGGTCATGAGGGGGCGGGAAAAACAATGCATAAAACAAAAAGCGCTCACAAAGAGAACCCCGAGAATACACAAACGAAATATCAAAAGTCCCATAACACGCAAACAATGATCAAGAGCAATAATTGAATCACAAAAATACTTTAAATCAAGTTTCTAAGAACAAAATGAGAGCGACAACGAATAGTGTCATGAGATCTAGAAAATAACACTTGAAGCACAACAGCGAGCAAGGTCAATAATCCGACAAAGTTTCGGCAGCTTCACAGTCCTTAAATGCATGGCTAATTGAAATGTGCAGCAGGTGTGCATGCTGAAGGGAAAGCCCTCCTCTGCTAGGAGCCACAAAAACAGAATAATGACACCTGCTGTCAAAAATGCGCAATTCCAACAAAGCCGACAAGCTTTTGGGTTCCCTTTATGATCACAGAACCCCACCCCCGCGTCAATTTTATTTATTTATTTTTTACCTTTTTCACTGTGCAGTGAATCAAAATAATAAAAACAGAACAGAATGATTGTATGGCATTAAATACAAAATGGTCACAGTATCAAGTGATTGAGTGAAATCCCACAAAAGTTTGCCTGGGAAACTGAGGTCAATGCCTGAATCTGCTAAAAAAAAAAAAAAAATTGTATTGTCATTGTAACTGAGATCCCTACTGAAAGTCGGCAGTTTGTGCCATTTTTATAATTTTCAGAAATCCTAATCCAACTCTGGGGTATTATTGCCCTTCTGAGTTTCAATGTCGAACGCAAACTTGGAGGCATCCTATCTCTTCGGGCGCCGAAGAGCTTTTCTGCTCACATTTATGTCTGCAATCGGGCCCCCCGATAAAAGCAAATGCTTACTTTCTTTTGAATGAGATGGAACGCCAGACAGTTTATATCGTTTGGTTCACCGGAATGGCTTTCGACCAATTACAACTTCCACATGGTCCTCCTCACTATCAATCGGTGGCAGCTCCCTCCCGCTGTCGTTAGCATGACGTATCTTGCCACACGTGGCTCTCAATTTCAAGTTAAATAACACTGGGGGCTTTTTCTGTACTGGGGGGGAGGGGGCTCACATGCTCATCAGCTCATTGTCTTTGCCATCTTGTCACTGGCATTTTTGGGAAGTCACGGAGACACACGGAAGGGTTCCTGCAGATGTGTGAGATGGAAAGGCAAGAGAATTGTGTGGCAGGAATACAATCGTCGCAGCCACCCTCCATCCACTCGCTCGCCATGATTATTTCTACAATAACATTCCATAGCATTTTCATCCCGCAATATAGTGCACGGCCATGGAAAATTGTGCCCCGGAGCGGTACACCTCGCGAGTGTTACGGCACCTCCGTTTAAGGCTTGGTTTGGCAGACTTTTATTGGCAGTTTCACAGGGAAAGTGAAAGAATATCGGCTTTTTTTTTTTTTTTTGAAAGTGGGGGCAGCGGGGGAGCCTGAATGGCTCTGATATTGCCGGATTTAACGCTCCATCCCGGATTCGGAGTTTTTCCAGCAGGCCCCGACAACCCGAGTCTTCTTTAAAAGTGGACATTTGGGAGTTTCGATGACTCACTGAGGGCGGGGGTCCTATTGCTCTGAATCCACACGCCCTTATGTGTCAACTGCATACTCTCAATGGTTGAATCTTGGTGAAGGCAATCCAGTCCAGAATGTTGGTCTTCTCTTTGTTATTTAGCCTGCTTTGCATGAATTGGCAGTTGAAGCGGTTGCCAAAGCGATTCGAAGCTCGGTGCGAGTTCAGTCCCACTCTCACCCTTCCTTCCTCAGCGAGCCTCATTGTTTAGCCAATAACACGTTTGCTCTCATAAGAACAGCTGCTTGGCCCAGAAGGTGTGAAATATGGGATATCTTTTATAGCACATTACCCTCCTTTTCAGGGAGGAAGGAGGAAAAAAAAAAGCTCCCAAAACCAAGAGGCTAAAAGAGAAGGTAGACAGGCTATTTAAAAGGCTCTTGGAATCATCTTCTCATCGATAGCCTCTCATTGACCAGTTTTCTTAATTGACTGAGGGAGCGGAGAGCTAATATTTGTCATTTTGACACATCCATTATGGCAACGAAGCCCTGTCCGCTGGAGCTTCAGGAGTGTCAATAAATGAGAATGGATTTCAGGTGACGATGACAAGCATCTGAGGACCTCTCATCTAGTAATAGGATCATTTCGAAATAGGAAAATCCACTCGCCGTGCTCCCCTTTCAGATAAAAGCGCAGACGAGCCATTTGTATCATTGGAGCTCTTCCAAATGCCAGACATTCCGCTACAGCAAAGATGACATTCGGGTATTTATTGGTTGACTAACTTGCGAGGGTGTCATGTTCTATTTTGGTTGCTAAACAGTCGGGTTGGGGGTCGGGGGGTTCAAATTGACTGTACACGATTCTGTTGTCAGTCTTATGCCCGACCACCTGCCATTAAAATTACGAGAGAATTTTGGGCGTCATGTATTGCTTTCGTGCAGACTCGTTGATTTTTCGTCTTTATGTCTGCTTGAAGGGCGGCCCCGTTGGTCCAGTGGTTAGTTTGTCGACCTCACAGTGCAGAGGTACCGGGTTCAATTCCAGCTCCGGCCTCCCTGTGTGGAGTTTGCATGTTCTCCACGGGCTTGTGGGTTTTCTACGGGTACTCCAGTTTCCTCCCACATTCCAAAAACATGCGTGGCAGGCTGATTGAACACTCCAAATTGTTCCTAGGTGTGAGTGTGAGCGCGAATAGTTGTTCGTTTCTGTGTGCCCTGCGATTGGCTGGCAACCGGTTCAGGGTGTCCCCAGCCTACTGCCCGAAGAAGGCTGGGATAGGCTCCTGCACCCCTCGCAACCTTCGTGAGGATAAAGCGGATCGGAAAATGGATGGATGGATGTCTGCTCGATGGACCCTCGCAACTGGTTTGAACAGGAATGTGACATTTCAAACGAAGGTTTAGTCCACGATTTTCCTTCAGCGCCAAATTGGGCCGCGTCAGTCGGGGAAATGGAAAAAAGTCGCCAAAGTTTGCAGACGATTCCCAAATCTGACAGCGGCCCTTTCTACACGTACCCTCGGCGAGCTCGGCCGTCGATACGGTCAGTCCTGATTTGATTAGCGCATGCCTCATCCTCGGCTTGTACTTGGATTAGGCGGACAGCGTACACGCACCCAGCCTTTCGCCGTATTCCAGCCGCCCCTTGTCAGTATGCGCCGGGCTCCGCGGATCGGTGTTTATTGAATCATTTCCCAAATAGGGGAAACGATAATTACAAGAAGTGGCGGCTCGGCACATTATGCAAGTGCTGCGCCATGACTTTGCAGCCAAACGGGCCTCCTTATTAAAGACAAACTGGCCCACAGAAGCGCCTAATCTATTTCTAGGATTTCCGAAGATTCAGCAATCCAGGGATTAGGCTTTTTCTCACAGATTTAGACCGCTTCACCCCCTTCTCCCCACTACCACCTCATCCTCCTCCGCCCTTTTCCACCCCCCCTGACTCACTTGCTCACGTTCATAGTGTTGCTGTCTGCAGTACGTCAACCCGGACCTTTTCTGTTCTACCACACACACACACAGACACACATACACACACGTTCACATTATTTCCCGATTGAGTCGTACAACTTGATGCTAATTTGGTGTGCGGGGGCATTTCCACAACACAAGGTTTATGTTATTTGTATGACAACAGGTCCACCTTTCCGGGGGCCTCAACATTCTAGATCGGTGGTTCTTAACCTGGGTTCGATCGAAACCCAGGGGTTCGGTGAGTCGGTCTCAGGGGTTCGATGGAGCCTCTGCCATGGAGGTTAAGACACACGCAACTCAACATTTTAATTAGTTATGACACACCCGCTTGGCCATCGCTGGCTGCAGATGATCACATGACATTGCTTGTCCAATCAGGGCTGTGGGACATTTAGTTTGCTTCGTAGTCAACGTGTGACTGTCGTGATAGTATGTCAGACAATTAAAAAAAATATATATATATATACTTAATTCTTGAAATGTTATTTACTTTTTTCTGTTTTTAATCAATACGTTTTTTTTAAATATCTTGAATTTGTAAAAAAAATATGTATATTTATTTTTCACTCATGAAGGGTTCGATGAATGTGCATATTAACTGGTTGGGTTCGGTACCTCTAAAAAGGTTAAGAACCACTGGTCTAGATGGTGAATTCTAAAGGGCGGAGCATGTTGATGAGAATTTTGATTTAGAAAAACAAAACAAAAAACAAGGGCATTAGCTACAATAAGTTTAGCTACATCCATGCTATGGACGACTTCAACGACTGTCAAAGCGGACGTGAAAAGAAGAAGGTTATAATATTTTTCCAATAATACTTTTTACAATAGGAGCACTGTTGGTGTCCATAGTAACAATGTTTTGGACCTGTAAATTTGTGAAAGTTGGACACAAAGTGAGTATTGACAGTGCATGCATAGACCTTACCAACTCAAAGCCTGGCATGCCTATTATGGTGTTTTCTTTTGTTCCGGGTTTGCAAATTGAAGTCCTCGTCGACTGCTAAAGTCCATAAATTGACAATTGTCAATTAATTAGCCGTTTGGACTCTTAGGCCATTAAAGGAGCATCACAGTGGCAAATAGTGCACATAAATGCTAGCTGTGAAGCAGCAACATCATTTGGCAGGAAAAAAAAGGCATCAATACATGTTTATTTCTTCTGTCTGATTGGAAGGCTTAGCTGGGATATGAATGCGGTATTTAATTGCGTGTTATGAGAGGGTATGAATCAACAATTTGCACGTACGGCGATTGTGACAAGCCTTTAGATTGCGACGTTGCTGTTAAAAGCATTTAGGACAGCGGAATAACCGTTAAAGACAACATAAACTTCTTATTGAAATATAGTTTATGAGGCAGACAGCTGTATAGGGAGTGGAAAGGTCAAATTGAGAAGGAGCTGGGGGTGTTAAGAGAATGCCAAACACGGTGCTCGACTGGTGTGAGCAGCCACAAAGGCGGCAGTACCAAGTTTACAGCGCCGCGTGTAATCAACTGTGGACACGTTTTCGGTCCGGATGTCGCGGCGACAAAATAAATACAAACAAAGACGTAAGTATAAGTTCCACGCTAACAGTTGCACCCATGCTAATTTCTTACCAAGCTAGCTGGGAGACCACCTCCCTCGGGGTCGGATTTTGCACATCCATCCCTACCATTTTTAGGTGTTTGATTTCAGCGCACCGCGCCCAACCTTTGATAAGTTTCAAAATATTCTCAATAGTTTAACGCAGGGGTGCGATCGCGATTGACCGGTAGCTCTCGGACTAGTCCCAAATCGATCACGAGGGGTGTAGAGGGATAAAAACCTCAACCCAAAAATTGTGTGTGTGTGTGTGTGTGTGTGTGTGTGTGTGTGTGTGTGTGTGTGTGTGCGTGTGTGTGTGTGTTATTAATATGATATATTTTTGTCCTTACCATCCTATCAGTCTCACTCTCTCAAAAAGTATTTCACAAATTAAATAAAAAAGCAGGTCACCTTTAAGCCACGGTGGTGCGTGACCTGCATCACCGGAAGTTGTTAGCGTGATATATTTTATTGTTCTTATTATTCTCATTCAGTTAGTTTCATGTAAAATTCACCGAGCGCACTGGCAAAGAATGGGAATCTGGAGTGCAGGGAGAAGCATTTTAACCCTTAAGCTTAACACTTGAGCTACGATCTTGAACACGCTGCAAAAGTGCGTCCCATGCCTCTGCGTCAGGTCTCAACTAAGGTAGTCAGTGACTTGCTTTCCACAAACTCACAAACCTTTGTGTCTACTTTATTTTTCAGTTTCGCTCATCTTAGGGGCCGTTATGGCTTTTGCTCATGCGTGTGTAAGTACAGATCGATCGCGGGAGGTTAGTTCATCGAAAAGTAGATCTTTGGTCAAAAAAGGTTGGGCACCCCTGGTTTAACGTATTTTACTTTGATACTGGAGTCATGATCCATCTAGGCTTCTCCTCTTAGACATGGAATAAGAATCCCCCTCCCCCCCAAAAAAAACTGACAAAAAGCAGGAGAAGAACCACAGAGTTAGCCTGTCGAGGTCTCAAGAGTTATGCTAAAATTGCAGCAAGTCTCTGGCCACTAGTCAGAGGCTGGGCTGCAATGTATTTGTTTAGGCAGTCGCATGAAGCAGTTGCACTTCCTGTTCCTTACGCAATGTGCCTCTGTAGCGTGGTGAATGTCCTTACAGAAAAATTGAAATGCATGTACCATTCCACCCCGAGATTAAGTAAACACAAAAGATGTACACTATATGAGAAAATATGGAAATAGGAGCAAAAGGGGAAATTGAGCTGCAGCGGTAAGCCTTTGGGGTGATTACCTTATCTCAGTTGAAACCATTTTAATTTAACCGTCGAAGCAAACAAAAAGACCATTTGATCAAAGACTGCAAGCTCGCTGGAGTTGGACTTTCTCTTGGGATGCAAACTCATTGTGACCAGATGAGACACTTCGATCAGTCTTCTGGTGGGAGAAGCGGCTTCAGAAAAGACAACATGACTCGGAATAACTGCTCGCTCACCTCCCGAGCCTCCTCGGCAGTCGGACATGGCCGGGCTGCGGGATGTGAGGGAGAATTTCGGATTTCACTTGATCCGTTCAGCTTTGACTGTGAGCTGGAAAATAGGCATCCTATCAGCGACTTAAAGTAAGATTCAGACCAGGCTTATCTGATTAAAAGGTGAAGAGGACAGCATCAATTAACAAAGTGAAACCCCCAACAAAACATTTTTGCCAATATTTGTCAGAGCCATCTGTAACTTAAGCTCCTTTTCCCATGTAGAAATCAAGCCAGTAATTGTAGGAAAAAAAACAAAACATGTTTCTCATGCTATAAATGATTGTGTCACCCAATGTGACAAAACTATGATCCTATTGGCTCAACAATCCACCTGATGGGAAACGATGTGCGATGGTTTGTCACCTCAGAATGACCCTTCAATGGCAAAGTCAGCTCGTCCTCCACCAAGCATCTCCAGTTGGTCCAAAATGCTACTGCTCACCTCCTAGCGGGAGCTCGTAAGAGGGAGCACATAACCCCACTTCCGGCTGGTCCAATTACACGAAAACAAAACAAGAGCGAGATCAAAGACAAAATAATATCAATACTTACTCATGAGGGACTAGAGAGCAAAAGCGACAACGACGAGATTGAGACATCTCGAAAACAACACTTGAGCGTGAACAGCAAATAAAGGTCAACAATCTGACGGAGACTTGACAATTAGGCAGTCCTTAAATACATGGCGAACCGATGAAACATTGGCAGCAGGTGTGCACGCTGGAGGGAATGCCCTCCACTGCCACCTGCTGGAGACACACAAGAACAGAATCATGATGATAAGTTGTTTTTTTTCTTCATTAATTCATTTTCCGAACCGCTTTATCATCACTAGGGTCGCGGGGGGATCTGGACCCTATCCCAGCTGTCTTCGGGCAGTAGGTGAGGGACACCCTGAACCGGTTGCCAGCCAATCGCAGGGCACGCAGAAACGAACAATCATTTGTGCTCACACTCGCACCTTGGAACAAGTTGGAGAGTTCAATCAGCCTGCCATGCATGTTTTTGGAATGTGGGAGGAAACCGGAGGACCCGGAGAAAACCCACGCAGGCCCGGGGAAAACATGCAAACTCCACACAGGGAGGCCAGAGCTGGAATCGAACCCGGTACTTCTGCACTGTGAAGTCAGCGTGCAAACCACTCGACTACTGGGCCGCTATAATATGTTATAAATTATATATTCTTTATTGCAATGTGCCTTGTTAGCCACTAATATGGATATCTGCCTCCCCCACTACCCCACAAGCAAAGGTTCATTTTATCCTGCGCCCTCGTGGATTTGCCACAAAGCCCAGATAACCCAGCGACTTGTCACTTCCAATCGCCTGAGCTCCCCAGTACACAAATAACATCCTCGAATAAGGCACCGCATGCAAACAAGTGGCTGGCCATAAACACAGGTGGAGCGTCCTTATATCTTTGACGATTAAGCCTAATTAATGACCCAGGTATGGAGAGGCGATAACTGCTCAACAGCTATTATCAGGCCGGCGTGACACTCACTACAGAGCCGCTCGCAACACAAAAGCCTTGTCTGTAGTCAATGGCCGGTGGCAGAAAGGACGAGGGATCAATTGCAAGAGGAGCAATAAAGGAGTTAAAAGGGAATGGGTGATGGAAGCAGGCGGTTGTTAGAAACGGATCGAGAGACGCTCGCCATCAGGGAGTTTCCCACAAAAGGCAACAGTTAGGATGCACGTTGGGGTCGATGCTTTGGGCTTTACCAGTGCGAACGTTGTCGGTCCATGATTGTTTATTGGTGTCTCCTGTTCTGCGCATTGTAGAAACACTCACCCACGTGCACAAGAATCCGGCAAACGAAATGTTCACATTGGTTTATATTAGTGATGGAAATGCTACGGAACTGTTAGTTTAACTCGCATTCTAGCCACGTCTGGTCTGTAACCAAATCCAGTGTTTCTCAGTTTTTCTGTATGATTTTTCTCTCCAGAGTCCAGACATTTATTAAAATGCCTGATATTTTGTTGGATGCTCTCAGCTTGAATGCGGTTCCAGCCAGACATCTGTGAAAAGCGTACTTGATCACAAAGGACATTATTCTAATGTCTGATCGTCGTGCGCGAGTCATGCCAGTCTTGGGTTAGCTTAGCACTTAGCGTGGCTTCCCCGTCTTTGCTCATCATCGCATAGTGAGACCGATACTTGTCAGATGTTTATCTTTTTTTTGGAGTGAATCCACGATGTGTTTAGATGCAGCAGCGTGCAGCCGAAGCTCATTGTTGGCTATCCGGCGTAGCATGAGTAGAAGCAAGCTTAGAGCTTCAGTGTTCCTTGGAATTGAACTCCCACAAAGCTGCCGACTGAACACCACCTGTTTGTATATTTCGGAATCACAGTGAAGATCGTAATGGCTACTTAAAAATGGATGTTGGGTTGTGACGTCAGTCTGCGCCAAGGTGACGCTGCAAATGAGCTTGACGATCGAAGCCTCGTTGGCAATGCGAGTGACTCGTGAAAGAAAAGAGAAAGTTAAGTGTTCACAGGATGTCACATTTTGTCACCAGTCAAAGATGCCAGCTCGATGTGGCGGCTCTTCATCCGGCTGCCTGGTCAGGTCGTACGGACCTTCCGTCACGTTTTTACTGTGATGCCATCAAAGTCATTCGATTGACAAGATGGATACGTGCTATTCATTCTTCTTAAAGGGAAAAGCTGGATCAGTGATGCCTTGAGAGATCATCAGGGTGCCCCCCCCCCAAAAAAAAATTGTCTGAAAATAATTTAATGAATGACAAATGATCAATTTTTGTTCCTTTTTCCATGCCAGTAACCTATAGTGACCTACAGAGCAAACACTGATATGTCCTTTCGCTAAATGGTAGCCAGCGCACCTCACCTAACCGAACCACCTGTTGCTATTCTTGGAACAAAATAGTGGTTTTGACATCAGCTAAACAAGTCCAGAGTTAGCACAAAGTAGTTCGTTTTGAAAGTAAATTAAAATTAAAATGACATCATTATTACAGTACTTCAGTATAATTTTTTGGGGGGGGAATTTTTGTTTGGTGGTGTTCCGTGAGAATTTTCCAATTAAAAAAAATGCACTTTGGCTCAGTACAGGTTAGGATTTTTGTTTGGTGGTGTTCCGTGAGAATTTTCCAATTAAAAAATGCACTTTGGCTCAGTAAAGGTTAGCAAACACAACACAACAAAGGTGGTTGGTAAGGTTTGCATTTCTCTTGTCAAAAGATATCAATCGGAGCATAATAACAGCTCCTTACTCACTGTTGTGTTTTTTTTTTTTTTTTTTTGCACCTTCACGCGAAATCAGAAGTGGATCACAAAGATTGCCATTGCTTTTCTTTCCTGGCAGTTCATTGGACCCACACGGCGAAAACACAAAACCAGATCAAGGTCCACTGCCCCGTATCATACCTGAACTGTACCGCCTGGATGTCACAGTTTGTGTTTACAAGCTCACCCCAGTCCAAAGCTGCCTTAAATGTCCCGGCGTGCGATCGCTGACTCGCAGGCAAAGCCACTTTCCCGGTGGCTTCATATCTATTAGCCGCGATTCGTGTGAGCCGGCGTGCGAGGTGAGCGGCAGAGCGAAAGCGCCGCAAAGCGCGCTTGATGCCACTATCTCACGTAGAAGGCGGGAGGATGTAAGATTCCATCCTTGCCAAGACTCCTCGCCGAGGCCTTGCCCGATTCACCGTTTTGACCAGTTTAAGAGCTGGCTGACTCAGTCCTGTCCCCCCCACCCCCTCCCCCGTCGCCATTTGTAAATGTCAGTTCCCACAATGTGCTGGCGCGACAGAGCTGCCGCCCTTCAGCATGACAGAGTTCTCCCACGGAAGACACCGGCAAATTCATCGCTTTCAATAGAAGCGTGTGCGCGTTATGACAATGGCGTTTTCAGTCGAGAACAGGCTATAACTTAATCTTCGCGGAAATGGTGTTTGGGCCTGGGAAAAGGTAATTTGCAGGCCGGAATGGCGGCTTTTGTAGTGGACTTGAAACGAGGCGACGTGATATGGAAACGAGAAATCCGGTTTCCCCGGCTATCTTCACTTCCCCGCGCGAAGGCCCGCTTTCGTAATACTTTATTTGGAACTCGTTCATTTTTCTGCCGGGCCTGTAATTAACCCCGCTCACAATACGGTACTGGAAACACCACAGACACAATTCCGGCTCCGGGGTTTGTTTAAAAGACTCAGCCATGTGATAGGATGTGCGTAACAAGGGAACGGAGAAGGGAAAACTTTATCTTCGCGCGGAGCCTTTTCTTGTGCATTCTCCGCCGGGTTTTATTCAAAACTGCTGTTCCTTCACTTCTGCTGAATTGGGTTTTGTTCCCGGCTAATTCTAGCTCGTCTCTGTCGGCGGGCCTGTGGGAACCGCCGCGATCGCTTACAATCACTTCAGTCAAACACCTGGGAGATAATTGACTGGGCTTCGGTCAAACTTGTCCCCCCCCCGTGTTCTCTCTATATCTGTCTCTCTCTCTCTCTCGCTCTCTCTCTCTCTCTCTCTCTCTTTGTCTCTGTCTATCTCTCTCTCTCTGGCTCTCTATCTCTGCTCCTTCCAGTCTGTCTTTCCCCTAGTCTTCACAATGCAGACAAAGAGAACATGTACATGAAAAAAAAAAAAAAAAAAAAAAAGATCAAAATCGCCAAATCCGTTCCTAGACGAGGCAGTGTATAGATGGCCCCAGAGCCAAATTGCCTTGCCTGAGTCCGGGCCAACTCGGTGCGGAAAATGGCTGCGAAACGCTAGTTTGAGCTTGGCAGTCCCGAAAGAGATGTAGTAGCCCTTAACGGAGAAAAACAAGACCTTGGTCTTTTTTTTTTTTTTTTTTTGTCTCAACAAAATCCTTCCAGACCTAATTTCCAAGCAAAAGCCCGGAGTTTAATTGTAGCAAGAATTGTTTTCTGCACCTGGCCAAGTTGGAGGAACACCAATACAAAAGCTGAAAATGCAAAACATTCAGCATGCCAACAACTCACTTCCAAACCCAATAAATAATAACGTATTGATTTTTGTTGGATCAGTTTATCTGTTACCTTCTCTGCGCGCTGTTGCGAAGTCTTTTTTTTTTTAATTACATGCACACTATGCACAAACGACTTCTTTCGTATCTTAAATGATCCGGGCTCACGGTGGCAACATGAGAGATGCACTTCGCCTCTTTCCAAGCGAGTATCTGCCTCACACAATGATTATTTTCAGCTCCGTTGCTACGGGATGGCGTCGACGCCAGCTATTCTGTCCGCGCCGGCGTCAAAGTCCGACGAGGGGTCTCCGTGCGCTTGTGATGTGGCCACGTTGTAGCCTACTCGGGTTACAGTTGAGAGCATGCATTGGCGACTGCCGCCGCTTCTCCTTGACCCCCCGACCCCTGCCTGACTATAAGAAGCCGCGGTCCTCATGATGTCATGAGAGATACAGTTTGCGAATGTCTTCACGTTTGACTTCAGTAAGCTATGTAAAACATCTTGTTGTTATTTTGTAACTACCCAGGGCCTCACTGCCATTTAACCTCGCCGTTGATGTTGTCATCACGCTCATTTTCTGACAGAATTGTGGGAATTGCAGGGTTCTTGTGACATTTTAACATTTGAGCTGTCATGTTAGGGTACAGAAACAATTTCACAACTGTTAAAACATGAAAAGAAAGATATTCAAGACGAATATTAGAAAGTGACAGCAGACGGGTTGGCTGTCTGGAACGAGAGATCTCTCATCGTGTGACCTCCCAGCCTCTTTTCAGGCATACGTTTGTTACGACAAGGTGTGTCAGAAAACTTCCAGGACTGACGTCACAAAAGATGTAGTTGAAAGGGAAACTAGAAACGACCGGTTCTTTCCTTCCCGCGTGGGACAGACAGTCAACCAACATGTCTCCAAAGAGATCCTCTGTCAGACACCTCGTAGTTGCTTGACCATGACAATGTTGCTGCTCACAATGCCAGGAGCATCTGACAGTTCCTTACCACGCTCAGGCAACCTCGCGATTCATTCAACCTGCCTCTGTATAATTATTATCACATGGATGACATCAAGATAGGCGTGACGGCAGAGCTGTAGTGGCTCCTGGGTATTTTTCCACGTGCAAGAGCACACCTGTTGTCACCACACACTCACACGCTCCCACACTCAGCACTTATCAAAGCAAAAAAAAAAAAAAACTTTTAGAGTGCAAACCGGATTTGCCTTTGCGTGGAAGAGAACACACGAGATAATCATTCCAAATTTATGCCAGGATCCAATTCGCTTGAATCTTTTCTTGCTTTTGTTGCAACTGCTCTGCTTGTGTGTGTGTGTGTGTGTGTGTGAACATGTGGAGATTATTTTCCTCACTGTTTTCATTTGAAATTGAAGTCCGAAGTCTGCACGAAAAAAAGGGTTTCGCCCTTTTCCATCTCCATTGAAAGTCATGGCCAACAGCGCCCATCGGTTCTGCTGTCTTTGCGTTTCCGCTCCAAAAAGCAATAGTGACTGTACTATTCTTTAATGGAAGATTAGCTTCAAATGCAAGCTTAAAAGATTATGTGCTTTCATATACGTCTTTGGCAGTCCAATTCTCTCCTTCGTGACGGAATCTCACCTTTTTTTTTTTTTTTTTTTGTCTGTGTGTGGTTGCAGGTATCTGGTTAACCCCGTTTGTAAACCCTTTGCACTGAAAATCAGAATTCATTTGTTCATTGGATGTTCATTTTTTCAACTTCCGAAGGCCATTTCTGGACAATTCTTTGACTAAGGAAGCTGTTTGGATGGGTTTGGTGTGGAAAAAACTTGTAGTGTACTGTTATAAATTGACATGACATAAAAGTCATTGGAAATAAACGTGTGAGCCAAAAGTGTCCCGGAGGGATCTCGACTGGGTCAAACTGTTGAGCAGCCAACAACTGCACTCAACAATTTGGTTTGTTTCCACCAAAAACTTCCGATTACGAAATACACATTTTCCAAACCTCCAGAGGGCACCACTGAGCAAGCCAAACTAGGTCCGTATCTTCTTCTCTTTTCACTTCCTGTTGGTGTCCGCACAGGAAGTGAAAACAGAAAAAAACGATTTTGCTTCGGCAAGCAATATGCCCAACATGTCCGCTCGACAGTCCGTATGCGTAATTTATTACGGCTCATTTGTCTGTCGGGAATATTAATTTCTCCATCGCCATCGTGCCAACCGACTCGGCGGCGTTATGAATTATTCTGACTATTTGTAATGATGTCTTGTGTAGGTATCGCCATTACAGGCGAGGAACTTAATTTTCCCCATTGTTAATTAATTGTTCCGTTCTTGGCGGGAGTAATAAAAACGCTATTAGGTAAAATACCTCTATCATTAAGCTAACTTTGTTCATATGGCCATCAGCGGGCCTCCATAAACAAAAGCTTCACACAGGGGTAATTAAAAATGCACGTCATTAATTATGCGGGATAGAAGATGATTCAACGTGTCAGAGCCCGGTTGACAAATTCATTCCCAAAAGTTTCCTCACTGGGATTGTCTTGTCTTTTTTTTTTTTTCCTGATCTACTTCCTGCAGTTTGTACATACAATGTGTAAATCATCGCTGGATAGTTTAGCACCAGTTCAATGAATGATCTCTTTAATGCCACACCGAGTACATGAAAATCGAAGGTGACGCAAGGCTCTATAAAAAGGTGTTTGGCAAGGATGCCATAAAGCAATTGTCAGGTTAAATATGTGTCATGTCAGCTTAAATGAAAACACATATTTAACCAAAGATTAAAAAAAAGGGGGTGTTCCCTTGGAATGCCCTCATGGAAGACTCCAGGTACTTTTCCAGCCTTGTGCCACGGATGTGAAATGGATCGTATCTAATCCCAACCGAACCAAAATTTCCGCTCCTTTCAAAATTGGCTCCCAACCTCAAAATGGCAGGTTAATGGAACACTCGAAATTGTCCCGAGGTGTGAGTGTGAGCTTGGATGGTTGTTTGTCTATGTGTGCCCTGCGATTGGCTGGCAACCGGTTCAGGGTGTCCCCCGCCGACTGCCCGAAGACAGCTGGGGTCGGCTACAGCACGCGCCGCGACCCTTGTGAGGATAAAGCGGATCAGAAAATGGGTGGATGGGTAGATGGATGGATTGTATTTTCTCACCATTACAGAAAACCTAGCAAATGTGTGAAATTGATGCGATGGGGGGAAAAAAAACCCAAAACCAAAAAAACGTGATTGAACGAGATCCTCACTTTGTTTTCTTCAGCGTTCAACAACGCCATGGCACACGTTTTAATAATCTTGACAGCGTTTGGATTAATAGGACAGCGCGGGAATACGGGTTGCGGCGGGGGATTCTCCAAGGTAAATGTGAAATAATGAGGCGGAACATCATCCGAAAAGCTTGCCTCCGACAACAACCGCGACGAGGGGGAATACTGTACGAGGTGCAAGGGCAGAGAAGCTTCCCTTTGGTTCTATTCATTGCGACATCTCCCACAAGAGCCACAAAACGAGGCTCCGACTTATCCCGAAACTTTACAAGCAGTGATAAGGCCCGTTCAGACCTATTGTTGCTGCCGGCAATGACCCGCAACACGAAAGGGCATCTTGGCCATCTCCCATTGTGTGTGCAGCCGCAGTGTGGAGTGAGCCGCGGGAAGCCGTCCTTTGCGCACGCGGAACAAGCACGAAAAGCGTTGCCTCTCAATCAAGCAGGTGACTTTGTGTGTCGAAACGAAAGAGGGAGTTGCTGAATGGAAGTACCTGTAAGTGGGTTAGCATGCAAATACGCAAACAAGTCGGGAATTGAGTGTTTAAGTGCGTTAGCATGTAAATAAACAATGAATGCGGGTTGATTAAAGACGTTAAAGGAAGCGAGCGTGTCAGCGAAAGAAAGTTATCTCAAGAGGACGTGGCGTTCTGGATCCGGCTTCCCGAATCTTGCGTGTCATATTTCCTCATGTAGATGACATGCTAATTACGCCTTTAATTACGCGCATCATCTGGACCAAAGTGTCCAATGCCTGTGTCGATAATCAATTTACGATGGCGGTGACGCGATTCCCCCGTGGACGCGGGATGCGGCAAAACCCGCGTCTGGGAATTATCCTGCCACAAAGAGATTGCGCAAAGAATGGAAATCGCTTATTCTTCCATATGACAGCGTTGAGACACGCAGCTCGTATGGGAAAAGCGGCGTTTGTTTTCAGAAAAACATGCTGGTTGCTCTTTCTCAGCACAATCTGCAATGTGCTTACACCAGCCCGCACGTTTGTGGAAGGCTGCCAAGTTCATGCAAATCGGGATTTTACACACATGTGGAAAGTAATCACGCCATGATCAGGCGTCACGGAAGCCGTGTCCGATTACAACTCGCCGTGTGTCTCGCTCTAGAGGGACCGGTCAGAATTTCGTTTCCCAAAGCGTGGTGCGCGTCAAGGGGCAGTGAGTTCATGCTTATGCTGCATTTCTTTGTTCATGCGACATTCCGAAATTTGGGCCTCCGTCAGATGGATTCGGCGTTGAAAACAGTTTGCGGTCTCCTCTGATGACTGCAGTCCAAATTCTCTGATGGCCAAAATCAATCGTCATTTTAAACGGCTTCAGTTTTTCACCGTCTTATACCCCTTTCCCACTGCCGCCAAATCACGGATAAACACGCTTTTTTGCGCAGTGGGAAAGGAGTGTCGATCCGTGTCGATCCATTGTCCACCAGCACGCCATCGGAGGCGGGTTGTGATCGCCTCGGATCGCCTCCGCTTGCAGTGCGAAAGGCTAATTACGTGATGACATACGGCGGTACGTGATGAGTCATAACATCGCGCGGCATCGGCCTCGTATATAGCACGCCCCCACAACAAAGCTAGGAGATCGCCCCTTAAGCTGTTGTCTCAGTAGTAGCAAAGAGTTGATCCTCCGCTGCTTTTCGACCATTTTGAGGACGGTAAAAAGCATGATAAAAGAAAGAACACTCGCTTCCATGTTGCTTTGTTTACCACCAAGAAATCTGTCGCACTATTATCGACGCAATCACAGCGTGGTGACGTAACCAGACGCAAAGTGGTGGAAGGGGGGGGGGGCGACGGGGGCGTAGAATCGCCTTCTGTTGGTCAATGGGAAAGGGGCAATATGCAAATCAGTTGCGTGTCGCCACAGATCACGACTACCCGCTAATTTCAGTGGGAAAGGGTTTTTAGTGACCACCACCTCAGTCACCCGGAAGGGTGAGGTCCGGATCAGGTCTTCCTGGATCTTTACAAGCCTTCAGACAGCTCAACCCCAAAGTTCATAAAGTCCAAACTGACCAAAGGGTGTTAGGGTTGAATATGTTGGTGATTGCTCGAGGCAATTGCTCGCATTTTTTTTTTTTTGTTTCTGGGTTAGAATGCCGGCAAGGGTAAAACCAAGCGAGAGTCCTTGCGAGCAACAAGTTCCATACGTTCTCAAGCATGGAGGCGTGATCATCTATGCGGCAGCAACCATTCGATTACCCCTGCGATAGTGACCGTTGTGTTGGTTTATCTCCAGATATGACATCTTTTGCCGTCTCCCCCCCCCCCCACCCCAATCCGCCCGTATCTGCCTCTAATTGAACCTCCAGTCTTTGCGGCTCACTCTCTCGAGCTTTTGTTCCCACCTGTCACATTCTTCCCTCGATCCATCCGCTCGCTTTTTGTCTCCTCGTGTCTATTGACAGTCACCGCTCCTTTTCAAGAAGGTGTAAAAATGCAGCATCTGAGGGTGGGAAAAGGAAAAAAAAAAGGTGAGGAAACAATCAGTTTTATTGTGCCGCAAGGATTCTTTCAGCCTGGTGAATATACTGTACAGGCGTCTCATAAAAAAACAAGGCCAGACTTATGGGTGTGACTTTTTGGGAACATTTCTACCTGCCATTCCACTTGCCTCCCACTGATGCTTTTTGAACACGGCGTTCCAGAGGGCGCAAGCTGCACTCCGGCTGACCTAATTCCTCCCTGGCGCTCTTTCAAAGTGCTGAGCATTGCGAGCGCTGCTCTGTCAAGGTATCCAGCCCCGCCTCTCGCCATTAATTCTGGAAATCAAGCAACATCTGTTGTGCTTTGGGGCTCCTTGTGATTCACAGGAGAGGGTTTTTTTTTTTTTCTGTTGCAAAGCAAAAAAAAAAAAAAAAAATGCATTTGCCTGAAGCCAGTGATGAGATCTCAATGAATTTTTCACATTTCTGAATCTATTGTGTTGGAATCGTCATTGCTCGCTCAAGCTATAGCCACTCAGTGTAAAAAGATTGAGATGACAGATTTTGTTTTGTTTTGTTTTTCTTGAGCAGCACCAGACATATGTCTCAGAATTTGTCTCGATTTAAGCACAAATCCTGTTTATCTGCACAGCCACTCACTCCATGAATTTTAATATTCCTTCGGAGTGCTATATGCAAGCAAAGTGCCGCACAATTCCCAGCCCCGGAGCGCCAGTTTAGCGCAGTCTTCGAGCCACTCTCCGCATGCATCTTGCATGACTTTATGACTTAAAACAAGTTCAATAACATCACAACAACATAGTAGTCGAGGTGACTATGATATTATTCATCCGTGGTGGGCGGAAAGGCTTGTCCTCCGTTGCCCCTCTCCCTCCAGGGCTCCCTGTGCGGGACATGCTATTTTCAGTTCCGCGGCTAACTGGCCCATTTGCCTCAATAATGTGGGCCGCGGTCCCCACGGGGGAAAAGTAGCCGCCGCCGTCGCCGCTGCCATCCTGGGAGGGGCGAAATGACACAGCGGAGTTCATCGATTGAAAGGATTTGCACACTCGCGCTGGTATCAAAGCCTCCATTTTGAAACACACTGCGTAAAAAACGTGTTAAGTTTGCCACTCCCAGTATCGGACACCCACGCCGTAGAAGTCAACGATTGTAGGCTGGAGTTTTCTGAGATGACCATTGTCTGTATGCTTTGATGGCCGTTGTTTATCGTCTCCTTCGTTTGCGCATTGCAGTTTTTTAGTCTCCTCCGGTGGCTACCGTCTGAAGTTTCCCAAGACCACCTTAGTCAGTCCTTTTTTAGTTGACGTAGTCCAAAGTATTTCAAAAAGACCGTCGTCTGTAGTATCCTGGGACAACAGTGAGTACTCTGACACAACCGTCATCCGTCGTCAGTCATCTGCTTGACAACGTTAGTCAGTAATCTTTTCTGATTCTCATGGTCCCAAGTACTGACAACTGTTCTCCGTAGTTTATTTTTTTGAAAATTATTTACCTGGGACATAAGGCGGTTCCATCTTCCGAAACGACCCCGATGCAGCACTTTCCTTTTGCGACTTCAATTTGTAGTGTCCTGAGATGGCCGGACTCGGTTCTCTCCTCTGCCGGCTGTGGCGTTGAGTCTCCTGAGACGACTGCTTTCAGTAAAAAGTGCAATTGGGATCAGGTCTTTTGGGAACCTTTACATTGGAAAAAGTATTCATGCTGCCATAAAGAACAGTTCTGAAATCACTGTGATGCTTGACTGACGCCTGCTATGATATTGCGGTTTGGGGACATGCTTCGTGATAACATTGGCGGGCCAACAGCATCGTGCAATTGTAATGATTCCGGATTGTAGCCCCCACCACACAATCGATATCTGCGGAGCTCTCCGAGGTGAGAAATGCGAAGAAAAACCTTTCGCGCTGCCAGTCAGAGCCATGTTGAATCTTCAAACAAAGATAATTATCTGTGGATTAGCCCCATTTTGGCTGGGGCCACTTCCACCTGTTAGTGGACTCCTGGGAGCGAATGTTTAATCATTAAGACCTTTTTTTTTTTTTTTTGCTCTCTGTGAACTGCCAGCAGCGCAATTCGGTACAAGTAGGGTCGCGAAGATATATCATACCCCGACGTGTGAGCCATTTTAGCGATGCAGCGTCAGCCCGAGTTGAAGCCAATGAAAATCTGCACGTTTAACGGATCCTTTTGAAGTGTATTTATCAATATGCGCCAGTGCCTTGTGCAACATTTAACACCTCGAGGGAGCGTCCGTCACATGTGCTCGCCTTCGGATGGGTGCGAACAACTTTTCACACTCCATCCTATGGACCCGGCCCCAGTCCAGATATACATAGTGTCCAGAAGAGTGGCTCAATGCACGGGCGGGGTGAACGCGGTGCCGCTGCCATTTTTGGAAATTTAATTTGACAGTGATGTCATTATGCACGGCAGGGGAGGAAAGTATTTGGGCAACTGGGAGTCGCCATTTCAGGTTTATAGGGGTCGAGTTTAGCGCTTAACGTTTGTGTCCCATTTGGAGATACAGTTGGCATTCGTCCCTCCTTTTCCTTTCAGAACGATCCCCATCACGCTTGTGACAATCCAGCCTATAGTGAATACAGTCTGCTCACTTGGGCCTCATCAAAGGGCCACTCAAGAGTGGCAAACATCGCAACCGAGCTGTATTGCGTCTGAATGGGCAAGCAGAGTCGGCTCGAATGCGCCTTTTGAGAGTGACTCAGAAAGAAAAGAGTATGTAGCGTCCAGTTCCCTTCTAGGTGTACATATGGCGCCGTTCTAGGGCCCAGGATGTTGTTTTGAACTGTTCGTTTTCATTATCAGAGGAGGACAGTTGAGTCCCCGCTGCTTTCTCCTATGGCAGCCCGTGTGGTAGCAGTCCATCTGGGCTCTGTGAGGTCACTGCACACGCCACCTGCTCCGTGGCGTGGCTCCTAGGTGGCATCTCTGCCCGGTGTGTAAGGGGGTGGGGGGAGCAGATGTAGAGATTTAGAGCTACACATGCGCACAAGCGTAATGGTTAATGTTGCAGGATGACATTCTGTGTCTCTTTTTAACATACTCGTGTTTTGTCGTGCGTGCCTTTATTTAAAAGCTATAGATTGTAAAAGGAGTTTGGCATTGGCTCGCAAACTCCCCCAGAGGCCGGAGGTGTTTCAGCACGTTATTGTATGCTGCATTAAATCTTGAAGAACTGTTTTGTTTTTAGTTTTTTTTGGTTTTGTTTTGTTTTTTTTTTACTGAAGATCCAATTTTATTTAGCTTTTATGTGCACTATATTTAAAATCAATCACTCTTTAGGGATTTTTTTTTCCACTATGAATGTGCAACTTTAATAGTCCAACTCTGTATACTGTTACCGTGCCTTGCAATACAGCATAATTTTTCAGGAATAAAACCTCAGTCTTGCTTTTGACTCATACTTTGGCCTGCTGCGCGGTTCTCTTTTAATTTTGCTACCTTAAGACTGAAGATTTGTTTTTTTTTTTGGAAGTACTTTGTGTAAAATGTTTGAGAAACACACTTGTGGAATACACTAGAAATGCTCCGCTATGGTCAAAAACACTAGCAGCGATGCTAGTGCTAACACAAGAGGTGTCCTGGCTGGTCCGCCATTGATTTAGCGCGCTTAAGTATTTGATCCCCGATTACCATGGCAACAGCAGCAACACTTTTCTAAAGCCAACATCCAAATGCTGTTATTTGAAGATCAAATGACCACATAATGCTTCCCTAATAGGCTTATTAAAGTGAAAATAGGGGTGAGCTCGACACATCACTAACTGGTTGGATTAGAATAAAGAAAAGCACGTTTTTGTGTCAAAAGCTTCTTTGTTGAATATATCCACAAGGCTCCTGTTTTGATTTAAACCAGTTTATGTTGCCTATACACGTTGTGTTGACACTGTATACACACTTGATACTGCCAGCTGTCCTTTTACTGCCTCCGAATGGCCAAAGAAACGCTGAATTACAAAGCATGGCCATTTCAAGTCGGTTTGCCAGCAATCTGATCTGTCAGGAAATCCAAAACTCTTTCAAGGAAGCGTCAGACAAATGTTTTATCCATTCATTCGCTCGCGGGGCGGTGCAAGAACGGCCAATTCCAATTTGTGTGACTCGGTGGGCTTTGTTAGCTAGCAGGTTTATGCTAAAACTGCTTGTCTCTGTTTATGCTTGTGCGTTTTTATGTAAACACAATTGTAAAGCTGTTTTTGTTTATTTGTGGGATAACACAAAAACAATTCAGGCTAATCTTTTGCGCTAAGTTTTCGATTTCTTGCGTTCAGACCAATAATTTGGGGGTAGAGAGACAGTTTGGACCGATGCTCTGACGAAAGCTCTCTTTACCGAAATAAATATGTGTCTGAACATAAGAAATCCAAAACTTTGTTGCGCACATCAATAAATCAAGAATGAGTTTCATTTTGGATGTGATTACTTTTTTTTTTCTTTGGTTTATTCGCTAAGCTAACATCACCAAATGTTTTCATTAAACCTTCCATCCGTGGCGCACAAACGGAAGAAAGTGAAAATGAAATAAAAAACGTAACATTTCTGACATAAATGTAGTTTTTAAATTTCTGTTAGCCAACAGGTTTGTGCAAGAACAAATTGATCATCGTATTGCTGGTATTGGGGTTTGAGCTGAGAACTGTTTCGCTAATTTCCACGTCAGTTTATGTAGATGTTGCATAAACTCGACCGAAAAAAGCATTTTGAGCACAAACTGCAACCTTTACCCACTCAAGACGACACAAAAACGATGTCACCAATGTCTGCCTTTCTTCCTGATATTTTGGTGATGCTACAGAATGCTTTGCTTGTGTAATTGTTAGCTAGCCAGATTACACAAAAGTATTGAACCTCTATGTGAAAAAAAATATTAGAAACATGTCAGATATGGACAAAAAAATGTGAATTGATCTTCGTTGTGAACTGGCAGAGTTGAAATTGTGCATGCTGGCAGGAAAAAGTTTTTCTTCGAGAGGAAGAAATTAATGACAGCTAGAGTGTAATTTTTTTTCACTTTCTGCCCATGGTGTGATGCTGTTTTGGTAAAACCTTGGTAAGATTGGGTCAACATTATGCACCCAAAAAATTGTGTTCAAATTTTAGAGACAAATGCCTGCAGTTTATGTTTGAGAGCTGCGATATGCAAAAACTACAGAGCCAATATCACGTGAAATCTTAAAATTGTTTTGTAACTATCTGCATCCGTTCATTCGGCCGTGTGCTTTCCTCGCGCGCTGTGCAGTTACGCAAAATCGACTTGCTGTTGCACGCGCAGGTTTACGCGTTTGTCTCTATTTGTTCAGGGAGCCAATAGGAATGTTTGAAAACGTGCGACGTGAACATTCATACGGTGGAGCGTCAAAGCTGCGGCTAAGCCACGCCCCCGCCGCGCGCGTCACTGGCGAGTAGCGTGGACGCGGAGTCACTCCCTGCCTACTTTTAATAGCTTTGTCATGTGATGGAAAGCAGTTGTAAGACAGGTGCCCTCGGTTCATTCTCGGCGAGGGGCAGCAGTTGCCTGCGTGCGAGCGAGTGGGAAGAGTGCGTGGATTTTTTTACTTGAGCACCCCCCCACCCCCCTTTTTTTTTCTTTTCAGACCCTTTCCCGACGCTTTTATTTTTTACTATTATTTTTGGGGTTTGTTTATTTATTTATTTTTTTTTACGGAGCCGTCATTCAGTGGCTGGATGGCGTGGGACAGGTGTAACCAGGATTCGGTGTGGAGAGAATTAGAGGTGAGCATAAAGATGGCATATCGAAAAAGAAACAAACCAAAAGCAAAACGAAATCGTTCGATCCTTTTTGGAACTGCTGCTATATTATTTCCTGGAGCGACGGAGCTTTTAGTGGCTGCTGAGTCCTCTCTTCCCCGATGCGTAACGCGTAATGTGGACCCAGTTGAGGATGCACAACGCGGGACTATTTGGCAACTGTTAAACAAGCGGAATGTTTTGCCCTTTTCCACCTCGATTTCTGGTGTAGTTTACCCCCACCCGCCCCCCACCAAAAAAAAAACAGGACCCTTTCACTCTTTCTAACGGATCTATCGCTCCCGTGTTGCGTTCAGGTATCGGAGAGGCTTTTCAGCGTGTGTGTGTGTATGTGTGTGTGTGTGTGTGTGCGCGTGTGTGTGTGCGCGTGTGTGTGTGCGTGCGTGCGTGTGCGTGCGTGCGTTCGTGTGCTCGCGCGGGTTTGCGTGAGTGTGCGTACCGCGTGCGTGTATATGAGAGTTGTGTGTGCGCGCGTGTGCGCGTGCGGTGTGTGTGTAGTTTTACGCACGGAGTCCCTTGGTGATTTGCGTCCGTGCGTGTTTTTTTTTTTTTTTTTGCCATGGGAGCAAAGGTTGCACACTTGAAGAGGGGGACCACTGTTTGGAATTCGATCTTTAATCAGCCACCTGAGCACGTCAGCACACCATTCGACTTTTTTGTTTTCTTTGCACCTGCCAGCACTTTAATCTGCGCCGTGCTGCGCAGCGATGCTCTGCGGAGGTGCGGATTATTACCCTGCTGGTGGAGATTTCTCCGCAGTGCTTCAGATTTGTGTCCAAAATGTGCGCACACGCTAAAAATGTTTGCAGCGGATGGAATAAGGCAGCCGGGGCTTCCTCTCGATGCCCTCCGCTCAGCTTCTGTGTGCGTAAATCACCGATAGTCTTGTCTGTGTAGGAGCTAGTGCATCATTTTGCACCCGGCCGGGAAGTCCATAAGATAATTGGGCAGCCTATAAGCGGAACCTCTGGGTTGCAGAACGGTTGCAGTCTTTGGCTGCCGTGCCTTGTCAGACTGCATCATCTCACAGGCACAAACCGCCCCCCCCCTCCCTCCCTCGCGTGTGCAACACAACCCAGATGTCTCATCACAAGTCTTGAAGTCATTGTGTATTCGTGTGGGGGGGCGGCGGGGGGGCAGATGAACTGTGACACCGTTGTCTGGGCGCTCCTCGCTTTGCCTCCTCAGCAGCAAGCGACATGTCTCCCGGCTTTTTTGACCCGAGCCCAACCTCACGTCCCTCCTGCTCAGGCGGGGCCGAAACACCCCTCTCGGGGATATCCACCTTTCCGACATGTGCAGCCAGCTACCGTTAAGACGGGAGGTTTGCTGTGTGGCTTTGAAGTTTGCGCTGTATTTCGCTGTCATGTGGATATCGATGCAAAAAAAGGCAGCAGGGGTTTTAGCGCGATTTCCATCCTTGGCTGGCGGAGGAGCATCACAGCAGCCCCTCTTCCAGTTCCATTCACAATGAGCCTGCAAAAAAAAATCAAATCAAATCAAAAAAAAAATCAGATGAGACATGCAAATTAGCCCAACCCCTTCCCATCTTGCTCTTTGCCTCTCTCTCTTCTCTCTCTCTGTTTGTTTTCACAACACCCAGAGCCTCGTTCGGCCCCCTCGCCGCCACCCCGAGCCCTTGTCCTGTTACAGTTGGGCGGCGGGGGGTGCAGGCAGCTGCTCCGTAAAGTACACGACAAGTCGCGGAGATTACATAGAATGTCAGCGGGCATGCGCGCAGATTGCATGCAGAGCGGCCGCACTTTGCAGGTTGGGGGATCGAACGACGCATCCGTTTGTTCTGTTTATGTCGCACTGACCAGGTGTGCGCCCCCCCCCACCCCCTCCCCCCCTGCCCCCCTACAGTGTGCTGCCTTGGTTGGCGAAGACCAGCCCCTCTGCCCCGACCTTCCCGAACTCGACCTCTCCGAGCTGGACGTCAGTGACCTCGACGCCGACGGCTTCCTGGGCGGCCTCAAGTGGTACAGCGACCAATCGGAGATCATTTCTGCACAGTATGGCAACGATGCGTCCAATCTTTTCGAGGTAGGTCGCAGCAGCATCTTTTTTTTGCGAGAATGCCGTCGAGTGTTGAAAAAAACAGCGCAGGCGCGCAGGGGAGATAACGTGAAGCTTGATAAGCCCGCCGGGACCTTTGTCCCCTTATTTGGGGCCTGACAGTGGTGGGCCTCCTTATCAAAAGTGTTTATTTCAGCTTCAACTTACTAATGCGGCTCACATCTGAAAGCAAACTATGGACACGTCGTAAAGAAAGGCTTCTCAAAAAGCTTGTAAAACTTTAATCTTCCCTCTATCACCCTTCCACTGTTCCTTTTTTTCCCTGTTGTCGCCCAGTGGGGCTGCCAACAAGGTCGATGATCCAGTCCGGGCCATAAAGCCGTCAGTCTCGCAGTCTTCATTAGGAGCCCTTATCGTTGCCGTAGATAAACAGGCAGAGGCCCAGAATGGACGCGGCGGCCTCGCCTCCAGGGGGCGAAAATGGCGCCGCGTCGTGTCACGCGCTCACGTTTTTCAGCTGCCGTACGTGTGCTGGGTGCTCCTGCGGGCAACACTTGATAACAAGCGAAATTCTTTCCATGTTTAACCTCGTTGACCAGCGCCGGGGAACTGTTTCAGTGCCTTTGTGTGCGCCTCACCTCTGCGGACGGACACACTCGCGCACACAGAAATGGAGTCGAAGTGGAGAGGTGGCGTGACGGGCTGCCGTCGAGCCGAGCCATCCGGTTAAAAATACCGAGTGCCAGTTTCAAGAACAATGCATGTCCGACCACCGTTAATAGCTTTTAACTCTGCAGGTCAAATTGACTGTGTTTTAAAAGTTGAATTCACACAATAGTCGTACAATTTATACTCTGGAAAAGTGGCAGCAAAATAGGATACCATTCAAAGTTTGGAGGTGATTGTTTTCGAAAGCAGTTTGTTTTTAACCACATGAATAGGGGTGGGTAGAAATATCGCTGAATCGATGCGTGGCAATATTCCCCTGCCCCGTTCAATTTCCAATAAGCTGGTCATCTGAATTGATTGACCTCCTGGCCAGCAGGGGGTGCTTAGCGTGCGATTTGCATTGTTTGGACGCACAAAGACAAAAAGCCAACAGCAACGGTGTGATGCCAGCGTCTTCCATTTTGAATTCTGACATCCACAGCACGGGAAAGTGACAAAAAAAACGTCTTCAGTCAAATTTGCCAGGTCGAATGTTTAACTTTCATCCCAATACCCAAGAGGAAAGAAATATTAACCTTCCATGCACTTTTGCAGCGTTTGTTCAGAACTGTTATGTTAAGCGGTCAAAATTCTTTGGCGGCTCCTGAAAAGTCGTGTCATGAATGCCATGAAGAATACAAACAGAAAAAAAAAAATCATCTCTTCTATCTTTACTGCCCCTAGGTTTGTCCCAGCCTTCGATAGCATTTACCTTTGAGCTACCGTATTTTCCGCACGAAACGGCACACCTAAAAGCCTTCCATTTTCTTAAAAGCTCACAGCGCGCCTTAAAATCCGATGCGCCTTGTGTACGGTCATTACGGTGATGTTTCGACCCCAAAATGTCTCCTTGCTCGAAACATGCTGACAACGCAGAGTTCAAACATAAGGCGATCGGTTACACAGTTGAACATGGAAATAGAGCAGCGGCAAGAGAGTTCAACGTTAACGAGTCAATGTTATAACTCGTGTCGCTGCTTTCTTAAATACATTTTACTGACATCTGATCGTTCTGTTGGCGTTTCCTTGAGCGTAGCTCCATCCAGTGGATGCGTTGTAGATTGCGTCTTATAATGCGTTGCGCCCAATGTATGAAAAAAATTACAAAACAGGCCATTCATTGAAGGTGCACCTCATAATTCAGTGCGCCTTTTAGTGGGGAAAATACAGTATTTTATTTATCCCTACTTGTTCCTTCTACGGCGGCACAGTGGTCGACAGGTTAGCACGTGCAGAGGTCATGGGGTTTACTCCCACATTCCAAAAATATGCATGGTAGGTTGAGTAAACACTCCAAATTAATAGACGGATGGATATTATATGATTGTGGTTGGTATTATTATTTTAAGTATTATTATGAAAATCTGATATGCTAGTTTCAAACAAAGTGCAGATTCTGAATCGGCAAAAAAAAAATCTAGAACGATTTACTTGTAGCTCGAATTAAAAAAAAAAAAAAAAAAGTCGACCAGTGCAATTAATCCTGCCGTGTCAATGAATATACCTGTCATGTGCTACGATGAGACAGAATCGGGCTTTTACTGTACCCCGCTTTGTTGCGGTCAGACGTGTGGTCCGCGCACGTGTCCCCGAGAACGTGGCTCACGTGTTCCGCATGAATATTGTGCACTCGTGACGATGTTTTCCAGCCCTTGCCGCGCACGCCAGCAGCTATTGTGTCACACTGAGTGAGATCTCTGCAAATCGTTGCCGTGAAGAAGCAGGGCTAAGGGGTGAGAGGGCGTACCGTTTGTAAATCAACCGCTTCCCCCACCCCTCACGCTCTCCATTTTTGGAAAGTTTCAAGTCACCATATGAAGTGGCCAGTTCTTCATGTAGCAGGACCCGGCTAATCCCTTTTAATCTGACAGGGGAAAGTTTGCCTCTTGGCAAGGATTAGAGCGCCGGGGGGAGGG